>NW_026623276.1:876764-1022715 GCF_030028575.1 Malurus melanocephalus
GGAGAGGAGAAAAAGAGAATCTAAATGGAGTGTTCAGTGCCATATTCCTGTTTTAGAATAAGACACGTGTTATCTACTGTTATTACTTACAGTATATTGAATAAAATACTGCTCTGACCTGAAACTGATACCAAACTAGTAAGTTACAACAATCAGTATGTAGGAGATATCTTACAGCCTAGATATAGGGTTAGATTCAATTTCATTGACATCCGAGTGAGTGCTGAGGAAGAAAAATAAAGTGTATATAAATTTTATTAAACAGAAATATTAGAAATCACCTTGAGGACAAACAAACCGCCCTGAGTGCATTTCTCAGTCTAGATAAAATACTGGATGTTCAGCTAGAGAAACTGAAAACAACTTGAAGAAAGGCAGTCAAAAATATGAGCCCTTGGGGAGCTCAGAACACTTGGAAAGCAGTTTTGTGCCATGAGAGTTACATTTGAGGACATGAGATGCATTCTGAACTTCCTGCACAGTTTGACAGAAAAAAAAAGTTCAGTAAAACTTGGTCTTGCGTATCAGATCCCTGAATAGAGTGCTAAGACTTCTTTTTTTAAATGCCTCCAGCGAAAACATGTTTAGACTTTTTTATCTGACCCTCAGCAACTTCAGGCTAGGCAGCTGTTGATAGGTTCAATGTTCAAAAACCTCCATCAAAACAGTGTATGATAGGATACTTTGATATCTTTCTATTTATRTTCAGGTTAAATTATGAATAAAGAAATAATTAGTCATTGAGCATTTGCAGCTTTCCAAGTGACTGAGAGTTATTGGAAGAACTCCATTTCAACAGACCTTAGGTAAGGATCAAGCAGTTTGAAACACCTTTTAGTAAATTTTATCCCTGTATCATTAAAATTGATGATTAGCCAATAAACAAGACTTTCAAACAAGGAAGGTAACTTTGAAAGCACTGGTATTGTTTATTCACTAAAAATAGTCAAATTGCTAACATACAGTCTGCATTTACAATTTACTGTTCCAGTTTTACACCTACGAGTTACTTTCGATAAACCCTAAATTGCTTCTATATTATCTTTTTCAATTTCTGAATATAAGTTACATCACCTTCCATTTTTGTAAAGGGAGATGGAATTTTAATAATATGAGATATTTTTGTCTATTGCTAGTGGTGCTTATRASCAGYGTGTAGCTGAGTACATACCTGTGCATTCTTTTATTAAAACCTACAGCAGTTTTTTCTTTTCTTTCCAGTGAAAACTAAAATACCTTTCAGTTTTAGTTGGGAGTTTGGCATCTGGTGATAACAAATTTATTAATATAATATATATTAATTATATATATAGTAATATATTGAAATAGTAATGCTTATTAATACATCKGTAAATAGTCTGTATATGAAAAAAGCAAAATAACACTTCTACTAGATAATTTCTGCCATGCTTTCATGAAACTGAAATTAATTAAATATCATGTAAATCTCAGAATCATTGTACTGTGCATAAGACACATTAAAAGCAACTKCCATCAAGTAATCACTGAGCAGCCTTTGGTATGGGAATTCAACAAAAAAAATATAGTAAATATGGACTTACAGTGTTAAGAGCATCCAGGGRTGGTACCGTCACCAAGAAATATATGCATGCAACAAAACAAGTCAAAATACAGAATGTAGAAGCTTTCTTTCAATTTGTATATTGCCATAAACTCGTTGCAACAGTTCATTTCTTTTCCTACCACCCGCTTCTTGGGGGCAAGAAGAACCACTTGCTTCTCTTTACCTGCCATCCCTTATTTGAACTTTATGCTTTTTCTCTGGTCTTTGTATTTCCTTTGTGTCTTTATTAGTCCATCTTCTTCTTTCCTATGCACTGGGAAATGGAATATAAAGAACAAAAGAGTATGATGCTTCGTATCTTATGGTGAAGTCACTCAGAGAGCATTAATGGGAAGAACAAATCTTTCTTCCCCAAAATGAAAAGAAAAGCATTACTTTAGAGGAGTAACTACACCCTACTTATTTTAATTTTCCTGTCATGTTCCATTATACAGGATCCCCACTTAAATATTTGCCATCTCCACAGGTTGTGCTTAATTCAAGCAGTAGCTTCTATTACATTTTTTCTTAGAATAAGTAAATTAAGTAAATTATAAATTATATATATTGATGCTGTTATAGGAGACAAATAAAGAATGTTCTGGAATAAAGCCATGATTTATGGCGTTTTTTTCCCTCTCAAGAGCTCTCACTTTTGACAGATCTCCAGTTTTGGATCTCCTATTTTGCCTCGAATTAGCAGCAACTTAAACATTATGTCTGCATATGTTCATTGACTGTAGGCTTGAAAGACCTGTATTTGGGTGTGAGCCACAGAGTTAAATGATTTAGGAATATTGGCAGCACTGGGAAAGCCCTACCTGAGCTGCTCCAATGAATGTGSAGCACTGCATGGTGGAAGTGGGTTATGATGCTTAGTTAAGCTGAGCAGCTGAGTATTTATTTTCTTGCTAGTGAGAACTAGAACTTGATTGTCTCTCTGGCTGCAGAGTAATAATCAAGAGAAAGGCCCTGGGAAAGACACTATGCCCAGTGGCTTATTCTACACTCTCAGTGGGAGAATTTCCCCTGGCTTTCAGCCAGAAGCTCAAGAGAACCTAAGGTGGGAGAGTCACAGAAGTCAGTGAAATAAGATTTTTGGTGGGGCAAAGGAGTAAGAGAGGGTACATGTAACTTATGCTTTGCTTCAAATTACTTTTAAAAAACCCCTAACCTCTGAAAGAATAAGAGTACATGTAGATTAGTTGCCTGAAGTACTTTCATTGAAGTATTTTTTTTTTGAAATCTGCAGTAGTTTGTTCTGAGGACTTCATTATTAAAACCACTGAAATGTATTGGAAGGCCACCCAATTCTTGTAAATCTCTATTCAGGAGTGAAGAGATAAGGAAACTAATTTTGACTTGTTTGCAGAGAAATTTTCTTGTGCTGAATTGCCAGTGACGCTCAACTTATCAGCCTGCCAACCTCTGAAGCAAGGGGAAAGAGTAATAAAGCCACATATATTGTCATTTTCAATGAGATAGCATCAGCAACTTAGGTCAGTGTAGCTTTTCCATTTGTAAAGTACAGAGCATAAATAACTTCTATCCATTAATATAGCTTAAGTTATACTTTAAAAGTGATTTTAAAATKATCTTCTGCCCAGGGTTTTGATGGGCCCAGTGGTCTAATTTCTCCAGGCTTCCTTTCAGCTGTACTGCTGGAAATCCAAGTACTGTTTACTGTTTTTTAATCATCAAAACATTGATTATCTGTCTCAAATTCCTTTGCCAAGCTAATTTGAATCATTAACGACCCCCTTGGAGTCATAAATTGTTTCTTTAGCCTGCTTTTCTAATTTTCCTGCTTCCTGAAGTAATACTCCATTCTCTTCATTAATTTTTAACACTTTTCCAATTCAATCAATACATGATGTAAAATTAACTGTCAGACTTATATTTTTGAAAAAAAAAAAAAAAAAAGGAAAAAAGAAAGAAAAAAGCCTGAAAGGGAATCAAATCTCAACAAGATTGTAGAATAAAAAAAAAGAAACTAATTTTCTTTAGAGACTCTTAAATGGGTGGATAAGTGTCATTATTCCATTTGTGAAAGGTTGATAAATTGAGACACCAGCTGTGCAGAGGATAAATGCAGGAATATAGAAAGACTCGTGTAGGAACCTGGCACCTCAGCCCAGGGTGAAAGGCAGTCAGTCTGTTTTCTCTGCAATGGACTAGAAGATAATACCAGAATATCTTCCTCTCTGTCCTTCAGGGTGTTTCCATTCCAGAAAGGTCAGTTGGGATACAGAGATTTCAATGCTGTACTGCTGTCAAAAGTATGCATAATCTTACATTTTGTTTCAATTTTTTCTTGTAACTCTTTTTTTGGGAGCAGAATGTGGAAAATGAAGGTGAAACCATCTGTGGTAGCCTGCTAGTTTGATGTTTCTATCTTTATTATATCCTGTAATGCCGAACCTGATTTAGATCTTGCCTCCAAAGGAAAGATTTTTGCCCTAACTTGGGTTTGTTTTAAGGCAATTTAATTACCTTAATGAAGAACCTGTGTACAGATACCTACTTTTGCTCTCCATCTTCTTTTTAGTTTATTACTAGCRCATTTTCTTTCTGATGACACAAGTGTAACTTTGTCTTTAAGATGGCTAAGAGTCAGCTAATACAGACAGTGATTGCAATTCCATCAGCTCAATCAGACTTAGAATAATAAAAAATTTCAAACTATGCAGGACAGGGCCTGACATTTAAAATACTGGGGAGCTGCGTGTGAGTAATGGCAAAGGAAATCTCAGGTGACCATAAATAGGAATCAAAACTCCACTGTGGAAGTATTTCATAGAGGCAGCTGGTTTTTCAGCTTCTGTGACCAGATCCACAGGGAAAACAGAAAGATTAGCTTTGCCCCATGCTTGGCTTTTAGTTTAAAACCAATCCACACAAGAAAGAATCYCTGATCTATGAGATATTGCACGTGTGTTTTATTCTGCAGCAGTGGGGACAAGATTATTAAAAATGCATAAGTAGTGTATATATCTTTGGGGAAGTGACTGAAAACAGAGAGGTAAATGGAAACAAAATGCTTCTTTCTGCACTTTAGAGTGAAAGGGGAGAATACAAATGCAGTGAGCCTTTAATATGAAGGAAAGACAGACATCTGATGGTCAAAAAGGAAATTAACAGAATACAGCAATCATCAGTATACAAATCTCAAAACAAATGACAGGACTATTTGCTCTCAGAATCTTAAGTCATGTTTCATTGTTTGCCACATTCTGTGTRTATGGTTTTACTGCTTGCCACATGCTGTGTAAGTGTATAATACAAAGACAGATCATGTGTGTGTGTTGAAATATATTTTCTGTCCCTGACTGCATTTTGCACTATAAATGAAGTCTAAAAAAAAAACCATATTACAGCAGAAGATATAGTTCTGCTAATCTAAAATGGAAAACTGAGACTTTKATTTTTCATTCTTCAATATATCCACTTTCAGATTAATCAAGCTGTAATAATTGTTATATATAATATAATTAAAGATTGCTTTCTTTCTCCTTGCCCCCAAAGATACAAATAATGGATTTGTTTTGAAAATATGAGCATCCATATGGTATGATTTGAAATAATGTTTTCAATGGAGTCAGTAACCTGTTACAKTCTAAGTCTAGCCATATGTAATCCCCCTTTGCTAACTGAATTTGTCTTCTCAAAAGAACATTTGGTAACTAAATAGGCCTTTCCATCTGTCTTGRGCTCAAGGGCCTTCACAGTTTTAAGGACAGCAAATAAATGCAAGAGATGTGTCTATGGAAAAAGAAGAAAAGCAGGGCTGGAGTTTCGATACTCACAAAATTGCAGTAAGTAATTTGGAAGTGCCGCATAAACTGAGGGAACAAAAAAAAAAAAAAATTAAAGCCTTAGACCAAAAATAAACCAGATAAATTCAGTACCTAATGGCTGTGGAAATGGTACCTTCAAACACCTTTTCCCAGAAGACAGGGTCTAACAGCCATCTGTGTAGTGAAGAGCTGCATGTACAGACTGCCCTATATGGCCCTRTGTTCTGCTAAAGGGACTTCATACCTTTCAGTGCATTTCTTAAAGRATTCCCAAGACTCATAAAATAATTTAATCCCTAATGTAATTTAATCTTATGGCTGATAYATGTACTCAGTATAGGGCCAAGGAATCATAAATGTAGCTATGTACTTTCTTCCAAATACATCATAGCTGTCTTGAAAATAGCCTTGGCGCTGTCCCAGAAATGTTCTTCTTGTGGTTTATTGTTTTGGGTTTTGGTTTTGGTTTTTTTTCTGAGAAGGACACAGATGCTGCATAGATTTCATGGGAGGGAACATGAAGTTAGTGGGGAGTATTTAATCCTATGAATAGAATAGAATAGAATAGAATAGAATAGAATAGAATAGAATAGAATAGAATAGAATAGAATAGAATAGAATAGAATAGAATAGAGAGTAGAATAGAGAATAGACTAGACTAGAATAGACTAGAATAGAATTCTTGTATAACCTAAGTATTGATATGATGCTCATATTTATTTATTTATGAACTTCTAACAATTATTTAAGAGTATGTACATCTATACATACACTTATGAGTATAACACTCTTAAGAGTATAACATCTAAGCTTCATGATGTTCTTAAGGCTTGATTTGTTGATTTCATACCAAAATAAGACTTTTAAAAAACATGATGCTGCTGACTTTCAGGCACATCTGTTTCTTTAATTTTACATCAGGTAGCTAAAAGTGGGTTTGTTTCTTTCTCTCACTCGTATGTGTACATACAGACACAGAACTTCATKTCTCTAAAGGCCATTCCATCTTTCAAATAAAGGCTTTCAAAGTATTTTTCAAACCAATTGGGCCTACTGTGATGGTTTAATCATTTAGCCCTTCATTGAATAACCTACTTAATATCCAGTGTAGGAGTCTTCCCTTCATATTGTTCAAGATTTACCAACTCTTTCTCTTTCTGTCTTTACAAATCACTTTTCTGCTTCAGTGACACAGAGATGCTCCATCAGCAATTTCAGGTTTTTGTTTCCATTTTCCTTTCGGTCATTTTGTCATTTTCTAGTATATGCAAGTAGAGTGATTCTTGGTAGAAAAATAAGTTATTTACAGGCATATTTTGTACTACAGGATGCAGAGAGACCTGGAACATAATGGCAAAACTTAAGGAACAATGAGAAAGTTAAATTGATGTTTCTTACAAAGTGTGATCCCGACCAAGATTTTGAATGCTTGAGTTAGCATAGAAGAGCAGCAGTGTATGTCTTAGTCCTCTCAAAAAGGCTCTATTTTTAAAGAAAAATAGGCACAGTTTGGAATTGGAATATCAATGGCAGTTCTTCTGTAATAAGAGCTCTCTGTGCTCTCTGCATGTGGTTATCAGGTATTGGACTGTCCTGTATTATAGCTGACATTTACTGTACTGGTTCTGAGCAAAACTGATTTTATCCATAATAATGTTAAAGGATTGCTAGGCAAATACTGARTATAAAGAACTTAATTGTATCATTTGTGAGGGACTGTCTATATAAAGATCATATTACACAAGAGTATTTATAATCTGTATTAGCAAAGCAGATGGACAACTTTACTGAAAATAGTCTTCACTGTCCTTCTTTGAAAGTTGTTTCATCATTTATGCATCCCTTTTGCTCTCATAGTAAAGATAAAAGAAACTTAATTCCATTCTGAAGGCTCTCTTATGTCATAATATATAAAACTGTCAATTAGAACCACTTACCTAAAAATTAATGTATTTCCAAATTGAAGTGTTCACTGTACTGTCTTTTTTTTTCTTTTTACTTTTTCTCTTCCTTTTTTTTTTTCCCTTTCCTTACCAGTTTCAAGTAATTACTTGTGATATTTATGCTGGTGAAATCCATCACTTGGTGTTACTTTCCCACACATGGGAATTATTCATCCATCCATCAAAAGGTTTGCGTGGGTGATAATGATGTGCACAATAACATTAAGCTGCAGCAGCTCTTTCCATAGACCCTGACAAGCTCCTGGCTCACAAGTATTCATCACAGGCACTGAGTATTGTTTTCCAGAACCGTGCAGAACATTTTCTGAGCAGGGGGTCTTTACAAGGAAACTCCACTTGGGTAGATGGAGCTACTACTCAAATTAGAAGCTGTGCTGTTTCTCAGTGTTCTCCTGCCACTCTTTCTGCCTGCTCTGGTGGTCTGTGCTTGGTGCTGCTTACACACACCACTACAAATACATCCCAGCAAGAARGAGTGCAGAATCCATACTTCACAGAGCTCTGTCAGGGCATGGGCGCTTCCAGTTGTGATAAAGAAACCAGTATTCCTTGTGCTGAGTTTTGTGCGCTTTATTATCCAAATGATATCAGGCATTGAAATGCTAGATGAGTTTTTTTTCTTGCTCTTCAAGAGATTTCCTGGGTAAAAAAAAAATCCTGGTATGCAAATCTTCCAGTCTGTAGAGGCACTGCTGTTTCAAAGTTAATCTCATTTGTATTGGTGAGGACTGATGCTGCCCATGGAAGTATCAGCATAGGCAGCAATGTATTGCAGAATTTTACTGAGGTGAAGAGCAAGTGGTAAAATGTGTTGCTTGGACTGTGAAGGGGAGGACAGCTAAGAAACTGCAAGATGAATATCAAGGAATGGCTCYTGTTTGGAGTTTGGGTTGGTTTGGGGGGTTTTTGCCCTTTTACCTCTTGTTTTTAAGACATGTAATTCATGTTACATAACTGTCACATATAGCTAATTAATGTTRAGGAAATGAATCTAGGCTATATGGGTAACAATGCTAGAACTGTGCTGTTTTCTTTTCTCTTGGATGTCTAAACATCCTAGATTCTCAGACAAAAGCTTACAGCAAATAATTCCTTTTATTTTTACTTAACGCTGCATCTCTCCATCATACAGAGATTGCTACCATAGAGCCTTCTCATTAGGAAACAGTTTTTGAAATGACTGCTCTAATATACAAGGGAGAGGCTTTAGACATCATTTGGRAAAAATGAAAGGAGTATAAAGGATTTAAATATTACATGCTACCTAAATTGTCTATTTCGACTGGTAGAGAAATTGCCAAGGCGTTATTATGACTAAATGCAATTCATCTAAGTTAACTTTAAAGTTTGTATTCCAGGGAAGAGCGAAACCTGAAAAACATCCACAGTGATCAAAGCTGACAGCATGATAATTTTAATTCTGAAAACTGAGGCAGCCAGAGCAAGCACTGAAGGTGAACAAAAATACTGCAGCTTCTTCAAAAAATGTTAAGTTTTAACTAGAGCAATTATTTGGTATGCCATTTAATGCATGAAGGAGAAYACTTTTCTTTGTGCAACACCTCAATTGAGAAAGACAAGGAATTAAAATTGGAGGAATTAATTAATGAGACAAAAAGGCATTTAAGGCAAAAGCTTTTCCTGAATCACTACTTTGAGGACAGTGAGCAAAATCCATAGGTGTGATTACACAGTAAATTGTAGGACTGACTAATACTTACAAAATCTTAATGCAAACAAATRTGTTTGATTTTATTTTGGGGGTGGTTGTTCTGTTTCAGTAGGTGAATCAGAGAAACACCAAAGAAGCTGTCATTGACACGCTTCCAGAACAAATTGTAAGACTGAGAAATAAAATGTCCAGCAGGAGAGTGTGCAGACTTTGTGATTCAGTGGAAGGAGGGATGACGTAGTGAGGTTGTTATCCATCTCTAAAGTCCTGTCTGAACACAAGTTCTGTAACACTGGTGTCAGCCAGTGTTGTAAAGGCAGTTCTCTGAGGCTGTGTGAGCCCAGCACAGCCAGCGTTTCAGCCTCTAAATTGCCCTTCCTATTTTTTAAGTGTTTCACCAGCTCTTGACTCKTTCGTTCTCACACAGTCCCTTGGCTGTTAGTGTCTCATGGATACAGAACACTGAAATAGAGGAAAAGATTTAGATCCTAGTTTTTCATKATATCCATCTCCAGTTTCCTTAGATACCAAGCTCTGTCACAGATAAAGTATCAAAATCATGAAGTGAAAATAGATACTTCTGAAAATACCTAATCATGTGCATTCCCTGAAGAAAAGATACATAAGAAAGGTGGATCCGTGGAGTTCCCCTTCAGGTCATTGTGGATTGACAGTCAGTACCTGCTTTGCACTCATTTGTCCCCCTTTGTCCTTTTCCTGGTATTTTTYGCCTTTCACTGCAGTGTTAATATTCAGCACTGACATGGAGAGGAATTTGGAGAATTTCCATGTTGCAATAGCAAGGGATTTCTTGTAAAGATGCCCCTTCTTCTAACAATTTCTTCAAAGCTACTTGTTGTCATCTTGTTTAAGTGTCTGCTAATGAAAACTGACAGTCTGGTCCTCTTACTCATTTAATGTCACATCAAATATCTGTAATTAAGGGAGAAGAAACCCTTATAAATGACGCATATTTGAGCCTTTTTTATTCCCTCGTGTAACTTAAAACCTAATTTGTTACAGTATATGCTGTGTTTTCTGGTAAMATGTTCACTTCCTTATTTTGGAGCAGAATACAATAATAATGTACATTTATAGTGCAATTAAATCTCTTCCTCATTTCATTTTTTAACCTGCCTCTTATTTTTCCCCTTTTTCCAGATTTAATCATATTATGCATTTCTGTCTACTTAGTAAGGATTTTTCACTTTCATTTCTCAAAATGCATGAAAAAATCCATGCAATTTTAAGAGAGCTCTCATGAATTTTAATGAAATTACTGCCAATATTTTGAATGTCTGACGTGACATTTGAGTTACTATTGCGAAATGTGATGTTAAGTGTCTGAAAAGATTTTTTTGTTTTTTTCTCCTCTTCACAAAAAAAAAGTCAGAGGCACTATCTGAAAAAAAAAAAAAAAAAAAAAAAAAAAAAAAAAAAAAAAAAAAAAAAAAAAAGGAATAGAGAAAAACAGTCTCTATGTGTATTTTTAAAAACATCTCAACCTTGTATTGATAACTATTTATCAGGTCTTTTAAAATACCCAGATGCCTTAATCAGGCCCCTGAAATATGGAGTCTAAAAATGGCTCCATTGCAAAGACCATACAATTTAGAAAATCAGAGTATTAATCAGTTTAAAGGCAGTATCTTTACATGGTGAAACATTATAGGATTTTTCATAAATTCAGTGTGCTTCATTCAAAACCCTTTGGTTGTAGGGAATGTATGAGCAGAACTWTCTCCCATTATTAGTTTACTTAGTAAAGTTTTCTTTTTCCTTTAGAAATCAGTAYAATTTTTCTTTCAGAGACTTCATGTGGTTTTTCTTTATGCATCTATCATTTCCACAAACCACTCTGAGACTTTGGTGGTTTTTTTTTCATAAAATATCAAATCTTACTTGGTCTTCTTCATTGACCTTTAGTTCTAATTTATATTCCTTACCAGAGTAAAGTTCAGGAGAAAATTGTTTTTTGACTCTCTGATGGATAAACTTTGTTTCGTATTTTTACAGAAAAGTAATGACTCAATGGAGTTTTAGTGTTAAAAGAAAATAACATATGGAAGAGAAGCAGCAAAAAAAAAGTTCTTTCTCTTTTGGAATTTATTCCTAGCTGCACTTTCTTAAAAGGACTTCTAGTTTCTCAGATGTTGTATGACCTTAGGATACTGGCACCTAGTGGAGTAGTTGGAGGTGAGAAGAAATTAACCTAGTCTGCCTAGAATTTAAAAATTATCAAATTTGGGCTGAATGGCATCTTCCTCTCATTCCTCTCTTCAAAAAAAAAAAGGTTTATGTGGTGGGAAACCTAATTTTAACAAAATATCTATCCAAAGGAAGTGTGAGAGTTCTCACCAAACATAAATCATCTTGCTACCTCATTATTTTGGGTTACAGATAGTAATTTTGTTGTTTGTTTGTTTGTTTTTTTTATTATTTTTAATACAAAAGCTAGAATTTGAGAACAAATTTTCTTGAGAAAATGCATTTTGACAAATGAAAAATCATTTGTCAAATCACAGCTCACATTTTTTGCTGTGAATAATAACAATCCATCAGTCTGAATTTCCATAGGAAATAACTAACTCATGCACAGCAGTAAGAACTCTCAGGAACAGACTATCTGTGACATTTTAGTTTTACCTTAGCCTCAGTTTTGTGTGGTATCCTGCCAATCCTGCAGAGAATACTTGAGATTTAAATGAGTCATGTGGTTGATCTACAGGGCAAAGCCAAGTATGTATTCAGAAACATGTTATTTCCTTTTGTTCTGGTATGGTATCTACACATTTATCAAATGCAAGAGCAAGCTCTTTCTGCTGTTCGTAGACATGGAAATATCTCTTCAAAGCTCCATAAATAGTAACAGTGGATCTATTTAGCRCAGAAGAAAGTGGGAGTGTAATTAAGAGCATATGATAGCATTAAAGGAGGAAAARTCTTGGCTGAGAATTAGGAAAATCTTTCTAATGTCATGTTCAGTAGACAGGTAGCAATCTCATATAAAGAGGCTGAAATGCCTTTATATTTTCCCCCCCTTTTTTTTTTTCCTGTCTGAGAAAAGGTGAGATACATGGTAARGAGAAACCTGAATCAGAACAGAAATACTCAGTGTAGGACACAGCCAACTAAGTGTTTAAAAAAGTTAGGTGCATTGTCTGAGAACATCACCTAGTCTTGCTTTGTGATCAAGGAATGTTTGGAAAACAATTCCAARTCTCAGCTGTCTTAGAAAGGAATAAACACTCCCTGGAGCAGCTGTGCTCTCTCAGTAAGCTCTTTCACACCTGCCATCTTTTTTTCCCTTACATTTCCAAAACAGAAAATTAACAGAAATACCTGCATTACCTGCAGAAGKAAATATGCAGCAACATTGCTGAAGAAAAATTGGTTAGCATTTGCATGCTTTCACCGTGTCAGCTTCTTAGATCCATTTTGCAGTTGGGCTGGGACAGTTTTTTGAGATGTTTGATTAASCAACTCTCCTGAGCAGTCTGCCCTACTCCCACTGCATAAACTACTGATCTTTTYGTTAAGCATTTCCCGCTGCTTGTTTTACAGCCCAGAATCAATTTTTGTTTGCCTGAAAGCAGCCTGAGGCCGTTAACTGTGATGGTTTCAGGATATGCTTCATATGTGGTTTGCCCATCCATGCAGCCTTAATGGCAACTCATTGAAGAGAAGTGGAGCAAACAGCTGAGGATGGTAACTGTTCTCTGCCATCCGAGTTTAATTCACCTGCATTGGTGAGGCAATGCATTCAGGCTTTGAAATTAATTACATCCTTTTCCAACATCTAGCGCAGTAAAACAGCCATGCTGAACAGACACAAAGCTGAAAACTTAGGTGATTTTGTGAACTTTGCTTTTGGTTTTGCACAGGCAGATGGAAAATCTTTGGCACTGATGTGTCTCTGAGCACACAGTGCATGTGCTGGTCCTGCTACCAACACTTYAATCCTCTCATAGACTTTTAATTTCACTTTGGATGTCAGCAAAATGCATGGCTGTCTTATTCTGGACAAGTATCACCATAAGTTTAATGTTGGACAGTGAGAAAATGAGAGAATGAGAAAGGGAAGTTACGCTTGAYTTTCCTGCTCCCTAATCTGGGAATACAAATTAATTTCATTTCACTGTTGCAGAACYTGTGTTTTCAGACATCTTGACTGATTTTCCATTTGCTTCAGGCTGTATGTCTTCCTAACATAAAAGYAATGCACAGARGTTCAAAGTGACTTTGAGTCATTTWGRGTGTTCTAAACAAGGAGAGAAAACCTAACTKTCCCTAAAGCCTRTAGAGAGAAGCATTTCAGACCAAGTTCTGCATTTTTWGGATATTTAAGATGAAAGAGACATACTATTACATTGTAGAAATAATGAAGCTATCCATCTAAAGTCAGTTTCTTAGTTCTTGTCTTGTTATTTATTTTTCTCTAAAGGAACCAGTTGATTTAAATTAATTGACTGTATATGCTGGGAACTTTTGATTACAGTTTGAAGTTTTCTATTATTATTGTTGCAGTTTTGGATGCTGCAGCTTTTGGGGGTTTTTTTTGGTTTTTTGTTTTTTTTTTTTTTTTTTAGCATGATAATGATCTGTTTCTTCTGTGCACAGACAACAGAGTTTAAGCTAAAAATGCATTGGGCTGTGCCCAGACTCCTGACCCGAAGTTGAGATGGGTTTTATAAACATGAATATTTATAATCCCCTCTGAAAGTATCCAAAATATATGGTTCTTTTCCCTTTCCTGAAATTTTTCTCGTTTCCATATGCAGTTTTATGTTACTGTTCTCTTCMCAGCTGGGTCTAACCCCATCACAAGAAGACAGAACTCAAATAGTTAATCTTTATGTATTCAARCCTGCCCCAGCTGTAACCTGTGGCTTTTAAATCCCTTAAAGAATTTGCCTATTTGGCAGGTAGTGTTGTTCAGTAGAGCAGGAAGGGGATTGTTGTCAGGTGAAAGCTTGATTCAGAAAGATACAGTTTATGAGAATTTTATCACTTTTTGTTGCAGAAGGCCTTCTTGAGGGCTCTTGGTAAGAAGAGACATTGCCTGTGCTTAAAAAAGTAAGTGTTCATTCTCCATGTGAAATGTGAATAATTTTTGAAAAAAATATGTGACTTCTGTTTGAATCATGAGTATTGGCAAGAATGAGGGACATACTAGGTGAATGATGCAATTTATTTTCCCAATGAGCAGATGGCATCTGCATCTTTTAATAACAAATTTTGCCCTCTGCCTCCTTTGTAAAACAGTTGATGTTTCATGCAAAGCYCTTCATATTCTGACCATTGTTTTGAGATAAAATCATTTTAGCTACTGGGATATATTCACTCTTTTGCAAATRCAGAGGAAAACAGAATGAAAGAATCATGCTGCAAAGCACCTTCCTTAAAGCAGCAACACAGATTACCGCAGAGGTAGTTTGTCCACTTGTCATTCCCTTTCAGTAGCTTCAAGCCTSTAGAAGTCACTTACATCTTACAAAAGTATAGAATGGCAGCTTTAAACCTAAAATTCAAAAGGTCATAGACTACATTTGAAATAAAAATCAGCAGGATCTGTGGACATGGATTTCCAGCCTCTGTGTATGAGGAGTAGATTTTTTATTTTAGATTTGCCAGGTTTATTGGACAGAATTCACAGGATTATGGGGCTGGAGGAGTGGACAGATCACTGTAAAACTGATAAAACACCCRGAAGTTAAGTATACATAATTGACACTTTAAGCCCTCAACTGTGATGAACTGATGAGAAAATGAAAAAACACAGTAATATAACATCATTTGGAATGAGAGGTCAGGTTCTGATACACAGAGTACCTCGAGCTCCTGGGGCTTTCTTCATTATCATTATGAATGTAGGATTTTAGAGGATTTGAAGGGTTATTGAGTACATTCTTTTTCTACTGCAAATTATCATATCTYGCACACTTCTATTTTAAATGCATACCATTTCAGAAATTATTTTGMTATTTTAAGCAAAGTGTAGAATGCTGGACTTTTGAAACTGTTCATTAAGAACTTATAGTTTCTATCTTTATTGACTATTTCTGAAATCAAATAGAAATATAGCAAATATTGTAAAGCAATTTAATTTTTAAAGCTCCTCACAGTGGCTATCCTGTCAGTGAGTGATTCCTTTTATGGTTATCTTTCACYGGAGGTCACTGTTGTAATGATATTGCAGACCTTGCTAATTGTTCAAACAATCCTCTCGGTTTTAATGAACAGAAAACAAGAAGGAATATATTCATCGTTCTTTCTAATGAAAATCAGGTCAGAATGTATCCTACAACACAGTAGCCCTCTCTCTAAGGTATGCCAGTTTTTTGTGAAAAATAGTTTCTCAGGAAGAAATTATTACCTGAGTATATTTCCTTGGTTGGTTGGTTGGTTTGTTGGTTGTTGCAGTTTGGTTTTTTTTTTGTTTTTTTTGCAACTCAGCTTTAATCTGAGTTGAGAATTTAATGAAAAACTTCAGTAAGGATTTCAAATATTGGTTTCTTGGATTCTCTGGCTTTGACTTTTTCAGCATCTGTGTCAACTGACATTTCTTGATTGTTGAAAGATTCAAACAGATGATGAAAAGCTTTTTAAATTCTGTCCCAATGTAACTTCATAAAACCATTTCCAAAGCTTAGTGTCCTTCCAAAGTGGACCTGTGTACTATTAGTTATGGTCAGATGGGTCAGATGCTTTGTTCTCAATATGCACATGGGATTATTTCAGCTGCTTGAGTTTAATTTGAGAACTGTGGATATGTGCTGGGGGTTTATTGTGTTTAAGATTAAACGAATTTCTGTTTGAGAAGGGTAGATATGAAGCTCAAAGGGAAGTCCTGGCTGATACAATTTTCTATTGCCAACGATTATGCTAAAAGAAAAAAAAATCAATATTTGACCATGTGCGAGAACAGTCAAGGCATAAAGGTGGTTTGGTTTGGTTTGGTTTGGTTTGGTTTGGTTTGGTTTGGTTTGGTTTGGTTTGGTTTGGTTTGGTTTGGTTTGGTTTGGTTTTCTTCCAGGATGGGATGCCCGTTCCATCTTTTGTCTAAATTTGATTATCTTTTTGTATCACTGTAGAATAGAAGAGCTTTCCATGAACAAGAATAGCCATCCTTTCTAATGTCTATCRACCTGGCTCTTCAGATGTTAGCACTGTTCAGCAGTTCCATGAGAAAATGCAAAGCTAGCATTATTAAATTGGCAGAAAACAGCGGTGGTCTAAGAGCTGTATMATTTCTTATATTTAACCAAGGGCTCTGTAATGTTTGCCTGAATTTCTATATTCAGACCCACAATCTACTGCAAATGATCGTTACGTGTCTCGGTCTGTAGATACAAAGTAAGGAAATGACCTCTGTTTGCTGATACGGAAATAACAAATTTCTGCCATTTCATCATTTTAGTGAAGTTCCTGCACTTCATTCTTGTGCCTGTTGCAGTGTGTTCGTTTAACTGTATGATTTAAAATGGAGAGCATTTGGCTAATTAGCAGGCAGCTGTTCACTTAAGTAAATGACTCATGGAGTGATATTTATGGTGCATAACTATTTTTCAAGCCTGGAGAAACTTGGGGAAAGAAAGACACAAAAGCAGATGTTTATGCTTCTACATCCATGAAAAATGCAGTGAAAAACAACTGCTGCTTTCATTTAATGGCATTTTTCTCAAATCTTAGTGATAAACTGGTAACCCCAGCTTTTAACTAATGTCTTCCAAAATTAATGAGAAAGCTCTGTAAAGAAAAAATGYAAAATACTTAATTTCCAGTACTCATATGAGCTAAATATGTAAAATGAATGATCAGACATCACATGAAGAGGCTTTAAAGGTTACGATATATATATAGGCTCAATTAACACTTAGATTACAGGAACTTGCAATTTGAYTAAAGCCTTTTTCTCTTTTCAAAACAATTATGTGCAATGTAGTTCAACTACAAATTGGAAAATATCAATCCCCTTGAATTGAACATTATACCAATTCCATTTTAAAACAGCCTTACTCCAACAAAATTCCAGCAGTGCTCCTTTTGGTCTGCTTTGGGRGTTTATAATGTCACAGACTTTAGCATTTGGAATTAGGCTGTTCTGACAATCTCAATTAGGAATACCTTGTGTCCGTGCTTCTTCCTATGAGCAGGTTGTCTCAGAACCAAAGACATCATCTTAGTGTTTTGGGAATGGGTTGGGGGTTTCTCCCCTCCTTCCCTGGCTGTAATTTGCCTGGCTTCTGTCCAKTGTGCCTCTCCTGCTGTCAAGTACTCATCCACAGCTCCCCTCATCTCTGATCTGCCTGCTTTAATGCATGCTTTTCTGGGTTCTCAGGTCACTCAACCGTMGTTCAGGTGCAGTACAAAATCTGGTTTCAACAAAGAAAAAAAAAATATTAAAGAGAAAGTTTTCTGTGTTCTCCCTCACTCTTTTTCCTCTTTTAGAACTGGAWAGTGCCAGCTGCTAATTTAAAGTTTCTGAGACTGTACCAAGGTCTGAGTATGAAGTTCTGCATCATTGCTGGGTGGATTAGGCAGGTGGATAGGTTTTTTTCTCTCTTCCTTTGTTGTATTCCTGCACCCTGCTTTTAAATTCTTCTGAGACTATTTTATAAAAGCTTTTGGTAATACATAGGTTTAAATTATTTTTAACGGACTTGATCATGTTCCTCATATAAATAAGAGAAAACTTTAAAAATGTCATATATACCTTCCATCACAAAACCTATTTTAGGGTTGGGTTTTTTTTTTTTCTTTTTTTGTCAATTTACACTAGGACAAAGGGAAAGGACACTTCCTTTATGCAACCAGTATGCAGTTTAAAATTTTAGAAATATTTTCTTAGAATGAGAATAAAATTATTGTGGGATATCACTTATTAAATACTTATGAGGTGCATCAGTGTTATGTGACTGTGGGTTAACRGATTCACCAGTATTCATCTGTAGTTTATTTTGTTCAACAAAAACTATTTTAAGCTAGACTTGCTGCTGATAGTCAGTAGCAACCATCAAGGAATTGTAACAAGACTCCAGACTGTCCAACCCTCTGTAAATTGGAACAGTTTTACTGTGCTTTGTCATTGTATCTGTGTCTAGTCTGGGAAAATACCTTTCAGCTCAGTTTGGAAATGATGTGTACCAAAATGGAATGAGAAAGCATATAAAGCCTAGATTTATGCAACAGAATTGGAGGGGTGTTACTCTTTTTATCACCTGATTTATTACCTATTTTATACACTCACAATCATAGCTCGCAGTTACATTTAATTACCTTGGCATATAAAATTGCTGTCCCAATTTTCTAAATAAAAAGGAAAAGGACAGCAAAAGATTGAAGAAGCACATGTTATTTTCAAGATAAAACCTTGAGCTGAACTACCAGCCTTCGGAAGCAGAATGACCTTCCCAGCTTGAGAGTATTTAAAGATTTCACTTTTCATCTCTCAATATCTTTGGGACAATTCCCTAAGTGAGATTTTACAGCTGTTGTAATGGTTATTATATTATATATTTGAAATAAAAAATGTGTTCTATATAGAGCAAGATTTCACCAACCCTAAAAAGATAATCAAAAATACCCATTTAACACCATAGAAACCACTTGTAAAATGCAGGATTGAACTTGTGTAGTACATAATGGTTTTCTCTTTCCTTTGAATGTTACTTGGCTTGGAAAATAGTCACTAATCAAGCAACAGTTGAACTGGAAAATACTAAATAAATTTTATTAGAAATATGGTTAGRTGAGTTRACYTTAGGAGACTGCAGAATTRTCTGATGGATGGCWCAYCTATAATACTGTCYAGAATGAGAGMGTATTCACAATTTGTATGAAAAATRTATCCAGGTAGTATAGATTTAAATGGAGGATAGAAAAGGTTCATGATAGTACTGGAACTGTTGTGTGACTAGCAAGGAACCTCCACTGAGCAGTGGTAACACATGGTCACATAAACCTCTCTGTATAGAGACATCAGATGAGTATTTAATAGCTCAGGATGATTTACATTATTTTTTCTTATATTTAATGTTGTAAAGGTTGACTCGATGTCACTCAGGTGAGTCAGTCCCTCAGTGTTGTWGTAGTGAGCAGTCTGTACCAGAAGTAACAGCAAATTCCTGTCGTATTCCACCTGATGGTCCTGAGGGAGCCGGAGGAAGATTCCTCCTTCTTTTATCATCAGTTCTGGTAAACGGGGGAGGTCCCTAACAACTGGATGTCCATCCACAAGAAGGGTTTGAAGGAGGACTCGGAGAACTCCAGGCCTGTCAGCCTGACCTTGGTGCCAGGGAAGGGTATGGAACAGACCATCCTGAGTGCCGTCATGCAGAGTGTACAAGACAACCAGGGGGTCAAGCCCAGTCATCATGGCTTTAGGAAAGGCAGTCCTTGGCCAGCCTGCTCTCCTTTTATGACCARGTGACCCAACTAGTGGATAAGGGAAGGTCTGTAGTGTGGATGTACTCTACCTGGACATCAGCAAAGCCTTGGACACMGTCTCCCACAGCGTACTGCCRGAGAGGCTTGGACAGGTGCACTTTCCACTGGGTTAAAAACCAGCTRGATGGTCAGGCCCAGAGAGTGATGGTGAATGGGGTTACATCCAGCTGCCATCCAGTCCCTGGTGGTATTTTCTAGGGCTCAGTGTTGGCGCCAGTCCTGTTTCATATCTCCACTGATGATCTGGATKAGGGAATTGAGTGCACCCTCAGTAAATTTGCTAAATAAGTTGGGTGGGAGTGCCAGTCTGCTGAGGGGCAGGAAGGCTCTGCATAAGGCCCTGGACAGGCTGGATCCATGGGCCAAGGCCAGTTGTGTGAGATTCAGTATGGCCAAGCGCTCATGGACCACAACAACCCCATGCAGCGTTAGGCTTGGGGCAGAGTAGCTGGAAACCTGCCTGGCAGAAAAGGACCTGGAGGTGCTGCTTGGCACAACTGAATGTGAGGCAGCTGTGCCCRGGTGTCCAGAAAGGTCAATGGCATCCTGGACTGTGACAGCAATAGCATGGCCAGCAGGAGCAGAGAAGTGTTTGTCTTTCTGTGCTCAGCACTGGTGAGGCCACACCTCCAGTGCTGCGTTCAGTGTTGGTCCCCTCAGTACCTGTGAGACATTGAGGTGTGAGAGAGAGTCCAGAGCAGAGCCATGGAGCTGGTGAAGGGCACACAGAGTATCATGTGAGGGAGGGCTGTGCGAGCTGGGGTTGTTCAGCCTGGAGAAGAAGAGGCTCTCTGTGTGTCACTCTCTACAGCCCCCTGAAAGGAGGTGTCACCAGATGGGGATCTTATCCCAGGCCTCTTCTCCCAGGCARCGAGTGACAGGGTCAGAGAATATCGTTTCAAGTGGCACTAAGGAAGATTCAGAATGGATATYAGGAAGAATTTCTTAACTGAAAGGTTGGTTAAGCATTGGAATGAGCTGCCCAGGGAGGTAGTGGAGTCACCATCCCTGGAAATGTTCAAGAAATGAATTGATGTGACACATAACGCTGGGATTTAGCTGCCGTGGTGGAGTTTGGTYAAARGTTGGACCYGATGATCCTGGRTGTCTTTTTCAACCCTTATRATTCTGTAATTCACCAGTTGTTTCTTCTGACTCCACTTCTATATATTCATAGGAAAACATTAAACCTATGATTTAATATTAAATTCTGCACCTGCACACAAAGGTATAAGCTTTGCTTAACAGTTTCTAGTAAAGTTTATGTGTTTTTGTTAGAAGGATAAATTCTAAGACTTCCAGAAAGGAAGGAATATTTTTTTCCTTCTTATTTGAAATTTACTGCCATTATGCAGTCCAGGCATGCATTCAGTGAGCTGGCAGCATGTACAGTACTTGGGAATAGGTTCCTCAGATAAACTTGCATTATTAATGAAACTAGATTGGGTTTGGGAAGGAGTGAACTTTCAGCTGTTGACACCTGTTGCTCCATTACTAAGCAAGTCAAGAGAGCAGGTTTTTTAGCATCAGAAAAAAAAAGAAAAAAAAAGGATTTATAAAGGAGAAAAATTAATCTGGTGTTTCACTTTTTTGTGGCACATATAATGATCAACTCTGCAGCACACTAAATTGCTGTATTTTTTAGTAGAAAACATATTACTGTTTATCCAAGAAGAATAGAAAACTCCTGGGTACATTTGAAATGGTGAATTTAAGCTTAAAAATCCTTTGAAATAAAACACTGCCATTTGTCAAAGTGGGTTTGAATTCAAGTAGATCATATTCAAAGCATGACATGCAAGAGTAGAAAACTGCAAATACAGTAAGTTGGAAGGAGAAAACGTAATGAGAATTAAATTGTTTGTGTATTGAAAAGGCAGAAGTAAAGCATCTACTCAATAAGTRTATCGACTGTGATGTTTTATGCATACAGAGATGATGAGAATGAGATGGAGAAGAAGAGAGTCCTGGTATTCAGAACTGGAATGTTATCTGAGGTAAATAAATAGCACCTAAACCCTGAAGAGGATCCAAGGCAAAAAGGGTACAGTCTTCAGACTGAATATACAGAGAGACGATGTGAGAAGGCTATGAGCTTGCTCACGTATTTCTCAGGCTTCAGTATTTCTTACAAAAACTAAAAGAAAAAAAAAAAAAGCTGAATACTTTATTTACTTTTTAAATCTGCACTTTCATAATTCTCATTCTTTGTAGAAATAGTCCTTGAATTTACCAGTTTCCAGTGAAGTTGCTTAATTGAGAAGCAGCACAGTGACAACTGAGTGCTTCCCTGTCAGATGAAGCATAATATCGTTGCTTTCAAAAAGCAGTCTTTCACCATTAGATTAGACCTGTAGCTCTTCTAGGTGCAGTGATGCTGAGGGGTTTATTTATTTACTTATAGGCTAAGATTAATTAAATATTAATCACTTGAGCAGCAATTTAGGAAATACTAGATTTGCTAAATACATCATTGCTGGTATAAGACAGGCAAAAGGCAACCACTTTTGTGGATCTGCCATCTAATAAAGGATTAGCAACAATACACAAACCACAGGGTGTTATTTCAGTGAACAGATATCCTTGGCCCTGATTGCCTGTGTAATAAATTGAAAGTCTCTCTTAATACACATGCATTCAATCTAGACCAGGCCACTTCTAGATAGTGAAATGGCTGCTGAGAGGCAGAKCTGTAAAACCTCGAGGCAGTCTGTGGAGGGACATTTCAAGGTTCTGCTCATGGGTGGCAGGATTTCTCATAGGAAAAGAGAGCTTTCTAAAAACCAACTTGAACAGAACTAATTACCATCAGGAATTGCTCCTGTTATATAAACCATTTGGTGTTACACTGAGCCAGAGAACTAAACCACAGGTTTGAGAGTTTGGCAACAGGGAGGCTTTGCTCTTGTGGTTATTTGCAATGGAAAGCAGGTGCAGTTCCACTTGGCTGAGAAAGGCTCTGGAGAGCCACCAGCTAAACACTGCARAGCAACTTCTGTATTGCCAGAAACCAGTGGGACTGCTACTCCATGTTTCTTTTCAGTACCTCTGCCGTAGCATAAAATGGATCTCCCCCAAGGAAAGCATCCCCCAAGGAAAGCTTTAGGAAAAAGGACAATATTGGCTCTTACTGTCTGCTTGGAGAAATTGAGGGAAATGCACAATAAGAAAAGTTTCATTTGCTTTTCCCCAGGTGGACCTACGAAGAAATTCTAGGGAATAAGTGATTCAGCACAATTTCAAGTTATTGCCTAAAGTTCCAGYAAAATTTCATGACTTACTTTAGCCTAAGTACATGGTTGATAGCTTTATTTGGTAAACTCCATAAACATATTTTGGGGGAGTTGTTAAAGTGGCTCAGGGATACATGTGTCTCATCCCTTTTGCTCAAATGGTGTGTGAGTTCTTTTCATCTCTAGACTCTGTTCCATGTTCTTCAAATGGAAAATKGGCTCCCATTGTTTTCCACACTATCCTTCTTTACATTTGTGATAGGAAAAGCATGTAAGTTCTAAGTGAAACGTAGCTGTAGGTGGTCATTGTGTGCCACTGCACATCTTTTTCAGCCCAAATAGTTCTATGATTCTATGAATAAACCTATTTTCCTCCTTTAAAAATAGCCAYAGTTTTGTAATCCCTTGCCAAATAAACCTCAATTTTATCTAGTTTTAAGTAATTTGTCTTGTTTTTTCTTACGTCTACAGTAACTGAAGTATCAGCTTCAGAAAATAAATTATTTTTCAGGCTGTCAGAAGTAGGCARTATCTCCCCTAGTCATGCATACAGGACTGTAGAGGAGAATTGCTTCAACAGCCACTAGACTTTATGAAGTAAGTAATTCCTTTTTGTTCAAGAGCAAACAGTGGACAGCAAGGACTGAAAGAGTTTTGAACCCAGGGTTTGGTAAGCATGAGAAACGAGTTGCTGCTGACCTTTCTGCTCAACAGGTTGGATTCACACTGGGCCTGGATCTATCAGCCTAAAAGGTCACAATCAGCTAAACAGGAGCTTTAGGACATGGCTACACTTGGATTTTGTGTTTGCCACATGTTGTAAATGTATGTTATTATATGTTTAATGATTACCAGAACTGCTTTGGTAAAAGAAAAATATGCCTTATGTGGGAGGGTGTAAAAGCTGATGCGTCAGTATTCGTGTGTCATGGAAGGACTGTGTACAGGAAGGTGTACCTTTAGGTAGCTAAACTGCCAGTTAATTCTGATTAAATTCTAAATTAAATTCTAATTCTAACAAGAAATTGATATGTTCAAGGCATCATGCTACAGGCATGTTTTGTATTCAGAATTCAGGGTCTCCATAATTTTGTGGCTGCAGTCTGTTTTAATCATTCCAAATCTCTAACTGTTGGCTTAAGATGAGACCCTCAAACTTTTTTATATCTGCTAGGTTCCTGGTTTAGAAATTCAATTCCCTTAGAAAAAAAAATCTGAACCCCATTTTTTCCAGTGCAATTTGGAAGTTTCMTTCCAAGGCAGAGCAGAGAAGTCAAGAACGGCACTAGTCCCTGCACCTTCACAAAAAATAAATGTCATTCCCAGGTTTCACTTTCAGAGATGAAAGATTAGTTTTCAGATGTTCATCACATACTGACTGTGAGTTTACACTGATAACACCTGCTTGATTGTTTTGTGTGTGTACAACATACATATATATATATCTATGTGTATGTGTGAATGAGCCTTTTGTCCATTTGACAAGAGCTGGAAGGGTTTCTGAAGGTACCAGGTCTCGTGGATGTGTAACAAAACACATTGCTTTTACACCTTCTTAAGTAATATCTGCTTGTGTAGCACACAACATGACTTTATTCTTGTGTAGCATATTGACTGACAGAACTGAGAACAAATCCCATTCAGGTTTGCTTTTGGGCCAAATGAGTCTGTTGGTGATTTTCTTCACAAATTTTGGAGTGCTGTCTTTTAGCCTCTATAAGTGGAATACTCAAGCCRCTAGTGCAACATATTTCAAAATAAACCAGAAAACTTAACTGCTGAATTCAATGGTTTTTAAGCCAGGCCTTTCAAAATAGAGATCTTGTCATAATTGTTATTTTTTATATAGTGAATAATTAGAACAAACTTACAAATTAACTTAGGACACATCTAACTCCACATATCATGCAGAGAASCCCTGAGTTCTTGAGAATTTAGAGAGCTTTAAAAAAAAAACAGTTTGTGCATTTATTCAACCATCACATTTCATTTWAACTTTGCTATTAGTCTTTAGTTTTATCACTGTAGTGATCATTTGTGAAATGCYAGAGATACATACTGCAAACATTCAAGTTATCCCACGTTTTTCTCAGAAAAATCTGAAGTAATAAACAAGCTAACAATAAAAAATTTTGTCCTCCATGTGAAATGTAATCTTGTCAAACTAGCAACCATTACCTCTGTGAAGTATGTTGCCCAATCAGTCTCACCAGAAATATTGGATAAAGTCACAAACTCACGTAATAAATCAGCAAAGTAACCTTGCTTATCACTGAAATAAAAGCAGTAGTGTACCCTGTTTATTTTTATTCATGCTGGCAGACAGCAAGTGGCATAGTGTCAGGTGACATCACTGTAGGAAAAGCTCCAAGAACACATCCTTAATGTCTACTTTAAACATGACTTCTTTCAGCTTCTTTGGCCACRACTCCTTTGTTGAATTATTCAGGTACTGTTCTTGCTGGCAATACTTTTGTCACCATATGTCAACATTTAATATATGTCAGAAAAGTTAGGACTTATTTCCAGAGGAAGAATGTCAACTTTGCATAAAGCTCGGATGGCTGAGTGTTCGAGAGCATGGTGGCTGCAAATCTTTTTTATCATCTTTCAGTTTTTCTACAGTAACATTAGTATTACCTGATCATTTCTGTTTTCCTTTTAGGAAAAAGTTTGGGTTGTTTTTTTTTTCTAGGTGAAAGTAGCAGAAATTTCTTTTTAGTCAGACCTCCCATAGGAATGAACACTAGAAATAGCCCAAGTGTGCTACTGAGGATAAAATTCAGCTCACACAACTGGAGCRAAACACAATTTGTATGAATCCATAATGCAAGCAGAGTTTAAGAGGTCCTATGAGGTGATTCCCCATACTCTAAACTCAGAAGAGCAGGTCAGCTGCAAACCCTAGCCAAGCACACTAGTGGCAGAATAAGGGGAAATAGCTTCAAACTGAAAAAGGGTAAATGAGATTGGATATAAGGAAGACATTTTTCAGTGAAGGTGATGAGGCACTGGAACAGGTTGCCCTGAAAATTTGTGAATTGCCTCGTCCAACCTGGAAGTGGTCAACAGCAGGTTAGATGGGGATTTGGACAACCTTGTCTAATGGAAGATGTCTTTGTCCATGGCAGGGGGATTGGGGTTAGGTGAACTATCAAAGTTCTTTCTGAACTAAACCATTCTGTGATTGTATTATTCTGTGATCCTACAGAATTTTGAAAGCTGTGGTGACCTCGGAAATTCAGACTGTGAGAGAATATTCCCCCCCCCCCCCCCAAATTCTTCCTGTGGATTTGTCTTTATCTTGCTCAAATAGCATACCTAGTTTTAGAATTATCTATTACTGTGCTTAGAAACAGGGAAGAAAGCCAAGTATTTTGAATTTTCAAGTTTATGTCTTTGTGATTTTTTTTTATTTTTTTTACTATTTCTCATTCTTCCCTACCAGCTCATCTTTCTCTTCAAAAGTTCGTACATAACCATTTTTAAGTTAGTCATACTGTTAGTGAGGCTTTTCTTTGTGCTTGTATCTACCATGTAGGTCACAGAGGGCAAATACATCGTTTCAAGCTACAGCTGACTGTAAAATTAGGTTATAAGTGYATATATCTATGAAGTTCATGGCTCTGGATGCCAATGGAAGTATTGCAAGGGTTTAATRAAACCAGTCTCCAGTCATTCATGGATAGCCCGTATTTTATACAAAAGCATAGAAAGGACACTGACATCCGGTTTTGCTATTCATGACAGGCTGGGCACAGCCTGATATTGAAAAGGGCTTGAACTTTATTCCCTGTGTCTGTCCTGAAAAATAATTTGGGAAAAGAAATTGTCATTCTCATCTGAAATATGATGTTTCTAAATGTGAGTCCAATCAACCAACCCGCCATCTTGAGGAAAACAACTAGGCTTTATATCACATTCTGGCTTTTCCAGATGATATGCTCAGAYGTTCATGCCAAAGGAGAAGTAAAAGTTATGTTCCCAAATAAAAAGCTKCTTTGATAAAAATCCATCGCTTTCAAAGCAGAGAAAGATTGAATACTTTAGCCCAAGCATCTTGATTTTTCCCAAATTCTTAACAAAAATTGCAAATATGTAGAGGATACACTTTTTAAAATTTTTTTTCTAATTTACAGACAATTACAAAAGCATCACTCACATTCATATGTGGCCTTTTTCTAAGTGGACACTTTTTATGCAAAGAAATRTGAATTTAGATTATGAAATGTTTATCTTCTTGCACATATTTTTGCTTAAATTATTTATGACATCTCTTCCGCCAAGACAAGAAAGAAATTGCACTTTTGGAATCAATGCAGTGTTATTTCATTATTCCTTAAGGTGTTTTAAATATTGTAAGTATTAATGATGTGTCTTTCCAACTCCATGCAAAAGTTTCTTAAAGCCCATTTTAATCATGAAATATATTRTCACACTAAATACTTGATAGAGTGTCTAGCCCCATTGAAATTGATGGCAAAATATCTTTTGACTTCAAGAGACAAAAGAGTAGAATGAATCTGGTGTGTTTTCAAGGATAACTTGAGTTACTTCAGCAAAACATTGCAGATCCAAGCAGTCACATTTTTCCTATTACGATGACTGATTCAGCTGGCAGTTCCTCAGATTAACATGGAGCTGACCAAAAGGCCCAGGTTTTTTTTTTGTTTTTTTTTCCGTACACCATCAGGAAAGGCTCATTTCAAATGAAAAGTTAAAGAAATTTCCACCTAGATTTCAATATAAGCAGGTTTTTCTCTTTTCTTAAGTGCAGTAGATACAGAGGTAAAATAAAATGTGGGATTTTTCAAAGGCTCAGTATAAGATACTTGTCAATTTACGTTTTCCATTCTATAAATAATTCCTTAGCCTCGGGGAGCACAGAAAACTAACATCTGTTGGGTTCATAACAGCGACTGACTTATCAGGATGCTTCTGCATTAGCATTTTTCACCCTTCTTATCAAAACTGCTCATCTTGCAGGAGTACACTGAACAGTTGCAAAAAGTAGCAATACAGAGGAATAATGAGGGTTCATACCAGCCMTGCAATGATTCTTTCTTTGGGTGTATTTTATTCCACATTCGAGCAAAAAGCCCCTTTCTTGCAAAACTTTAATATTCATCATTTGAAAACAAGAATCTTCCCTTGAGCAAATCTGTGGTAGGAACAGGAGAGGAGGTAATAGAKAAATCTTTACAGAGGGTAGGTGGCCTTGCTGAGATTGCAAAAGAAGCAGAGTGAATCAGGCCACTTTTACAATTATTTTTTTWAATTGAAATAGAGAAGCAGCTCAGTTTGGAGCTGTTTGCATCCTTTCAGTATGAAGACAGTTTAGCTGAAGGCTCACCCCACTGGCAGCAGGMAGTCTCAGTGGAGACCCCAGGTCTTAAGTCATTGTTCATATCACTGTGACAAAAATAATGTCGTTCAAGGTTCTTTTTTATGCCAGTGCCTTAAATTCTAATCCTTAACAGATTACAGTATTTCCTYTATCTTCTTGGAGTACAGTGAAAGCAATTTTGTGGACTAATTCRGCTGCAAGCATTGAGCCAAAAGAACTAACTGTATGTTCTTCACAGTAAATATATAATTATTTGCCATTTCCTTTCAAGCAATGGCTTGGTCAGTTATGTCTCTAAATWAAAGAGATTAAGATACTTTAACACACCATCTGAACTCTGCAATTACACTTCTTGTAAATTTAGTGGACAACATAATCTGATCACTGAGAAGGTAATTTGGCAACCTATGGTTTCTCAAGTGTGATTGAACACTGAACAAGTAGCAAAAATATTGGAAGGCAAGATAGGGATTTCACACTGAAATGGCAATTTTGAATCTTTCCAACTCCAATTATTTTCCCGATTGCACTTTAAAATCTATCTGATTCACTTGCACATAGATTTAGTTATTAATTAATTCTTCAATGAGGATAGGAAATTGTCATATTTTGTTAGGAACAGATTTTGTAATGCAGAGTCCTGTTTCAGCAGTATTTCACCATGAACTTATTTGAGAGATTGGCCAAGGTACTTTTTTCCTAAAAAGTCTGTAGTTTCATTAGAAACTGTTAGTAATTTGATGCTGCCATGGAAATTGTTGCAGCAGGGGAGGGGGAAAGACTAATTTCCTGTTGATATGTTTGCACTTATAATTCTTTTCCAGTTTTTGATAAATTCATTTAGTGTATTAATGTTACCTGTTTAAAATGATGCATTGACTCAGYTGCATATGAAAATCAGGAGTAAATAGCTAGAGCTCACTTAAAGTGAGATGAAAGTGAGATACAAAAAGTTATTATGTGACAATTGCTGTGGTACTGGGGTGAAAATGAGTAGTGTCAATAAATTTCAGTACTTGTTTCATGATAGTACAGTTTCTTGGTATTCTATAATCTGTTATATGCTGTTAGTGGGAAGAACAGACACTCAAAGTTATTTCACCTTGTGTTATAAGAATAATTCTAGAGAAAACATAAGACTGCAAAATAGTCCTTGGGTGAAATGCAACTGAAGCAAATGCAGTCCAAGGTGTGAGAAACAAGAGCACACCTGAGCAGCAAAATGCTGCACCACAGGTGTCAGAGTTTTCCCCCCAAAGTATTTCACATATCCAAACCTGTGTTACCCTGTGGTTTTACATAGTRTCTTGGCTGGAACAACAGTGGGATCCATATACTAAGCCTCTCCTGAAGGTCTTCATGTTTTAGGAAGACTGAGAGACTGCTTGGAATATGCTGGGCTAAGCTGAAAAATAAAAGATATGTTTATGTAAGAAAATAAAAACCAWGTTTTGAGTGTTGATACAAGTTTTTTCTTAATAGCCTCATCAGAGTACTCACCTAGGAGATGTGATACCTGGATGTTGGACTTTCCTCTGCTGAGCTCACAGTGTCACTGTGCAATCAAGAATGCCAGTTTTGAGGAACAAAGCCAGAAAGAAGCAATATGGGGGACCAGCTGGGATATTTGTTGAGAAGGGAGAATACAGGTTCTACATTTTGTGTCCCAGTTTTTTTTCAGTGATTACAATGAAAGAATTCTCTTTAAATAGTTTAGGTTTGATTATGTTTGACAGTTGCCTTAATACTGCCAGATGCCAAAATAATCTCTGAAGAGTATCATCATTAATTCATAAAAGTGACATGAGCAAACATATGCTAAACAAAAATACTGGCCCAGATGAGGACTGCCAGCASTTAAATTGTTATGTTGGGCTGCCCAGATTCAATGGTGTTGCTTCATGGAGAATTGTGTCTGTAGTTTATTGTAGCAGCAGTGCAGGTGGACTGACATGCTTGTCACTTCTATTCAGACAGGACTGACAARCCTATTCAAATGCACCAAATTATCCACCTTCTGGTAAAGACAACAAAGGTTTTGTGGTAGAAATAGGAACAGGGTTTGAAATGCATAGAATAAGACTCAAAATATTGCTTTTTATTCCTACTGTTTTCTTGTGCACWCACATCCTCATGGAGCATATGGGAGGGAGAGAAAGAGAAGAGAGACTGTATTCTCCTAAGTCTCCCTTACATATGTCTTGAATCTAATTTTATGGGACAAATTTTCCTAGAAAACTTTTCAACAACTGTGAGATATGATAGATATAGCCTTTGGAAGCAGACAGCAGATTGCCTGTTTGGGAATAGCCTGAAGAGGAGTTGGAAAAGATCTGCTCTCACAGAAAACTCCTTTGCTGTGAGAGAAGAAAATTTCTAACAAAACGTTCCCCTTCCACTTAAAAGGTTTCTCAGCAAGTTGCTGACTTGGGCTTTTCGCAACAGTGCAATGATGAAACCAAAACAATTTTCTGGCTTATACTCTAGGAGGTGCTAAGTAACTGGAATCATTTGTTTGTCATTCCTTGCTTGACTAATGCCTGTGTTTCTCAGCTTTTCGCTCTTGAATGCGAAGATATGTTTAATTACTCTTATTGATGAAATCCATAAGTTTTAGTAGCTCTTTTATAGGTAGGTTGAATACAGCAGAGATTTCTTTCTCTCATGCCTGGAAAGGAAATCTTTGCCTAATCTCAGGACCATGGACTGTATTTTATGACTTTATTTAAAAATTAACCAGGAAATAAAATGTTTTCCCCTATAGTGAAGTGTAACCTGCTCATATTATGTCACCATGYCTTTTACAACTTCAAACGTGCAGGGTTATTTGCTTCATGTAACACTAGAGAAAGAGATTAGTTTGTGCTCTTCTTTTCATTGAAAGGTCTCTTTCATTTTCCGGTATTCTCTTTGAAGTAGTGTGAATAACACATTAAAATGTGTTAAAATAACATAAGTTAATTCTTATTTGGAAATGGACACTGACCCAGAAATGTAGTGATCATTTACAAATTTAAACACAATAACRTTTTCTTTTCATGTGAAATCCGAGCTCAATGCAACTTCTTAGCACAGATTTTCTTCATTTTGCTGTACTTCTTCAGCACTTACTGCTTTTCCATTGGGAAGAGCATCATCTATTATTTATCTGTAGCTTCAAGCAGCCTCTTTACATGTTTCTTTTAAATATGAAGCAGCCAGCACTATTTCAGCAAGAGAGTAAGTTTCATGGAATATAAAGCTTCATTAAAAACTTTCCATGTTCAATTTATGTATTTGTACTGATTTATTTGTAATGCTTGATTTTCATTTTGTTTTGCATAAGTAAAGCCTCTGTGCAGTATTTTAGGAAAGTACACATGCAAATCCTTTTTGGAGTTAGATGAAATTACCTGTTCCCTTCCCTGTAGTAGTGGAAAGACGTGTGTGCTGTTTTAATGACTTGAAACATAAGGAATTCCTTCTTTCTCAGAGGTCATTAAAAATTGAAAACAAGGAGTAATGCTGTAGTCTGTCTGTATCAGTGTGGCAGAATTGCATTTATCATTTCAGTATGTTAGCAGGTGCTGATCCTGTGAGGATAAGCTAAATTGGTACCACTGAAATTGTAGAACAGGGACTTTTTAGCACTACCCAGACAGAAAGGAGGTGTGGTTGGCCACTGGAAAAAAATGCATGCGATGGCTGAAGCAATGCCTTTTAAGGTCTGGTGGGAAAAAAAACAATTTTGGAAAAGGACAAACTGAAGTGCTGAGTACCTCAGCTTGACTCATGATACTGCCTTACTCAAGTGAAAGGCCTATCCTTCATAAACCACATTATATCCATTGCAACAATAAGCAAARAATGAAAGTATTGCCTTGTGCTGCAACTTTATTCCAGCTGTTTACATATTTTCAAGACTCTCAGCATGGTCAGGTAGAAAACGTTTCATATTTTTGGTGATTGGAGACTTGACTTGGTTTGATTTTGCACCATGTATTTGCTAGAACTCAAGATCTAAAATGGTTGATGTCTTATTCCAATGGACTATATCTTGTCRTTTATCAGTCTTTGTTACCATAAGGTTGATAAATACAGTCTCAGAAGTGTTTGCATTACTTCACAGAAATACCTGAGATATCACTTTACATTGTGATGGGTTTAGACAGATCAGTAAATTATATATTCCTGCTTCTCTTTCTKTCTCAATCCTCCAGTATTATGTTTACAGCAAGATAGAGAGCCTACAAATGTGAATAGAGGAATAGCCCAGTAAAGATTTTTTACAGTTAGAAAATGCCATTAATGTGTCAAAGATTTTCCTCTTTCACAGTAAATATGACACCAAAGTTGCACATTTAAGATTTTATTTAGAGAGTTTGTGTCCACTTGTTTGGAATATATAGCATATCTCAGACATGGCTTGGTTGCTCATGAATAAATAAAAGCAAATTTTTCATGCAGAGTGAAAAATCCATCATAACCATGGTGCATTTGAAATCCTTGTAGCACTCCATTCATTCATTCATTCATTCATTCATTCGTTCATTCATTCACAGAATCACATAATGGTCAAGGATAGAAGAAACCTCTGAAGATTGTCTGGTTCAACCTGCTGGGTTGTGCCCAGAGCAAGACTTGGATTAGGCTATCCAAGGACCTGTCTAGCTGTCTTGAATTTTCCAGGTGAAGGAGATTCCACCACTTCTCTGGGCAACCTGTTYCCAGATTTTTTTCTTTGTTTTCTTTCTTTGTGGAATTTACACTGAATCAACTGCACCTCTTGTGAAGCCCTCATCTCTTATCACTGGATATCCCTGGGAAAAGMGTGACTCAGTCTGCTCCATGAGAACCTTTTAGCTATTGCAAGACTGTGGTTATATCCCCCTGGGCCTTCTCTTCTCTAGGCTGAACACTGACAATTCCAGCAACCTTTCTTCCTATGTCAACTTCTCCAACCCTCTGACCATCTTGGYGATTCTCCACTGAATTCCCTCAAATTTTCCGTGCTGCTCATGAACCCTTGAGACCAGGACTTGGTACAGCAGAGCAGGATAAACAAAAAAAAGGTGTTTCAACTTTGACCTACCACATGCAGGGCAGATAGCTCATTCCCTCATCCCTCCATCTGCTGGCTGAACTCCTCATGTTGATGCAGTGTAGGACACATTTGCCTGCAAGTTCCTGTTCAGCTTGAACGTAAGCAAGTCCATGTGCACCAGGACCTGCAGGGCTTTTTCCACAGAGCTGTTCACCACATAGTTGGCCCCAGCCCACACTGCTGTGTGAGTTAATCTGGATGCAGAAGTGCACATTTATCTCTGTTAAACTTTTTACAAATATTCTTGCTCCCATGTGCCAGCCAGTTGATGTGTTTGTGTGGTGGCTCCTCTTTCTGGCTGACCTCTTTCCATTTTGGTACCACCCACAAATTTGGTGAGGGTGCAGTCACTCTTGTCACCCAGATCATTCCTAAGACATTGAATAGTATCAGACCCAGTACCCACCCTCACAAATGACCCAGTTTGTCACCAGCTGACACTTAACTTCCAGCCCTTGCTCACAACCCTTTGAGTCAAGTGGGTCAGCTTTTCCATCCAGAAATTATCTTTTCAGTTCATTTCTTGACTGCTTGCCCATAAAAACTTGTGCACAAGGCATCATGTCCCTCCATATACACAAGTGTGTACATACAGACACATATATGTGTTTAAAAAGGGAGAGTGTATATCCCTATATACAGTTTTATCAATGCTGTGTTACCATTGTGGTTCTTTGGCAGAGGTGATAGGCTCATGAATAATTTTTGTCAGCAAAATTATCACTCTAGAAAGAAAATTCTGAAGATGCTTCAATTCTAGGGGGCTATTACCTTAAAACTCCCTTAAAGACTCTTCATAAAAGTATTACAAYAGTAATTTTTCAACCTTGGTATTTTGAGGATTGTGCTTCCTTCCTTTTAGGAGTAKAGTGTTACAATTTTCTTTTAAAACAGTCAAATTACAATACGTTTAAGCAGCTAAATCTTCTTTCTGAAATGCCTCTGTTTGTTTTATTGATGCCTTAATTAAAAGCCATGCTACTAAAATACTAAATCTAGAAATGTCTTTGTGGCAGTCTCTAGTGGATTCATTGGACAAAAGGRTCAATTGTTAAAGCACAGAGTAATGCCAAACCAAGTTTTTTTTCTGTGCAATGCCATTCTACCTGAACTTTCCTTTTATGAAATGAGATTCAGCCCATTACATTACTTTGTTTGAAGCACAGTCTGCTTCTTAAAGAGACACAATAAATTGAATCAGTCATTCTTTCAATTGCAGATTTCAGGATTTGCCCAGTCAAACGTATTGTATTTTTGTTTGCCAAGACAACAAATGAAGTACAACACAAGGGACCAGCATGCTGTGGTACCAGAGATGCTCAGAGAGTAAAAATCTCTCAGTGAAGATGTTGTCAAACAAAAAGGCACCTGCTGCTATTACCCCAAAGGAGGTAGTATTTTCTCACATGGATTCTGGCAATGATGGCGGTCATGTGCACTGATTTTCTTCAATCTTTGGAGGGCTAGCAGGAAGGAAAGCTGTAACTTCAGAATCCTGAATCTGGAGAGAGCTGGACCTGTTGGTCCTTGTGTGTAAGACAGGAGGAGGTCTGGCATTAACATCCCACCTGGCACTCCTGGTTTAATAGATTTAGTCGTACTCAGATRTGACAACACAAGGGAATGTAGTGACTCAAAAGGATTATTAACAGGATATATTATGGAGAAATTACCTCAAACAGGGAAGTTGCTTTTAACTCCATTCTTTGATTGGCTCAGAGATGTAAAGTGCCTGATATTAATGCAGGTGTTGTAGACACTGGCAATTCACATGCTTTAGGAGCTGTAAATGAATTCCTTAAATCAGCTTTGAAATTAATGGTCTGCTAGCAATAACCAAAMCCTGTAGCTCAAGTAATTGGTCCAACTCCATTCCTGCTTTTCAGTAAATGATTTTGAAGGAAGTATAAATTTGTCATTTAATAYCTTGCTGAGCTTTCGTCCAGGTTTCATTGGAGTTTGCTTGAAAAATTTGGGCTTGGTTTGGTGAGGTTCCGCATTTATGAAAGTAAGACAAAATGCATTTTGTCATGTGTCTGCTCGAAGTTCCTTACAGATAAGTTATCTCAGTGAATTGCTAACTTCTATAACCTGTTGTCCTTCTCTCAGAACAAGCTGGTGAGGCCCTCAATGCGTGTAATAGATCTGATCAGAGCATACATTGGCAATGGTATCTGGCAAGCCCGTACTCCCTGAGGCTACATTCTCATGTTTCCACARTGGATCTGCTGCCAGAGTAGTAAAAGCTTTCAATCAGACAAGGATTGAGCTTTGTGTGATGCATGTCCATTTACTTTCAATTAAAAGTTGCTTACTAACCATCCTGATTTACTCTTGTTAAGCAGTGGCTTACAATCCAATTATCCTGGGTTGTAAAAAAAAAATACATTGATTTATGTTATTTCAGTGGCAAAATTCTATCATGTTCCCAGTGTGGTTTTCACCTTTTATTTTCAATTCTAAGTGATGTTTAATTGTTGTTACCAGCCTTTAGAATCATGATTGTCAATTGTCTCAGAACCAGTTAGCTAAGAATTTAGCATATCTGCATGGTATTTTCATTTTGCTGATTTGGTAAGAAACTGTGGGATTTTTCCTGGGAATTGTCTTTTAAGAGGACTTCTTTTCTTTTTTTTTTTTAATTACTTATCTGATAGGCAAGCAAATACAAAATTTTCTAGTTTCCAGGAGCAGGTTGGGTGGGGCTTTGAGCAGCCTGGTCTAATGGAAGGTGTCTCTGCCCATGACAGGGTGTTCAAATTACCTTTACWGTCCYTTCTAATCCAAACCATTCTATGATTCTGTGATAATACAAYCCTGTGTTAATCAGCTGATTCTGTGAGGATCAACTGGATCTTCCAGACCAACCACTTTCATGATCTGTATTGGCATTCCCCTTTCTGGTGCTTAGCCAGAATCCATCTGGGGGACACTGGTCTCCAAAGACTTGCTCTGAAAAAGTGAATCTATTCAGAGTCTGTTTTACTGTTACTCTCTTTCTGGAGAACTTTGCTGTGTGATACCACATGTGTGCACTAGTCTTCATGCTGTTTGCTGCCTCTGGATGGGGTTCTGTTTTCTGGGAGAATAGCCTCTGCCCTCCTTGCTAAGGACTGGTTAAGATTCCCATAGAAGAGATTGCCCTTTTAAGGGAAAATGATCAAGTATGCCTTCAACATGACTTAAGTTTTCATTCCTTGGAAGATAACCCTCTGTAGGACATTATTTTCTTATCGAAACCATAAAATTCGTTGGCTGTTGACAGTCCTTTCTTTACCCCCCAGTTAAGCTGCATATTTAGAAAAACATGTTTCAAGGACTTGGGCCAGATTGAAATCATCCTGAGATTCCTCATGTTTCTGACCTGCCATCCAGAATTCTCCTCAGTCAAGCCCCTGTCTTTCTAAGCTCTCAAGCAGTACCAGACTGAATTAATAACAAGTCTGTTTTTCTGGCTCTGTGGACTTTTCAGGGAGAGACTTTGAATATGAAAGATCGTGATTTTTTCTTGTTCTTACTATTATTTGTTGATAGTTCATGGTGTGTTTTCAGCCAAACAGGATATCAACAGTTGATGTAGATATGAATCTGTGAATTTAATCTGAGATCCAGACTTATTCTAATGAAAAAYATTATTGTCTAAAAAGATAAATCTTCCTTAAACTATTAGGTAATTTTGCGTTGAAATATGCATTTGAACCTGTAAGAAGAATAGAGTTCTGAGAATTTTCTCCTGTTCCTTTTTAAACTAAACTGAACAAATACCATGTAGAGCCAAGCCTTATTTTTCAAATATTTTTCAATAAAATAATGAAGATGCCTGAAAAGAAATATGTAAGTAATAGCTTAGAGTGACATGAAAGATAGCCTTATTTCTAACATTCTGTATTAGAATTTCTGCTCTAACTAAATCCCAGACTGCATGAGAGAGAGCCCTTGGAAAACAGCACTGTTGACAGGCAGAGRTGAAATTTTTCATTCTTCAATTCAGAGCTCAGATCACTTCTATCCCCTTCGCAACAAAATCTTGTATGGGTTTTTCCTAGCAGCTGCCATCTGTGTTTTGGATTTTATTAAGTGAATTTGTTTCCCTGAACAAAACAAAACATCATTCAGGCTACAAAAATAAGTAGACAGGTGGTCTACATAAAAGATACTTTTCCCATTGTGCTGTATGCTGMGATTTAGTCTAATTATCCCTATCATCTCACCCCTCATATTGTGATTTTTTTCTTTTCCCCAGAGGAAAGAAATAAGGGCATTACTTTTTGGGAACAAAGAAATAACTTGGAAATCATGCAAAAAAGCAATACTGACCATCGGTAGCCTTGGAGAAGTGCTTTGGCTACAAAATAAAGGACATGAAAGGGCATCTAAAGTCTAATAAATTTGGAGGGGGGGGGAAGTAAATTATTTTCAGGTTCTGTGCCTGTCCTTGAGTTTCTCTGCCAGTTCACGTTAGCTTTTTATGACCATTAGKGTTAGAAGTCTGGATACAAGATAAAAGCTCATTCACTTGTGGGTAATACAGCTMTATGTGGGGCTATGCTACAGTGCTGTACATTAGAAAACAAGAAACAAAAATGGTATTTCTAACTCCTATGAAAGTAGGGCGACTAGCCTGTTGTGATATCATTGCTTATCTTTTGATACTTCTTTAATTTYCACTTCTTTCCTCCCCACCCAGTGCCAAGACTAACACCATAACACATTTAGCACTATCAGTGCCTGGCCAAATTGGAAGTAATCAGCTCCAGAAGTGTAATTCTATTAAATATATCCATTACCATGCCTCCCCAAAGAAAATTTAACAGCCCATTACAGCCCACTCGCTTGTATGAAATGGTGAGAACACCAAGAGCAACCACTGAGATGAATTATTGTCGAGTGTTTCATTTGGCTTTTAAAGAGAAAAGAAAAGAAAAGAAAGCTTGGGCCAAGTTCTTAGACATGTGATATCTTTCATGCATTTAGGGAAAAATAAGCTGTCCCTCAAACCCTAAATAAAATACAACACTTAATGCACATTCCCAYATGCTCACATTCTAAAAATCTGCATTCTGTAAGTATTCATGTTTATATTGGTTTTGTTACTATTAACAAAAGAAAGAAAAATCTGTCTATTAAACATACGCAAAAAGTCAGAACTTAGAGCACCTAAGCATTTTTAGAATGAACCAGATTAAATAAATGTGTAACTGTACTGCCTATATCCAATTCTGCTTGGGCATTTTCACTGCTAGTAATTAGAACAATCTCTCAACTCAGCGTCTCAGYGGAGTGGCTGAGAAATGAGAACAACGACATTCCTAACAGAGCWTGGGGTGTTATTACGTGGGAAATGCTGAGAAACAAGCCAGGTTTAAAAACAGAACAATTGCAACGGGAGTTGAATTCCTTCTTTGGTGAATTGATCAGCTTTGCAATCTATTTAGGTACACCAGTGAAGGAAGGGARYGCTRCACAGCCCTTTTGGTCACAGGACARTGTCTTTGCTGGGTTAGAGGACAGGCAGCTATCAGTGCCTTTGTTCAAAAAACATCATCCCAGTGCAAAGGAAGGGAGGGGCAGACTGAAATCCTYCTGCTATGAGATAATTTCAGGGGGTTGGGGTATATAACTGGAAAGCCTACAGGTAATATATAAACCCTCCCTCTTCACTGGGCATTACAGAGGTGAGATTCAATAAAGTTCTGTCCAGCATAAGCTGAATTACTCCACAGTTCAGGTACAGTTGCCAGTACTCAGTTGAATCTGTGCAATGGATTAGAGAATCTGACTGCAAATGCTGATGTGCTAGACCCTGACAAAATGGACTGGAGAGGGTGGTGTGGCTTAATACACAGCATGAAAATTTTATTAGGTGGTGTCACAGCAGGACTTTGCCTAATTTCATTTAGTCCTTGTTTCTCAAAAAATGGCAAATATGGGAGTATCTGATTATTTGTGATGTTGAAAGCTGTGTTCTGGGAAACATGTAGGATTAAGTTAATGAACCTGTATAAAGAGACACAAAGCTAGAGAGAATCAAGGGCCAGATCTTACTTGGGACTTTCTCTCAGTGATTGAGAGAATGGAATGTACTTCCCWCTAGAAACACCTCTTGAGTACACTGCTGCTGAGACCATATTGACCAAATGAAGGTCAAGCACAAACACAATTTATTTTCTATCCCTATTTCCCCCAAAAATTAATTTAGCATTTTGATAGTAACAACTGAGAAAAATGTGAGAGAAACAGCCCTGCAGACACCAATGTTCTCAAGGAAGGAGGGGCAGGAGGTGCTYCAGGCTCTGGAGCAGAGATTCTCCTGCAGCCAGGGTACAGACCATGGTGAGGCAGCTGTGCCCCTGCAGCCCATGGAGATCCATGGGGRAAGCAGAGATCCACCTGCAGCCCATGGAATACCCTACACTTCAGGAGACAGACAGCCCTGGGGGAAGCTGCAGCCCAAGGAGAGAAGCCCTTGCAGGAGCATGTTTCCTGGGGCAGTGTGTACCTGAAGGATCCCACCCTGTGGAAGGCAGACAGTTGGAGCAGTTCTTGTACAACTGCATCCTGTGGAAAGGACCCACAGTGGAGCAGGGGAAGAGTGTGAAGAGACAGAGAAAACCAATACAAACTGATCACAGCCCCCATTCCCCTTCTCCCTGAGCAAGTGGGGACAAGTGGAACAGTTGGGAGTGAAGGACTGAAGTTAAGACCACATTTTTTTTCCTTTTAAATAAGCAAAGCAATGTATTTTCACCAGTTTTCTTTATAGTGGGATTATTTCGGTTTAAATTTTTTTTAACATTTTCARAGGAAAACTCCCAATAACAGTTTATGTCAGCCCACATGCACAGAGGTGTGTTAAGGTTATAAGGAAGGTTTATAAAGCATTTGGCAGTCCATAGTAAGTGGTGCTACTAGTCTCATGTATAAAACATGGCACTGTGATGCACAGAGCTTTAGTTCCCCCTGTTTGACAYGACGGCAAACTTAATGAAGTCAGCTAYAGTTCATGCTGCATCCTTGCCACTRTTTCCAAGYAAGTTCTTGAGCTGTGTGAAAGCCAGGACAAGTTGTGCCCATSTCTAATTCCCTCAAGTTCAACAGGAGTGCTTCATGAATGTCACTGTGGAAATGTGGCGCAGCTGAGAGCACACTGCCATGACCTCTTCCYACAAGCAGTTCTGCAAGTAACTGAAAAATTCAGCAACCTGCTGTTATCATCTGTCACAGTTCACTTCTCCTTCCTTTCCATTTATTCCTCAGTTGCAGCTGATAAAATATCAAGATCTCTTTTTTTTTTTCTTTCTTACAAAACACCAGCCTGGTATTAGGCACTATAAATATGCTTATGGAAGTCTGGCATTTTTTCTGTAGGGTGAAAATGCAAGTCATTGTGGGTGTTGCAGTAATTTACATGCAAACATAGTTTTCTACAGCATTAAAATATGATGAATAGATTTATTTTTAGCCTAATCCCATAACACTGATACAAATATTTTGGTGATATAAATGTACTRCAGTAAAACTGTTTTGTTGTCTCACTTGATAAGAAGGGTGTGCTTTTTTTCTTTTTCTTTTACACGAAGAATTTTGTCAAATAATTTCTTCCCAAAACCACCTTCAGTGTACTCTCCAGAAGTGGTAAAAGGCAGAAAACATTTTTTTCTTTTCCTTCTTTTTTACTTCTGAGTTATAATATTCAGATTCACATTGCACATTCCAACACAATAGTAGATTACAAGCAATGGCACATTACAACACACAAGTWGCAATAATCCAATATAACTTCTAAGAAGTGGGATTTTCTTCCTTGCAGTGCAARAAATGGGAATTTTAAAGCAGCCTTCTAAAATACTAGCTGCCAACTCTTATTAGCCTCCTACTTATAGGGATGTTCCCCTGTGTCACAATTTGCTTCACAGGAGGCCYTGTGGAGCTCCTTATGATTGTGTTKCACCATTGCTGTTTGAAARTTGCCACATCAAGGTTAGGAGCAGAACAGATGGGCAGCACAGAGTGCAGTAACAGTGTGTAAGAAACTGTGAATCCCTGTCTTGTCAATACCCAGGAATTTGTTTGATATCTGTTAAGCCAGTGAAGGGATCTGATATTCTATTGATAATTTTGGAATCTGGACAGAAGTTAGTTGGGAAATAAGTCCTTACTAAAGAAAATGTTCCAAAAATATATAATAACATATTTTATCACATAATGAATGGCAATAAGAGAATGCTGAGCTCATGTTTCATTTCATTTTTAATTATGCAAGATTGTAGTGGTCTTGAATGAAGGATGAAGTTGCAAGTTTTACCTTTATTCTGATCACTGACTACTGTCYAGGGAAAAAATACTATTTCCATTTCAGAATGCAAAATTGTCTGAAGGATTATCTAATGCTTAGAAAAACCGTACTTCCACATCAGTTGATCAATTAATATTTATGAAGAAGATGAGTAAGAACACATGTGAATGTGTTTGCATTGTCATAAATATGGCAGGCAGATTTTTTCAAAATAATGTAATGCATAAACCACAATTATCTCTGCCTCCTGTGAATACAGTAGATATGTACATTCTTGGATAATGAGTCAAATGCGTGTCTGGGGGGTTCAAACAAGAAGATTGTTAAAAGTCCCTTCAAACCCAAACCATTGTATAAATGTTGTACTTCTTAGAAATTGCAATATCTGTAATTCTTCCAGTGTCTTTTAATTTGTCATGCATGGTCATAACACCAAAAAACCTCATGAAATTCACAGTGGCATTGATGACATGTTCTTTTATAGGCTTATAGCCTTATCCAGTACATYGAAGGGTTGGTGTAAATGAACCATAAAGAAGCTGGCAGTGTAATTAATTTCATTCCACGGTCTGGTTTCGGCAGTGAAGCTGCATGGAAGTGCCTTTGTTATAAATGATAAAATTATGCTTGAGAACACAATACCCAGTGTAGCAAAGAGTGTTAGGAAAAYAAGTGTCCACAAAGTCAGAGTTTATAAAAGTGTTTACTCAATCTCTATCAACAGCATCTTGCCATGACCTATTTAAACATACCTATTTTTGTGCACCCAATCTGGAGTGATCTTCATTCCAATATTTCCTTGTGCGAGCAGTGACTAAGTTTTATGTGTAGGAACAAACAAGAGGGATGTGAAGGATTGCCAGAACAGTTAGATTCCTATAATTAATACATTAAATCACAAATGTATATTTTCCTGTTTGYAGATAATAAAGAGAATGTTTCTGGAGTATATTTTGAAGATATTTTACTTGGAATAATTGTTATTTTATAAAATTACTACTAGTTGTCAGCAYTGAATGATAATTTTAGCAAAGAATGTGATCAGTTTTGCAGGAGGTTGTGCATGGCATTTTTTCACTGAAGAGCAAGCCTATATAGTGATGTGTAGTTTCTCTTTTTAACTCTGGCCTGAAAGTTTYTCTGTATTAATTGAAAAGACATCTAATTGTACTGTATTGGGTAATAATGGTTTTGGCCTATAAGAGTGGCYACAAYAGTATTATGCCAGAAATAAAMATTGCATGTGTTTGCATTTACATTWAAACTAAAAAGATTCTGTCCTCTGAGGCTGCTCTGGCTCATTGCTAATATTTAAAGAGTTCTTGATCAAATCAGTCCTGTATTCTGCCAGTACAAAAGAAAATTAAATTAATATGCCAAAAAAATGGAAGGCAAACACGAAAAGAATGTTTTAAGCACTGTATTCAACTGCGTGTTTGGCATGAATATTTTGTCCTCTATTTCACAAATATTTAGTAWTATAAATTTTTATTTGCAAATAGATGAATTTGCATAGGATTAYGCAAGTCAATATAATTAATCATGTATATCTGCAGAATGATAGATGTATATATTGACCAGCATTTAACTTGCTTTTTAACTGKTATCCAATTTTTGCTTCTTGTCTGAGGTGAAACGAATGTACAAGTGTATTATGTTATCTCCATAGCATATTCGTTGGAACCCTTCCTAGATCTCAGATTTGTAATATGAGTTATGAACAGGGATATAAATAATCCTGTCAGCTTCAAAAGGARGAATATTTTATGTAACCATATTTTTAGCTCATTCAGGACTGATGAAAGTTAGCTACTCAGTCAACTGCAATACAGGGTAGTGTATTCTGATTTTCTTTATTTTRTCAGTGTACTGCAAATTTCAACACTAAATTTTTGCTGGAATAATATTCCATATGAAAAATACATGAAAATATAGTAAATTATTTGGTCATTTTGCAACAGAGACATCAGCCCTGCCACCTGTACCAGAATCTGCTTCTAAAGAGACCAAAGTTTGGTAATCCTCTGTGTTATTCACACAGTGGATTTTTTGTGGCCTGGCTTTAATGTTTTTCTAAAGAAAATGAAATATCCAATTCCACCAGACTTGAAGTTTTCTCTTTCAAATGGTACAGACCATTTTTTTCACAGAAGGTTCTGGGGGTATCTTTCACTGGGTATGTTTTTCACTGAAGCACTTTTGCCTGGAGAGGCTGCGGAGAGCAGGCTTTGCACAAGTTGCTGCTGTGCAGCCTGCGTGAGTTGTAACACAATGAAAATCCCTGGTAGTGTCATCTGCTGGAGGGATTTTGCAGAGCTGTCAGTCATGTTTGCTCGACAGAAGGGAAGGGTATTCTTGTTTCACACCTCAGTTCATGGTCTCAGGGGTGTAATCGCAGATCACATGAAGGGTTTCTCCAGGGAGGTACCACACAACCAGATGAACACAGCGGGCTTTTTCCATGAAAGTTGCCCTAGAATTGGCCCTTGTTCCTTAGGTCTGGTAGGCTGTGTGTAGTGGAAATTTTTTTTCCACTGGATATGCATGAACCATGTGCTTCACTAATCCAGCCTAATGGCAGGAAGCCTAAACTATCCATATGCTCGCTGTGGTCTGGCATTGCAGAAGCATGCTGACAATTTGGCAATGGTGACTGTTCCTGTGGGCGTCACTGAGACATTCCTGTTTCGCTTCTTCTCTCCAGTATCAKATGATGTTCTGGGAAGCTGTGTACATTCTGTTTCTTCATGCTTCAAGGAGAATGACATTACATACCCTGAAGTCCAAGAAGTTAAGAAATACGTACCACAAGCTGTAATAGACCAGAAAAGGTTTTTTTTTTGGGCCAGTAGTTTGATAACACCAGCCAGCTTCTTTGCTTGTGATTGTCTTCTTTGTCTCTAAAGCAGCCAAGCTCTGTTAGCCATGGAACATTTCATATTCCTCTCACTCCTTTTTGTGTTTCTTATCATACTTGGTTACATCTTCCCTTTAAACCAGAACATTACTCTTTAGAAGTTATGGTGCTATTTATGTGTCCCTGAGAGTGTCGTTCTGAGGGCAAATCATCTGAAAGCTAGGGAAAATTATCTGTGTGCTGAAGTTATCCTTAGAAGCAAAGGGAAGAATAAAAGGGAAGAATAATATCCCTTGTGTCATTTAAATAAAAAATACTGCCTATGGAGTTCATTTAATAGTGCAACTAGCTTGCAAAGAATTAAGTGTTGTCATTAAGTGTTGAACAAAAAATATCCAGTTACTGACAAATAGAAAACCATTTGCCAATTATTCTGGCTTCACAAAGGGCATCTAGATGGTCATTAGAAGATATTTGAAACAGGAGCCTTGTGTTAAGTTCATTGTTGAAAATTCCTGTGGAGTGATTGCATTCCAGGTAAATATCATCCATGACATCTTACTTTCAGCCAYTGAAAGTGACCACTGACCACTGGCATGAAAATTGCCAGCTTAGGAAAATAAATGCAACTTTGTTATTCAGTGCATTTTTAAGAAAACTTTTTTTGCTGTCTTGCTCTCAACCTGTTTTCTGTTCACAACTAATGCTGAGGAAAAACAACATGAACAATTGCAGGGGACTTCAGGCTGTGGGAGAGTGACAACCACAAAGTCTGGTACCAACAGCTTTATTTGACATGTGAGAAGGAGTAGGCAGAAGCCTGTGGCTGTCTTGTCTGAGATTTACACAGTTTGCCTATTAAGAGTGAATACAACCCCACCAAAGGAACCAGAGCAGGACGCTACAGCAAACCTGTCACTTACAGAAGGGGGTGTCAAAAGTTCCAGGAGGAGATCAAGGGTTATRCTGAGAACCAGAGCATCACCCAGGGCAGAATCACTCCAGTTTGAGCAGAGAAAGACAAAGTTACAACCTTCAGAACTTCTCCCTTTGGATAAGGTTTAGAATGTGTGAAAGGAGGACTGATAAATTTTGACAGCTTGCTTTTCCAGATGTCAGGGATTGGTTTAGCTACTTAAAAGRATACAGGTGAACTGGAATTGAAAGTATAAAAGATTTTTTTTGTTTCATTACCTGCATGATAGTGGAATATCCAGACTTGATATAATAATACACTTTTTAGTAGAAGATTCATAGAAATGTTAATAGAAGTGTTATTAATTATACGATTTTGGATTTAGAACACMGATTTAAAAAGCTTTACTGTAGAATTCTATTCTTAAAAAAACTTCCTACAACACATTCTAGTTTCTTGAGCTTTTGTCTATTAAAAAACCCAAGAACCCATTAACAAAAAGAAAATAGACATAATACTTTTTACACTTGTAATAATTCCTAGAATCATAGAATGGTTTCAGTTGGGTGGGATCTTAAAAATCATTTCGTCTCTGCCAGAGTCAGGGACACCTTTAACCTTCCACTAGACCAGGTTGCTCAGAGCCCCATCCAGCCTGGCCTTAAACACCTCCAGGGATGAGTTATCCATAACTTCTCTGGACAACCTGTTCCAGGGTCTCACCACCCCCGCAGTGAAGAATCTCTTCCTGATATCTAATCTAAACCTGCCTTCTTTGAATTTTCACCCTTTTACTATCATTCCATGCCCTTGTAAAAAGCCACTCTTCAGCTTTCTTGTAAATCTCTTTTACATACTGTGAGTCTTCTCCAAGTTGAACAACCCCAACTCATCATATATTCCTAGGAGAGGTGTTTCAGCCCTCTGACCATCTACATTGCCCRCCTTTGGACTCACTCCAACATGTCCATGTCCTTCTTATATTTTGGGTCCCCAGAGCTGGCTGCAGTACTGCAGGTGGAGTCCCACAAGAGCAGAGCAGAGGGGCAGAATCATCGCCTCTCCCTGCTGCCAGTGCTGCTTTGGATGCAGCCCAGGGTGTGGGTTGGCCTCCTGGTCTGCAAATGCTGAGTCATGTTGAGCTTCTCATCAACCAACGCTTCCAAGTTCTCTTCAGGGCTGTTCCCAATCAATTCCTCAGCCAGCCTGTATTTGTTCTGGGAATTATCCCAACACGTGTGCAGGATCTTACGCTGAGCCTCGTGGAACTTCATTAGGTCCRCATGGACGCGCATCTCAAGCCTGTCAAGGTCACTTTGCATGGGAAATGTGACTTACTCTAGCTTTGTRTATGACAACTGTCTGGCTAGTTACTTGACTCGTGGTAGTGTTTTTGGTACTCCATATGCATGTTTAGTCTTTCTCCATAACCTTTTTTTTGGCAATAGCAGGCAGGCTGTTTTCTTCAACTGCAGTAATCAGAYACAGGAATAAAAAGTTATGAGAAGTGAATTTATAAACATTCATCTCTGGTGTGAGTTGCTATTTTTTTTATGGGACCTGTAAGAATGTAATCATCCTTACAGGTACTGTGGTTGCCTCAATCAGATTTGAKTTCAAAATTTTATGAGAAAGTGGCAGAAAATATAGCTGCATGTTCARTCCAAATAACTACACACTCTTCAGAACTAAAGGGGAAAAATGTTCTTTTCCACACTTCCCAGATTTATAATTGAGAGCTCAAATCCAGCTGAGTACATGGAGGAAGTTTTCCAGGTCTTCTGTAAGAGTGAGAAGTGCAATGGGAGGTGCTCGGTCAGCTCAGAGGATTCAAACTGAAGGACYGCAGAGAACAAATGAGCCATCCACATCTGAGCATGAAGCAGTTCCTGCATCAGACAGACTTKGAGGGCTGATTGCAAGAAACCTGAGACAGGATCAATCCACTGAGCTCCTTGGCTTTCCCAGGTTCCCAGGCAGCGTACTTGGGAGGTCAGTGGATACTGAAGGAACAAGAAGGGAGAGCTTGGAGGATGYGTGATGCCCTCTTTGTCTTTTGCTCATATTCTTTATCTTCAGATATCACTATTTCCGGCACTGTGTGTCTTGACAAGGTTCTGTCTCTGGATGGTGTCCRTGGTACCTCGTGCCACTGGAGCCAGAAAAGGTCAGAAAATAAGGTTCTTTCATTGCTAAAAATATTCAGCTTCTTTTATGGTTTCCCCCACTGTCAGGAAATATGTGAAATTTGCCTCTCTTTCCAAAATTTCCAGGGGCCATATAAATCTTGGCGTTCAACCACTGCCAGTTTAAATTTGAAGCAGGGAGGCAGGGCAAGAGGTAGGGTGGTGGGTGGAGGAATGGACATGAGTGCAGATGGGGGATTGTATAAACCTTATTACTGAGGAAGCCTGGCAAATTATGTTTAACAGATCATTATTGTTACTGTACACCATCTCTTCTGTAGACTTCAAAAATGCACTGTTAACTGTCTGAGATCATACTCTTAACTGCTCTATAAAACCATAAAAACTTCCTTTTAAATCACAATCTTATGGAACTAAAGCAAAGTTAACAGACTTAGCAGGCCTGGCAGGTTTTTTTTCTATTCACTTAGGGTAGAAGAGATCACAGATCTCTTCATGCTGCTTCCGGAGTTTTATTCTGAACTTTCTTTACGTATGCACTTGACCTGCAAGTCTCTTTTCATTTAGAAAGAGAGGAATGACTGTTTAAAAGTATGCAAGGCTCTTTTAAACACAGCTTTATCGTCAGCCAGTAAAGTACGTATCCTAATAATGAAAAAAAAATTTATAAATAGTAGTATCGTCCCTTTTTAAGCATTGGCATATTCACTGTATTGGATCTGGCTGAAATGGAGCTTTCTCTCCCAAGCCCAGTTACAGAGGGGAATGTTARRGAGGCTTTGGTGGGTGTCCRGCATCYAGCCACRGTCAACCCACTACATTCACTCGTGTCAAGATGAACCATGTTTGTTGGATCACATTTTATTTGATGTGACTTCAGTAAGTTCTGTCTTCTGTTTCACACTGTTCTACACAACTATTTTGTGGAAGGTAGTGAAATAAAACTAAGGGCCTTCCTCTCCTCTCATCTTAATCCCATTTCTTCTTAAACCTGAAATAAAATGTAAGGAAGAGACAGGTTAAAACAAATATATGTCCCAATATTGCTGAAGCACAAATTATTCCATACAGGCATTCTAGGATGGAAGCAAAGGAATTAAAAATACAAAGGGCTGAACTCTCTGTGACTGTGCAGTATTGAAGGTCCATGGACTCTGCCCACCACAGCACAACATTGAACCTATGTCATCATTGACTTCTGTTCTGCTAGTTTYACATTCAGTAAATCAGATGATACTGAGGGATTTTATAGTCTCAAGCAGAACTAAACTCTACCCGAAATACTCACTGGCTACTAGTCTTTTAAATAGTTTCAGAAAATCAGTGCATAAATATTATCATTGGAATAAAAATAATACAGTAAGTATACTAATGTCCCTTTAAGCCGTTGTCATCTGTAAGCTAAAAAAAAAGCTTTTCAAAAGAAGCTAAAATATTTTCATTTTAAATAAGATTCATGCTCAGATAGTTTCAAAATGGATATTATTGTGTTCTTCATCTGTCTGCTGGAAAGTAGTACTAGGAAATCATACATTTCTGAAAGGAACTGTCCCTATTAACTTACAATATTCCTTCTTTGGGTCTTCTRTACAATTCCTTCAAATGTACACTCTGAAAGTACACTGAATGTTACAGTTGCAGTAGTGCAGTTTTCTTTAGTGACAYATCCTGTTTCTTTGACAGTGCTCACATGYWTTGCTGTTTCGGYAGGGKTCAGCCTGAYTGTCAGAGTAGATAACCATCACCAYGTCTGGCTTTAMTGTGAACTTCCCAAGAGAGAGGGTAGACATGAAATTTTAGATCAGCTACTGTTTTAGAGAGGGCTAGTGTAATTTTGTTTTTGCAGTACAGATTTAACATGGCTAAAAAATAGTGGCTGAAAATATGAAAGAAAAATAAAATTGCTTTACTTGAACATTGGGCATGATTCTCAGTTACTTTAGTGAAAACACAGGTTAATGTGACTARTCTCCAGAGAAATGCTTTTATCTAGTTATTTGTAAATTGTGAGTCTGTCTTTCTGTGTGAACATGAATTCAAGAAAATGAAAATWGTTGTTTTTAATTAGCACTACAAATCTGAAACAATAAAAAAAATCTATTCCATGAACTGAAGACAGCTGTCAATAAGTATCTTGTATGATATGCTGTACTGTGTTTGCAGTCCAAACTAGGATCCTCGTGGGGTAAAGCAGGGAAAGACTCAAGCCCTGCTGTGGGAAGTTTACTGGACATTTTCAGTTAAATTCTCTGAGGAATCCAAAAGAACAGATCTATAGTTACTGATACAACCTAACAACTTCATTGTACACCTGATAAGAACTGTATCTGATAAGAAAGGCATAAAGTAGCTGAAGGCTGGATGGGAGGAAGCTTCTGGAGTTACTAAAGGYCTGAAAATCTACCTTTAGATGTGCTTGAGAAATTGTCATTTTAGTTTAAGATGTAAAAGGGCCTGAAAAATTCTGTCTCACAGTGGCAGGAGGGAATGTCACTCATGGTAAGGGCTTCTGAAAAGGTTTATTGAAAAATCTCCAGGGCTATTAGCTGGAAGTGGATACTGGACGCATTTAGTTACAGCTATGTATCAGTGGCCAATTGCCAGAACAATTTTCTTGGAAATGAGGCAGATTCTGTTACTTCATAGCTTTAAAATCAGACTTGCTGTCTTTCCACAAGGTGTACTCTATGTCAGCAATGAATTGTAGCAGCTGTGGATGGTTTTTATAGCACTCCTATTATGTATGAGGACAAACAGCATAGCCCACTGTGGCTTCTCTTGAACTTACACAATAATGCTGACATTTAACATATGATGAACCTCATTTTTTCAAGGAAAGATGAAATTTCAGATGAATAGCTAAGATGTAAGAAAGTGAAAAGGCAGTGTACTTTTTATTCAGGTTTAAGGGAGTATGTCTTTTTAGTGCACAGATTATAGTAGATTGTGTCAAACCACTTTACCCTTCACCTTGAAATGAAATTTGACTAAATTGGGAGGAGTAAGCAACAAGGAATTAACAAGACATACTGCATATATCACCAGTTTGATATATATAGTAGTCTGCTTATGATGTTATTCTTTTCAATAATCATTTTTCTGAAGTATTTYCAATGCTGTGGAAATATTTATTGCATATTGCTCTGCAGGTAGTTTCTACAGAATATTAGAACGTAATTTAATTAAAAGTAACTTAATATGCATTACTTCAGTGATTTTTTTATTAAATACTCATGACAAGATGCTTTGCAGTAGAACCTAGAAATAAAGCTTTTCACTTCAATGTGTACAGCATTCCAGTATAGGAACACTCTATCATTTGCAATTGCATGCAAAATAAATTTCAGGAGTTACTTAAAGTGTGTTTCATTTACGGTAGTTCTGCTGAATCAATCAGTTCTCTTCTAAAGTGTATTATTAATAGTTTCTAAATTCTACCTACTTAATATTGTGGAGTATACTGCTCTTTACTGTCACTTTAAACCAGCAAATATTAAAAGCAGATTAAGTTCATTCTGTTCACTTTCATGATATTCATGTTGGTCGCACTCAGGAGCAATTCCATCGAGATCTGTGTAGTTACGTCAATTAGGGCATTGCTGGAAATAGTAACATGCAAAAAAAGGGAATTAAGCTCATACTTCCTCTTCATTCTTTTCATTTAGTGGTTTCTCTTCCTCTCCCTTCCTMACTTCAATTTTTCTGTATCAATGACTGTATTAAGATACAGCAAAGTTCAAGTGAAATGAAAACATTCTTGACTATATTTTCCTTGATTTTGACTTCTTCCCTTTCTGTATATAAAGAAAAATTTTCATTCAGTTCTTTAATATTGTGTTTTATGCAAGCCATGTGTGAAGTTCAGATAGGGCTACTATCAAATAACAGAGTCTGGTGCTTTTGTATTCCCTCCGAGCGCCCAAGAGGGAAACATGCTGTGTGTATAAATGCCAAATGTGCTGTTGCAGTTAAGCATCCTTCAGCAGAAAGGTGTTCATTTACCATTCTGTGTATCTCAGGACAGTGTCTGGTGATGAGCTTCTGTACAGAATGCACATAGTGAAGAGAAATCATCTTCAAATCTGAGTTTCTGACAAACCTGGATTTGAAGCACGTGCACAAGCATTTTAGGTGGCACCTAGAGTAAAGTCACCATCACCATATTCCTCACGATGCCAAAGCCTGACAGTGAATCCTGTGTGGTGTCATCAGATTGATAAAAGATCAGTTACAAACTGTGGAAGTAAATAAGTCACATTTAAATTCTGAGACATTACAATGCTGACTTGGGAATCAAGCTATGGGCATGTTTATTAAATTTTCCTTTTTGGCCGTCTAACATCAGACAGATTATTATTAGTTGTAATAAGTATGAATAAATAATTCATTATTTAATTTCCTCAAATAAGTTTTTTAGTTATTTTTGCCTCTTCCTGATTTAAAAGATATTCTGTGAGCCTTTTCTGGAATGTTTATGCCATGTTCACTGTTAATCAAATATTTCTCTGAATAGTTTTTAGCCTGCCTGCAGAAGTTCATTAGTTTGTATGCAGTAGTGAAGTTTTGTTTTTATTTTACTTTTATATTAATAGAATCCTTTTCTGTTTCTTTATTGGATAAACATAGTTCTTGCAATCAAATTCTTATCGTGTACCATTTGTATGCATACCTCAACATAAACAAGGGAAATTCATGATAAATTCCTCAAAAGTATTCTTTAATCTTTAAATCTGCTTGTTTACAGGTATGTGCAGACCATCGATTCAATTTATTGGAAAATCCATTAAAAATACCAAAATAACAAAAAAACAGAAGCATGGGTGCAGTAGAAATAAATTCCATGTGCATAAATAATAGCAGAAAAATCTGAGATACTCATTTATTTTTACTTTTTTATGTTTACTGTCAGAATCATATATAAAAACAAAAGTCGCTGTTATGGGTTTTTTGTAAAACTTTTAAATTATTGCTGTTGTAAATTAATAGATGAAATGTAGCAGTTGGTTCAGTGGTTTAGGTGGAATCAAGTGAAGGCTCAAAGCAGGAGATGAGAAGTTCTATCCTCTGTTCAAGRGCAGAATTGTCTCCCAGAGGGGATGCAGCCACTATGTCATGCCATACCTGAGGAAAAACATTTTGCCCACATACTTTCTCTTCCTTTTGCTGTCACGTTTTACTCTACAACATACTTGATAWGCAGCTTTTTGAAAGTACCAGACATTTTTTTCCAGACATTCTTCATAAATTGAGGTTTATTTCCCAGTTTGACATAGCTAAAAAACATTCCATGGAATTCTGTAAAAACAGTGTTCTTTAAAAATGGTCACTATTTCAATTTATTTATAACTCAAGTTGCATGAGAAAATATTTGTCATGTTTTTCTCTGAAAAGAAGATTTTTATGTTTCTTATTATCTTTTAATGCCAGTAGAGGTGAAATGAGACAAATTGATTTGAGCAAACATCTTAATATTTCTGCCTAATAGTTAGATTTCAAATCTAACTCTATTTCATAGCTTTGCTATAAAACTAGAAATTATTTCCATTTCATTTATTGTATAACAATAAATATTGATCAATTACTGTAGCCATCAAATATAARGTGGTTAAAGTTGTTTGACTGCTTTTATAAGCCAGAGCATATATGAGGATTTGGTTCAGTTTTCAATTGTTTGTGGGCTTTTTTAAACCTTCAGTTCATGAAGTTTMGTGTTATAGCCATGTTTTAGGGAATAAATAATCTGTTACCCTCTGCCTTTTAATCAGCTGTTTTGTATTCAGTGCCAAATTGATCTCACAATTGCTGGTTTTTACTTTTAGATTGAGCTGAGAGGAACAGGTTGAAATGGGAAAGATTAAGTTTTGATCTAAGCATGACTGGTTTGTACCCACCCAGTGAGTTTTCTGCCTTGCTGCCTAGCTGTTGTGTGTCATACCTTCAGAGAGGGCTTTTTCCTGTTTTTTCCAGGAATCTGTATTCTCCCATGTAGGAGTTTGCTGGTCTTGCCTATGAGCAGAACGTTCTTGGCACTGTGTGCCTCTCCTCTTTTCCTACTGCCTCAGTGGAGAAACCTGGCTTGGATACACAGAACCTGGAACATATCCATGACCTGGCAGGGTGATCATAGTGGTGACATTTGTTGATACAGTCAAAGCTCCATAATACCAAAATGACTAAGAAGTGAATTTTCCAGGAAGTTCTTACTCATAGTTAYGATGTGGAACAGTTTCACTGAGGCTTTGCAGGTTCTTTCTGGCTARTGGGGGTAACCAGTGGGGCTAGTGTGAGGAATAATTTGGCCTGTATTGTCATTCTGTTAAAAATTATATCTTCACAACTCTTACCCTTGGTCTTCACAGAGCTTCTGTAGCATTTCCATGGAGTTTCTCCACTAAGACTCCTTTTCATTAGTTTCTGGRCTGACAACAGATGTTCAGGGGAAGGCACTATTCAAAAAGAGCTACCAATTGAAAGCCAAGATGGGAGACCATCTGCAAGCATACAGATTCTGGTGCTTGTCTGTTTTTGTAGCATCCACTTTTGCTTGGACTTAAAATATCATAGTGTACTTGGAAGAATATTTTTTCAAATAAATCATCTCTGTTTCTGCTAAATAAGGTCAAGGTTTGTAAGGATGAAGCTGTGGAAAGAGTCTTGTAAAACTATGTTTTATTAAATTGAGTGTTTTCCATGGGACAAAAAAAATCTTTAACATGTTTCACTTGATTTCTAAATGGTAAAGATTAAAAAGCTTACTGACAGTTTTAATAATGAGATTTGCTGGTCAAGACCAGCAAAGTCATGTAATTACACAATCACATTGTCTCTGCCATCACAGAAATCAAAGTATGCATTCTCAGGTGCCTTGAGCAGGCTGCAGTGCATAGGACTAATGCCAGTTCCCTGGCTTTACAGTAAATATTATTCTTTCAATATATGTGTAGAAGAGCTCTAGAGAGCATGAAAACTTCAGTTCAGGCAATAATTTAACTGTGACGCCTGTCACATTGCCATGCTGCAGAATTGCAGAACACAAAAAACTACTAGAAAATGAGTTAATGACTCATGCAGATGGGGTTTGTGTACTGTTGGTGCAAGGTCTGATTAGCAGCTTCCRTTAGATCCCTGTCAGTCACCAGTTGCTATAGTGGGTTCTTGTCTTGGTCACACTGTTGTCCTTGCAATGAGGATCTTCTTTTAGTACAAAAATGTCCATTTGCACTATGTGACCACATTGAAGATCATGAATTTATTTGCCTTTGACAGGAAAAATACACATTGAATGTAGGTTTCATCTGCTGATCACCTCGTTGYTACTAGAAAAATGAACCTTTGACATTCATAACTGACTGTCTTGCAGGAATCTAATACATACCTGATATCTCTTTATGTGTATTAGTCATRTAATGGTGTATGTTTTATGCCATTGTGGTAGCCTTTTAATTTTTATCAGATGCCAGTGCTGTAGGAATGTTTGATCTGTCCCTCATACTTGCTGCCTTTTGGTAACCTCAGATAGTATAAGACACCTGTATCATATTGATTATCTGCAGTTGATAGAAAGTAGTGACTGTAATCCWTTCATTTTAAGAAATCTTCTGTTAAGAAAGCAAGTAAAGTATCTCTAGAGTTRCAAACTTAGGTGCAACCTAAGAGTACCCTTTAGGGTACTAAAAGAGGGCAACCTAAGTAGGTATGTGTTAACCTCATTCCCAGTTTTGGTGTATCTTCCTTTTCATTCCCTTTTGCTGTTCCCYCAGACAAAGCATTCTGGAAATTCATTGCAAATTCTGCTTCAAAAAAATACTAATGTCATAAAGTTCATGATCCTACAGACTGAGAAGGTTTAAATGCAACCTCTAAGTGTGGGTATGAGGTACATGCTTCAACACTGCCTATATGACATCTATTAAATGATTCCATTTAATATATGATTTTACTTGCTCATTATACAGATGTAATATCCTGTTTGTTTTCTTTCTGGGAGAAGAAAATGTCTATTGGCWGTTCTGAATTCACAACAGGCTCTCCAACTGATTTGCTGTACCTTATCGAGTCAKACTCTGTCCTACACCACAGGAAAGTAATGAGCACTCTAATTGCACTGTATATTATTACTCACTGAAGCAGATCAGAATTTTTTAAAAATTGACTGTTAATTTGTGTGCAAATCGGGAGAGTGGAAGAGCAGACAATCACAATTTAGTATTTCTTTTTGTAGGGCCAAGATCTTTGCATGAAATCCTGCGGATTGCCAGTCACACTCCTAAGAGGATTGAAAAAAATCAGTCTCTTTGTCTCTTTGTGTCAAAATTTTGCTGACATGTTACTGCTAGAATTCTTGCAGACTTTGTAATGTATTTAGATGTGACTCAGAGATTAATTATGTGTTAGGTTACTTTAGTGACTACCAATTTTGTGACACTGCTAGTGGCGAATCAACTTGTTTTTAGCCACAGAGATGAAGAAAGGAAGGCCAACCCCAAAACTTTCAGGCATAAACTGTCCTGGTACTGACCAGCACAGCTGCACATCAAAAGCACGTGGCTGGAAACAGTTGCCAAATGTAAATGTGAAACCTGTCACCACAAGCATATGCAAACTAAAGATTGCTGGATGCAGACAGAAAAAAAAAACCCACCAATTTTTATTACACCGTTGGTGGGATGCCTCTCTTGTTTCTTTCTGTATGCATACTATTCACAAGGGCCTCCTTACAAATCAGCTAAAGCTTAATTACATTTTTTTCCCCAGTTACTCCCACTTATTGATCTGCCCATGAATTGGAATGAGTTGACTGGCCAAAATGTTTCTTTTTATGACTCCCTGTCCACTGGTCAAGATTAAATTATATTGTAAATATCACTTGCCAGGTATGATTGCTGACACAGAAGCAAAAATTAGCAAAAACTCTCTTGAGAGTTTTACCCAAGGCACTGAATCRTTCATATTGCATGCCAAAATGTATTAGGAAGATAATCTGAGACTTCATTTTCTTCTGAAAACCTTTAATAAAATATGTGGATAGAGGCATTTTAGAATGTGCATCCTTTTATTGATGTCTAGATCGTCATTAATGTGGTGTAATGTAATAAAAAGGCCACACATAATGGCTGCAAAATATCAAGACCTTTGGGATAAAGCAATGTCCTGCATGAGGAGCATGTGGAAGTCTGATTCTCAGCATAATCATATTTCCATTTGTTTGTAAAAGTTTGAGAATTGGGGAAAGGAATTTCACTGAGAACACTCTGTAGTGTGGGATTAGATAAATGAGCAAACTCTGAAAATCTTTGGAGTTCAGTATGGATATTATCATTGTCATGGCAGTCAGGAAAGCTACCTGAGGACTGGAAGAAAGCAAATGTCACCCCAGCCTTCAGAAAGGGCAAGAAGGAAAACCAAGGGAACTGCAGGTCCATCAGCCTGTGRTGTGTTGAGCCTGGCAGGGTGCCARGTGCCCACCAAAATGGTTCTATCACTCCCCACCATAACTGCACTGCGTAGAGAAAAACAAAAGGCTCATGAGTTGAGAGAAGGACAAGGAGAGATCACAAACCGATTTCCATCATGAGTAACAGTCAAAACAGATTCAACTTGGGGAAATTAATTGAATTTRTTGCCAGTCAAAATCAGAACAGGATAATGAGAAGTAAAGCACCATCCTCCCACCCCACTYCCTCCTTCCTGAGCTSTACTCCTCTCTGCCAGTGGCACAKGGAGATGGGGAGAGCTGCTGCTCAGGAAGAGCAGTCTTTCCTCTGCTCCAACATTTTCTGCATTCTGCAGTCTTGTTGGATAMAGTTGGAGGGCCTCTGTGGCATATCAGTAAATATTTTATAAGATAGAAGGTTGCACATGTATCTAAGGGAAAGAGCAAGTTTCTCTAAGATGTGTTTTATGAGTAAATTTGGAAATCATGAGTAGACAATATAGTTTAATTGAATTTGTAGAAGAGAAGGTGATTTTTGCATTCAGGTTTTGTTATTTTGCATTAATTTTAATTACACAGGATTTAGATAGGCACTTTTCTAGCCACTGGGTTATTCCAGGAATTTGTTATGCATTAGGGACACCACATTAGGGACAAGGATGAATATATTTGTTTCCTTCTTACCCAGGGCATCCTCAAGAAAACAAAAGCAAATGTAATATGAATGTTGAAAGTAGTAAGCATTCTTTAGCCTTACAATGTTGTATCTATTTAACATCTCATTTATTCCTATGCCACCAAGTAGTTTTGGTCTGCTGTCTATAGAATTGCTATTTGCGCTGTTTATTTATGTGTTCATCAATTGTCTTGCCCCATTTCGTGAGTAATTAAATATTCCTATTTTGGCAAAAAATACCAATACAATAAAAGCCTTAATTGGCTTCCCCTCGGCTACTCATGGCATGATCAGATAGCCCTGTCTCCAGCTGTTAATTGCACTAAACATTGATGTATAGATTCAGCCAACACCATTATGGATTCATTTTCTTTGAGAATACTGATGAAATCAGAGACTATAGAATAGGAATTTTTCAAGACATATATTAACATATTAAAACAGGATTGAGTTGTGAGAGTGATTTAGGTTTTGTGTTTGGGGCAATTTTGTGSAGAAGAATTGTTCACTAAGTATTTAAGAAAAGCAATTCTCCTTTCTTCAATGTTGAGCATCTTATTCTTTCCTTCCTGGGAGGTGCACTGTGGTACATGATAGGGTTTTTTTTTTCTAATTCATTGCACTTTCAATACTGTGGCAGCAGTATTTCAATTAAGGTAAAATGAAGCTCTATTCTAGTAAATGCTTGTGTGGGGGCTTTTAATCACAATTGTCATGGTAAAATAAATGTTTTCAGTGCTGTTGTATCAGAAAAAAACACCCCTCTCAATGCATCCAGCAATCTAGAAGTTGGGAATTAATTACCATTACTCCTTTTTGTTACACAGGTTGATTTCTCCCTTTCAGTTTTGGCTTGATTTTTTCCACCACTCTCTGGTATTTGTTTCTTTGTTTGTTGCTTCTTTTTTTTTTCCTTCTCTTTTAAATCTGATTTTTCATTATCCTATGATCTTTTACTTTCACAAACATATTTTCACTGTTGTTCTCTCTGTCTCTTCATCTGATCCTTTTTGGGCAGATCATYCTATCTGTCTTCTGCATTTTTTTGTCCAGTACTTCCTCATAGAAGATCCATTGACAGCTCAGATTCAAAATAGGTGTAGAAATATATGTATTTTTTCTCCTAAACATTTCCATCCTACTTGCCATCCAAGCTCATATAGCAGTGCTTAGCCAATCTTCCTCCACAATTTTTTGAAAGCCTGTCGCTTTCTCTCTATGCAGACAAATGTCACTTTTCATAAGCTTTTTCACTTTTTACCACTTCTTGCACATCCTCCTTAGCATCCATATTGCCAGTCCCTCCACAACACAGCTGGTAACACGGCTGTTTTCATTGGTCAAACCATAGCTATGTCTTTTAAGCTCATCTTTAGTTTCAAGGTTTTCCACAATATTCTATGTCGCAGTCTATAAATCGCATCAAGTGTTTCTTGATCCCAACCATTTTGCTGTAACAGTATATTAAGGCTACATTTTCTTAATAATTCCATGAACCCCCTGTGCTTGTCATGACTCTGCTAGGCTATAAATTATTGGTCCATTTGGTTCTTTGCCTACATATTCTCTTCTTCCCACACTATATGAAAATTTCATAGCTATTCACATAGAGGAAAAATGAAAATAAATCACTGTTTTAGGGCATGTCCCAGTTAATTGTACTCTTTCATATCTTTCTCCTATCTTTCAGGCAAGGTTTAAACTTTTTTTATCTTATATAGCACACTAGTCTATTTTTAGCCTTAAAAGAATTTATCAATGATCCTAAGGACTGTTGCATGATTTCAAATGGATTTAAGTAAAAATTAACTGTGTGGAGTTCTGTTTTCATAAGCCTTGTTGTGGGAAAGATATTCATAGATACCAGAGAATGGAGTTTGTATTATTTGGTCTTTATATCCTTTAGAACTATTCTTCTTGATGGGGTGTCTTTGTTCAAATCACATTTTCAATTACCTAAGCAATTAATCTACTACTACATCCCTTTGRATGTTTCTTGATTACACAGGCTAATAGATCATATTTTTAAAACAGTTGGTAGGGATGTAAAATTCTCTTTAGAAGTGCTAAGAATGGTCACTACTTTGTAATTGACAAGTCCAGCTCTCTGAATATATTATTTTCRTGCTCGTAAAGGTGCCTTTAGCCATTCTCCTCTTTAGGTAAATGAGCTTATCCATTTGGAATATTTCAAGAGCCTTTTTTGGTGTTTTAAAAACTCTTTTTTTTGGAATTCAAGGTCTCCTGAGAAAGAACATTTTCTGCATTGCAGGGATCCAGTGAGGGGGAATAAAGTGCAGGACATCCAGATTAGCTTTGAAGCATAGTGAAAAAAGACTCCTCTTTGGCTCGCTGCAGATTCAGAAGAAAATACAAAATAAATTCTGATGAAATGCAGAGCATGCTTTTCCAGATTGACATTAACKTAATGTTGTTTCAGAAAACTTCATTGTTACCTATTCGCCAGCAGRTACAATGTCTACAACCTGTTAAAACATGAACTTTAGCTGAGAGAACTCTGGAGGAGCATAGTGGAAACCTGTTAGCTATGCATGTTTATCCTTACTCCAAGAAAGATCTCAAGAGTTGCATTTCCAAAAGTATTATGGGATACACTGTGCCAGAAAGGAATAAAGCAGCTGACAGCCATTTCAGTGCAGTATAAGAAAGCATCCTCTAAGGAGTGCTGTGCCCTTCAGCTGCTGAGATGGCACCATGAGACTGCTTTGCCACACCTGAAACCCCATAATTTACACATTGGTAGCTCATAGGTTGCATCCAGACTTTTGCTAATGTTGAGGACTGAAATGAGGGCATCTGGCCTCAAGCAGAGTGGTTATTATATCACTTGAGATTAAGATTTCCATTTTCARCTTCTTGTGATCTATATTCTACAGCATTGTGAGTCACTTTAGGGACAAATAACTGCAATCAAGAATTGAGCGTTACACTGTTATTGTTGTGTGCAAGTTTTGACTATACCAGTTYCTTTAATGGTAGGAGTTTGCAGGGATATTTGAACACTGCTTAGTACAGTGAAAAATTATTGAGAAATAAATCAAGCCATGCATTAGCAGAATAAGATTTTTTTTTTTTTAGTGAGTAGGAAGCCAGCAAATAGTAAATACAAACCCCACAGATATACAGGTTGTTAAATAGTTGGTTTGGCTTCATTTTGACAGTTAGTGTAATTTATTGTTATTTTATTCTTAATCTGAAAAAAGCTTACAGAAATAATGCATTGGGGTTGTCTTGAGATGCTTACAGTCTAGGCAGACAACATGGAGATTGAGTAAAAATWTTCATTGAAGTTAGAGAAAATTTTCCCATTCTCTTGGCCCAAAGAAGCCCAGGAAGTTCTCCATTAAAGAAAATATTTTCTTAAATGTGTCSATTTGGCCTTTAAAATGTGCAGATGAACAGTTAAGGCATCCTGGCATGCCCATGTCCATGAACGTTCTCAGGACTGAGGTTTTGGAGTAGAGGTGGCGATACTTATCTTGCTTTTCATTGGAAAAATTTTCTTGTGTCTGTTTTACAGCTAATGGAGCAAGAGAATTTTTCTTTTGTACTATTTAGGTATCCCTGTCACCATGTTGGACGTGGGAAAGATTAAATGATAAAAAGAGTCTGAGAATGTTTATTCCAATTGTTTTTACAATAAGAAACAAAGAATGCTAAATGTGCACATGATTTTTATTCGCTCAGCTTGAATATCTCATGGCCTCTGTTGTATTTCATTCTTTCAGGCCTTTCTCTGAGATCTGCCTGTCGCACAGCCATACGTGTTAGATGACTTTGGGACTCGTTTTACATCCGCGATGAAGGGATTATCTGGCAGCCGTAGTCACCATCACGGGGTTGCCTGTGACCCTGCGTGTGACAGCCTGCCACACCACCAGGACAGGAAGCCATATTTGTTAAACCCGGTGGACCCCCACCCCGCAGACCACCCTTACTACACTCAAAGGAACTCTTTTCAGGCCGAGTGCATGGTGCCCTACAACGATCAGATTGCCAGCAGCACGTTTCCCCGGAGGCATTACAGCTCCCACCACGAACTCAAGGACGAGTGTGCTCTGGTTCCCCACGGAACTGCCAACAAGACCAACCGCATTCCTGCCAACCTTTTGGACCAGTTTGAGCGGCAGYTGCCTCTGAATCGGGATGGCTACCACACCCTGCAGTACAAGCGAACCGCCATGGAGCACCGCAGCGACAGCCCGGGCAGGATCCGCCATCTGGTTCATTCTGTCCAAAAGCTCTTCACCAAATCCCACTCGCTGGAGGGGCCGTCCAAGGGCAGCGTCAATGGGGGGAAAGCAAGCCCGGAGGAGTCACAGACCATGAGGTATGGGAAGCGCAGCAAGAGTAAAGAAAGGCGATCGGAAGGTAAGCCCAGATCCAATGCATCGGGATGGTGGAGTTCAGATGACAACTTGGACAATGATGTTTGCATTTATCATGGTCCCAGTGGGGTCATGACCATGGGAAGATGCCCTGATCGCTCTTCTTCCCAATACTTTATGGAAGCCTATAACACTATTAGTGAACATACTGTGAAGTCCTCCAGAAGCAATAATGATGTCAAATGCTCTACCTGTGCAAACCTGCCTGTGAATTTGGACTCCCAGTTAATGAAGAAAAGCTCTTGGTCCTCTACATTAACCGTGAGCAGAGCCCGTGAAGTTTACCAGAAAGCATCAGTTAACATGGACCAGACAGTGGTGAAGGCAGAGACGTGTCAGCAGGAACGGTCATGTCAGTACCTCCAGGTACAGTGTGGAGAACTGATTGCTGTTAACTGTGCTCTGCCTTGTCTCAGGTGTTTGTGGGGGATGGAGGTTTGTTCTGATGTCTCAACTTTCCCCAGAGGTCAATGATCACCAAACAAGGGGTGCTGCTGTTAAAATTAAAAATACATCGGCTCTTTTTTTTTTTTTTTTTTTTTTGGTCCAGAATTTAGTATTTCAAAGAAACAGTACATGTTAGAACAGGATTATTGTTTTTTTTCATGTGAGAAAAATAAGACCTTTCTGTGTGCTTTTTGAATTTATAAGGCTGTCACAGTAGGGGTATTGGGAATTTGATGTTGTAGTGCTTTCATTTAGCATTACCATGTCAATTAACTGAATGTTACCAGGATACAAATTCTTTGATTTCTGTAATTTCAATTTTGCTTTCATTTGCTGCTCATTTTCTATGAAAGCTTTTGATACCCTTTTGAGAAACTTGGGGGTACCTTAATACTTTCTCCAGCAGGAAAGCAACCTACTTTTCTTTTTGCCATAGAATATAAATTCTCTTAAAATGGTTATTGTAACGTGTCCAGATTTGTTTATCGGGCTATTCCTCTTTTCCATGGCTCTGAGTCAAAAATAAAAAATCCAAAGGTTGAAATTATTGCTTGTTCTGATTATACATTTTAGGAGTACATCACCTACTCCCTCACAAGCTGTTTGCAGTTAATACAGCGTCACTATTTTTCACCAGTATTGTATCTTTAAATGTCAAGAATCAGATGTCTCCTCTTGGAGCTATCATACTGCCGGTGAATGTTTGTGGCAGGAACATGGATCAGAAAATATTAAAACTGTTTCATTCTTAGGAGAGCTGTGGATAGCTTTTATGCACTTTAAACAGAGCACTTATGGCACATCTGAGTGTGTGTGTAAGATGGGACAACGTTGCACAGAGAAGAGAGAAGACCATGAGGAAAAAAGAGGTTTGCTAAGATGATTCGGTTTCATTTTGATGTAGTGGGACTCTTGTCTATTTGTGTAGAACTGTAGCAAGTTCTCTTTAATGGGTGCTTTAATGAGACWGTCAGATTCCACGTTTTGTTGTTTAAGTCAGTATACAGAGAAAGCGTGGGACTGAGGCACCCGCATTTTAAAAATTGATTTAAAAGGTTTTATGGAGTGTCATGCAAAATAATTTTGAATTCCAGCCTCTGGGATTCTGAGTCTTAAATGTAAAGSAATGGATATGTATATTTTCTATTAATTGTTAGGAGAGGGGGGTGGAGGAAGAGGGGGCAGTACAAATRCTCAGTGTGTTTACAGCTTTGTGTATGGACTGGGGACGGAGAGGGGTTTCAAAATAGCCTCAGGTTGTGACCCTTTTARGTTTTGTGGGTTTTTTTTATTAAGTGTCTTTTGTGTGATTTTTGTGAGTRAGAAAAAATCRTAACTTCAGACTTGAATTGTTGTGGTTGCTTTGAACCCTGAGATTTCTTTTGTTGATATTTTTGTTTACTCCTTCAGCCTTCTCTTGGGTTTAGATAAAATAGCTGACAATTCAKTATGTGACCAGATGGCTAGAAAAGAGTGTAAAACTGTGCCAGCATCAGCTTTAAATGAACACCTCCAGAGGGACCTTTAGATAATGTTTAACTGACAGGAATAGACTCCTGAAGTGGAATTAGAGGACATAATCTGTGTCTGTATGAAAATATGTCCAACAATTGTCAAGGGCAAGAATAACTAAATTCTCACTTAGAATAACTACATTCTCACTGTGTTTCCCATCCTCACTGGTAGTTTTATTTCTGTTKTCATTTAATTTTGTTTCATTATTTCTAATTGCATGCCATTTTAAAATCAAGGGAAATATAATTGGTTTGAAACTGTTTTTTTTAAAAATGAAAATTTTAGCCAGGCATCAGTTAACATTGGAGGCAATATTCAGAGTACAGTAGATTTGAGGAAGCAGGTCAGGATTATTCTTCTCTCCTGGCAGCTTGAAAGGATGACAAATGCATATAGCTATTAAAAAAGTCAGTCTATTTTGAATGCATCCCATTGCTTTTCTCTTCACTCTATTACTTATCTTTTTACTCTACAAGCCCCTTAGGGCTTGGACTTTGTTCCTTTTTGTGTTTTTRCAAAGCCCAGCACAATGGGGCACAGAACCTAATTGAGGCGTTTTGTCTGTCCTGCAATATAAATATATATTAACAGCAGCAGAGTTCTACTCTTCTAGTGGGTTGWAGAGTTACTCTGTGTATCTGGTTTTTTCCAGGTGCCCTTCTCTTTGTAAAAAAAGGCTGGTGTCCTGTGTTAGAACAATAGGAAAAGCACAAAATGAGATGAAAGCTGCAAATTCATGACAACACTGGACAAATCTAATAATTAAATTTCATTGTTATGATGCCTCTTYGTTGCTTTCTTTAACTCACTAAATGTTAAGTAGGTGCTTTTATCAACTCGCTTGTTATTTAAATTGCTGTCTGTGGTCCAGGACATAAACTGATCYTTCAAAGAGCTTGAACAAGGTTACTTGTTCATGTAACCTCTTCTTGTGATAGTATCTTAATTCAGTGAAGGAGTGGCATTTTTTCAACTCAGACTACTCAGTATAATTTTTTTTATCCTGATAGATCTGACTATATCAGAGATCACAGGTAACATTGACTCCACATTTGTTTGTAAGAGCTTTCATCACAAAAAGTATCTGCATGAATTCTCAGTGTAAAGACATGGAAATAACAATTATTTCACTTGSTGTGATATTTTCCATCTAACTGTTCTGTGAAGGAGTTGGCAATAGTTGGTGTTACAGATGGGCTTATTTCTCATAATTTGGAATTTGGATCAAGTGCAGAGTCCTCCTGCACTGCACTGTGTTCCTTTACCCCATCAGGCTCCACTTCCAGCCCTGGTGCTGAGACTCAGTGTCTGTCCTTGGAGGTCTAGGGGAGGCTTGGTTCAGCACTGTGCATCTTCAGAAACAGACACTACCCTAGAATAGTCTAAATACTGCCAGGCAAATCTTGTCCTCTTACCTGCATTTTGGAAATGAAATTGCATTTTTATCTTCTATTGCTTTTTTCAAGAGTTAGCAGCTGGGTAGTAGAACGATAAGGTCCATTTTTGGAGCTGATTTTTTCTTTAGGAAAGTGCTRCTCTTTGAGCCAGCCTTACAGTTGGAGTGCAATGAAGGAAGGTGAGAAGGAACTCTTCATGTTTTATGAAAATGCTTCTTCTAAATGGTTTCCCTYCCTTGAAATAAAAATTTTAAGGCAGTGGACAGCCTCTACTTCTCTGGTAGCTTCTCCTCTGGGAAAAAAATGAAATTAAGCAAAACCAGTAAAGACAAAATGTAAGCATCAGTCCATTTCTGCAAACAGTAGGGTCTAAATACAGGGGGGGATGTTTTTGAGACTCTTGTTTTCTATGAATTCATGGGTTTTGAAGCTAATAGTGTATCAAACACACTGAATAGTTTCTCTCTGATTATACTTTTTCCATTTAATGCTCCCTATTACTATTCCTGTTGTGCTTGGTCCATTTGTTAGGAGAGTGAAAAAAATACAAAGAATAGCATTTTTCGTATTTCTTTTCTTCTTATGTGGGTCATTCGTAAGTTTTCTTTTCATTGCAACTGATGAGACTCAAATCAGTTGTGTCAGACACTTGAGGCTAAGGATGGAACTTTTACTTCTGAAAATAAGTGCCAAAGGTGGGGGCAACTGTGCAGTCATTCAAGTTTCACATTTGCTTTGCTTGCCCTTCGTGGGATACTGTGAGAAATACTGTAAAAAAATATAAGCCAAGTTTCTGGGTGCAAAGAGAATTTTCCAGTGACAAAAGGTTCTGGTTAATGCTGTGCTGAGTTTCCTGTGTCAAGGTTGCCTGTAATGTGCATTGTTTTACAATATGTAGCGCTAAGAAACTCATAATTTAAATTACTTGTTTTCCAGTCTCAGGACAAGGAAATTGTTTCTTAGGAAATACTGCTCAATCCCAGTCCCAACCAGTCTATTTCTGTTGCCTGTGCCCATGGATGGCCAAATAGACCTTAGGGCCAGGGTGCTAATAAGGACCTGTAAGTGTAATGTGATTTGTTAACACAGCACATTACGAAGTGTTTGTCCTTATGTTACGACACAGCAATTTATGCTTGATCTGTTGTACTGGGTTTATCTTTGCAAGTTTATCTGCATTTTCACTTTTATATTTTCCTCATTTATGGTGTTTGCATTTCAGATGCAACTACCATATTCAAATTAATCTTCCAGTACACCCTTGTTTATAGATATATGAAAGTTTTATTAACATCCGTTAATATAGATCTTCCATTTTTCATGTGTCTGATGACTTGCCTTTTTTTTCTCATATTCCATTATAAATTGAAAATTAATGAAGCACGTGTTATTTCTCTTTCAATTTTCCGGTCAGAACTATAAAATATATGAGGTACAAGTTTCAAGTTTTTTTCCCAAGCCCACGTGAAAGGTAATTCTTAGTAAAGCTAGTGAAACAATTTGGAAACACATGATTGTCAATGTTTCAATGCATTCTAGGTCAACTTCCAGATAATGCAATCATCATGAGAACAATTGGAAATTCTTAAATGTTCTTGAATTTTAAAATGAACTAGTATCTAAGACTATTAATACTGAAAAAAAATATTCTTAGAAAGTTAATTTATTTTGGTTTTATAATTGTGAGGTGGGTAATATGAATAATGACTAAAGCTAGGGAATTTGTGGAAAATATAAATGAAGCACAAAACAGCTGATTTACAAAATGTATATTACTAACAGACAATTCCATTAAATCTGCATCTTGGTTATTTAGCCTACCTGCAAATACATCCAAAATGTGATTGCTATACTGAGACAAATACGTAGAAGAATGTTTCAATATCTTCATCTTCCTCATCTTTGCAGTCTTTCAATCTAGCTAAAAGACAAAACAAACAAAAAATTCCCAAAATTGGTAGCTGTGTTGATGATAATGATCTTACCACTCATCTTGCCTTAATAAGTGGTGCGTTCTTATTTACTTGATTGAAACTTGTGCTGGCCTTTGGTGTCCTGAGTAAAGAGGGCCCCCTAAATGCAAAGAGAGCAGTTCTGCATCCATGTCAGCTGCAATTTTATCTGTCCATGTTCCTCAGTTTTCTGTCCTTTAGTTTTATTGCCATCCTGTAATTTCAAAGTATTGAATATACTGGAACTGACCTTATTTTTTCCAGATTAACTTGAATTACTGTCATTCTGCTAGCRTCCCTACATTCTAACAGTGCATCCATCAAGGAACACAATTCTGGCAGCTGGAACCTGTTGCTGGCATACGGTTTATAGGATTTAGCAACATACTTGGGTGACATTACATTACATATAGTGTTATGTTAGAAATGCTTRTYAAAATYATGGCTGCACATAACAGCTGGCATWTAGTATCTGTTTCAGTTCCTTCATGGATAAGATTTGTTTCACTCCTGGATCTGACTTCTTTCTGTAGCCTTAAATGTTTGGAGWGTTCTAGTCCTAGTCTTTTCCATGATTTCACTGTAAAAAAAAAATCTTCAAGACAAGTCAAGCCCAGCAATGAAGATCATTGAAATATGCATCTGAGTTTGAAACCTTAACTTTTATTGTGGAAACACATGAAGTAKGCGTGGAARAAAATGCTGAGTAGTGATACATTTTCCTTAGTGCAAAGTAATAAGGAGTATTTCTGTTCATCCAGTTACTGGCTTAGGATTTTGTGTTTGTTTCAAGAATGGAATTTATAGTACAGATCTTAAGTGAGGAAATACTACAGTGCCAGAAGAGGGGTTTGAGCTGTGTTATCTGGCCACAGTTTCTGCTCTGCCTTATAAATGCTCTTATGCTGTGCTTCTTGCTCAGGTGAGCTTCTGTCACTCGTGAATTGAACAATAACAACATCAATCTGTTGGATATTATTCATCCTTTCATCCTCTCACCCTGAAACTGTACAATGAACTGTCTTCTTTGGGCTTCTGATGGATATGTATTTCTCTCACCAAAGACTAAGCAATGTGCCATGCAGTTGGATAGGCACTGTGACAGTTCTGATAGGCCAAGGCTTCCAAAGACAGTCTCTGAATTGTGTCCAGGAGTCTTTTGTGCCAAAAAGCTTATGTCTAGTTTTGCTTTACTGACATAGCCCCAGCCTACTAGCCAGTTTGTTAGGAAATCTTTGAGGTTTCCTGGTCTGTAGCAATTCAGTTTCCAGCAGATAAGACTGTGACCTTGGTTTCATGTCCTATGGGACACTACTGTAGAACACAGGTGACCATTTGGATTTGCTGAGAAGACACACTATGATGTTCTGAGMCCAGGGAAGTTTCCTTACAGCCAAATGAAATCTTCTTTCATGAGTGTATAGCCCYGCTGTAATCCAAGAGAAAGCTTTGTCAAAGTGTCAGTGAAATCTGTCCACTGGCCCCTAAAACGTGACAGAAGCCATGAGCTGGAGATGGCAGCTTAARGGCAACMCTWAGAGCTGCTRCCTGTGAGAGCACAGCATTAGCAAAGTACCAGAGATGACAGAGTTACAGCCTGATAAAAGAAACTGCATAAGAACTGCTTCTCAAAACGTCCTCCCTGCCACATCTGTTTTCTTCCAAGGATACAGATCCAGCTCCATGTTCTCCACCCACTAGCCAGTTTCCTGCTGTCTGCTTGCTAGTGGGCTTGTGCCTGTGTGTAGTGAAAGGAAGGGAAAATGGCATCTCATCTAGCAGTATTGCTTTGGATGCCAACCAGTCACTGTATGCAGGTGTTGAAGTGACTCACCACGAGATAGAAAGAAGAAATGAGAGAGCATTTTTCTATTGCTAGGCATTGAAAGTGTCCTTTCAAGGATTGGTGTTCGTGTTAGCAGTCATCCTGTCATCCTTAATTGGGCAGGAAACCATTTGTCATTATAACCAGTGGCATTGAATGCTTCAAGGGTACTGCGAAAGATGAGAATGAATGTCTGCCCTCTGCCTCTGGAAAATATCATCCATGAGTATCACTGAAGCAGTTCTAGTCTGAGGTCCTGGCTAAGAGCTCTGCTCTATGACCTTCAGTTATGTTTACCTCATCTAATGGATGTGGCAGTTGTTGTTTTGCTTCCTTTCTGCAGAATGTGTTTTAGGGTGGAAGACTTGCAAGGCAGTTGCTGGGATCATTGTATTTGTGTGCCMCTCTTCATGGCTGGTTGGATTTCTACACATAAAGCAGGAGGAGAAAATTCATCTGGAATCCAGACATTTGGTTTCATTTAGGTGACACATTCCTCTTCATAAAATGGAATGTGAATCAGATGGACAAGCCAGTGGTCAAGACACCTTTTGGTGAATGAACATCATAAACTGACGGGATGCTTGAAGAATTTTGTCTATTGGCTGACTCTATGAGGATTCATATTGATTTAGAAGACCTTCCATACTACTGTTCTGTGAAGGAAGATGCAGTTCTTCATCCTGTTCAGGTTTGRTGCAATGGGTGGGCATGGGATAGAGGAAGTAATGCTCCATCTTGGACAGGTCTTTGTTCTGGGTGTTAATTCCTCTTTTGTAAAAAGATACCGACATAAGTCAGCTAAATTAAATTAATTTATAGCAGAAMATGATTGCTCAAATAGTACAAGCTAAAGCAAATTTGCTGCAGATAMTGAGCATATTAAGTTTGTCCTCAACAAAGGCAACCCTCCTATCTGCCTTTTGGAAGACACTTGAGGCTTATTAAACATATATTTTTCTTTCTGCTTTCTAAGGCTTCCTCTTTTTTGCATACTTCAATGATTCTTAACACATGCACACTGATAGAAAGAAATGCTACTCATCTTTATTGGTCTGATTAATTCAATATTCATGAGCRCCAGGAATAGGCTCAGTAAGTGGAAGATGGCAATTGGAACTTCCTTTACAGCACACAGAAGAGGCATAATAATGGATAAGAAGACCAAATTGCATGGGTTTGGAAAATCTGCACTGCGCAGTCATTAGGCATTGTTCTTCAGTTGTGTGATTCCATTTCATTAAGAATTTGCATACTAATAGAAAGCTAAAGTTACAAGTCTACTGCTGTGAGYGATGCTTAGCCACTCCTTCCAGTCCTTTTGTTTACTTCTGTAGTCATCCACATTGCTTTGGCAAAGCACAGGGAGAAGCTTTAATGATTTCAGCTGCAATAAACCAAAGCAAACTAGAGATCAATAATGAACTTAATTTGCTATAGAGACAGTCTGTTTGCTATTTCATCCAGTAAGGTAAGCTAATAACTATTTGGGGGGGGGAAAGAAAAAAAAGAAGGAAAGCAGATATTCTAATTTAATTGTTAAGGAATTGAATAAAAGCTGTTTTCTTTACCTTTGTCATTACAGTCTGGGCTTATTTCACATACTGCTACATGTGAGCTTTTGAAGTGAAAGTTTGAAAACAGTGGGGCCAGTATACCTGTTCATTTAGTTTATTTGGATACCTAGACTATCTATTAAAAAAATCAGTTCCTTTATATCAAAAAATGCATTAAAGAAAACGACGAGTCAATACAACCTGGCTAATGACAAAGTGTGAACACTTGCAGAGCAACATAAATTTAGTTAAAGATTGGAACAGGTAATCTATACACTAAATCATGCTGAATTGAGGTGAGATATTGGCTAGTAACAGTTCTTCATCTTTATAGTCTGCTCTGTTTACAAAAGAATGTTATATCAACCATTTAATCAAAAGAAACTATTGCCAGGCTTAGTGTTCATAATGTAACAATCTGTTTCCAGGGATTTGCTGAAGTTTTAAGTTCCARTAAGCTGCATGGCTCAGAGGCCTTTGCTGAATATTTTCTGTCTGTTCAAGTGATAATGGTGTTCTGTGTCACTCTGCTTTTTGTATAAGTGAAGCACRCTCTTGATTTTTAGGCTTTTAAAGATTTCTACATGAGTTTAAAGATCGTTTCTAGAATGAAATGTTTCCAGGATCATTGTTGCTTCAATAGTGTGAATAATAATAGTTCTATTTTAATAAAAACAATTATGTTAGATCTGAGTTTAGCTCTTAACCCCGTTTTCATAAAAGTAAAAACAATTTTGCAAGTGATGTTCCCTCTTGATACTCTGATACTGGAAAAATGATATTGCCAAGGTAATTGGATAATATGATTTTCTTAAAAGCATGAAACAGCTTTATCTCAAGTATGTCAATCTTAATCCCATTAATCCTCTGAGGCAGCAGATACCATGCATTTGCACTTGTGTGCAGTGCAGTCTGTGACCTTGCAAAGCAAGTACTGACCAGTCAAAGAAAGTAAGAGCTGTGGGAAAATCTGTGCAGAACCCCCTGACTGAAAAAAATAAGAGAGCTGGAGGTTCACACAGATACTTCTCCCAGCATTTCTTCCAGATCAACATAAGAAATCACACTACAGGCTGTGTAGTGCCATATGTGTAGAGAGWGAATTTATGAAATAATTTTATATTGATTTTATTTTTGCAGCTTGTGTTTTGGAGAGGGCTTTATGTTCTACTTTTTTTTCTCATGGTATGAAGCACTTTATTGCAACAGTAAACTGCACTGTCTTCATGAGCTGTTACAGCCCTGTCTGTTGCAGCCAATACTTTTAAGCACCAAAAAAGCACTCTGAAAATCAGGTCACTTCTTTTAGTAGGTATTGCTTGAGGTATTTGACTATAGGCGCAGCAGTATTAAAATGTTGACATTATTTTATCTGCCTGAAATGAAAGGAAATGCTGTGCTTTAAGGGTTGTTTGTCCTGTTCAAGTAATACACAGAGACCCTTTCATAAAAAGTATTACAACTGTTCATGGCCAAATCAAAACTTCTAAAGTGTTCCTTTACCCTGAAAAGGCTCTTTATCGGTTTCATGATGTCTTACAGTTTTCTCCTTCACCAAATTTTGAAATCAGGGTTTCTTTCTCTTGTGACTATCATATAAGAAGTAAGATAGAGGGGATTTGGATCCAAATTTATATCTACAAAATCACTTATGTACTGAAATGTTGTTATAAATAAACAAAGAAAAGAAAAAGTAAAAAGAAAATTTAAAAGAAACCAAGCTAGACTTAAATACCTACCAAAAATCCTATGATCAAACCGTTGAACTAAAATAGCTTTTTTATCAAATATCCTTACATTCTTGTATTGAAGCTTTGTCTAGGCAGATAAGATAGCTTGTACAACTTCCTCAATGTGTTCAGTGAAATTAGAAGCATATCTGAGTCAGTGTTTCAGGCTGTTCTCTAAATTTCGATGGCTTTTTAACCACAGCCATCCTTTTCTCTTGGCTCATACAGGRTTTACCCTTAAACCCATAACATGAACTGGAAGTTGGGTCACTTTTGTATTATTTCCTTTAGTTTTGTGTTTGCAGGTGACTCCCAGTACCCAAACCAGCCAGTGGGTCTGTGGCACTCACTGAGGCTGCTTTGCCCTGGTCTCTGTGTGACCAGCTCAGCTCTCTTTCTCTGCAACTAGTGTTTTTAAAAAAGTGGAAAAGCTACTAAAAGCATGATGGTTGTTTTTCAGTAATTGCTCACTTCACTGATACAAGCAGAGCTCAAACTGGAAACTTCCAATCACGTCATACAAATTGAGGACTAGAGCAATGCATTCAAACCTCATCGTGGTACGGAGTGTGTAAATAGAAAGTTTTGTGGTAAATCCATTGCACCCAGCATTCAAAATCTGGCCTATCATTTCTAAATAATTTTGAGAAGCWTTGAGATAAAAAGGTCTTGTACTTATACATGCAATTATTGATAACAGAACATAATAATTCCAAAGTAAGTGTTTCCACAGCAACTATATCTCCTAACTTGTGTTGCACCTATAAACTACAGCATTTGATTTACCAGTATATGCATTATTTAATAAAACTACAAGTGTTTAGCTTGTCTGTTTGGATTTGGATCTTGTTATGGATGCATTATGAACATTGTAACTTTATCTTCCCTGACTTTTTCTCCGTTAGAGACATACTAACATATACTAACATATTTTATTCAGTGCATTAAAGATTAATTCACTAAATTATCTTAATGAGAAAAGGCAAAGATCTTCAATTRAAGTATAATGAATAAAATATTAATCAGATCAAAATGCACGTCCTCTGAGAATTCACAGATTCTCTGCATACTCTGACTTCRATATCTAATAGCTGCCTGAAAACTGATTGGAAATACACCATTACTGGTTTGGAACTTCTGATTGAAGTCTGAGCATGTCATCAAAATGTCTGCAGAGCTGGATTTGATAAACTTTTCTTAAATTCTTTTTTTGTGTGAGTGATTTGAAAAGTCAAGGGTTTACAGTGACAAGCAGAAGCTGGAGGTTCCAAAATGTATGTGAGTGGGGGTATGAATATAGATTATATACTCACTGTTTGATGATGTTCTAGGCCTAGAATTAATGCAAGACTAAGATCTGATAAAAATGTGATCCTGTCTGTCATAAGTGGCTAAGGGAGGAATGTAAATGGCTCTGCACTTTTCTACATCAAAAATCAAAACTGCTACCAAGCATTACCTTCATTTGAAAGCATCAGCTTTCCAGATCTGGTCTCTAGGCATAAACTTAGAAGTGGCAGAATGGAAATATTGCATCTTCTTTCTTTTTTTTTTTTCTTTCCTAATGTGGAAAAATTAGAGCTGTTCATTCAATTCTATTCCTCCATTACATTCTGTTAGGACTTGGTGATCTTAGTCTTAGTTAAAGCTTTACCCTTTCCTAGAAAAATATATCAAGCATTTTTCAGAGTATTTATTCAGTAGCATCCTATAAATGCCCAATTCTGCATGCCCTCATTCAATAAGAAAACTGAACTTAGAACTATATTTCTGCCTTAAGGAACTTAAGATTCTTGGAGTCCAGGAAAATATACTTAAAAACAAACAAACAATCAACAAAACAAAAAAAAAAACCACAACAACAAACTTTGCATGCTGCTGAAAGACAGGAATTGAAGAGCCATTTACTAAAGGGTAATTGAAGAGAGCATGCTAATTTACTTTAAAAAGGCCCAAGGAAAGAATTAGTTAAATAAAACATGGAGCAATTGAKAATGACTAAGTTCTGAGAAGGAAGACTAAATCCTAAGGAGAAATATTGATAAAGGTGCAAACTAGAGTGGATTTCCAGGATTAAATCTTCAGTTCTTTGAGGAAAATACTGAAGTCCCAAGTGACTTTCAAGGCTGGACTTGACTAAGAGAGAATGGGGAAAACAAAACATAAGASGAAAGAAGGACTGTTTGAGCCTGGCAGTTTAAGGAAGGCCCTACATCATTATGTTAGGAGCAGGAAAAGAAAAGTCAGTGAATGAAGAAGGGTGGCAGGGTCATGGGTTTTGAAACCATCAGGAAACAAAGCAAAGACATAGGCTGTGAATAGTTTAATTAATAAAATTAATATAATTAATTAATTGTTAAAAAGCTGATAAGGGCTTAGGACCATTAAATGTCTTTGTTCCTTTGTATAGTGCATTGGGTTTTGGGTTGCAGTTTATAGCAGTATAGATTGATTAAAGGCTATAAAAAGGCCATAAAAAATTGTTTATCTAAACAGTAACATTTGAAAGGAGTTACAGCCTCTGGACTTAGACTTATGTTCGTAGTGGGAACCAACAGCTAAGCCATTAGCAAACATTCAATTGTTTCAGTTTTGGTTGTCTAAACAAATTGCATATGCTCTGGCTGAAGTCTAGAAAGCAATGGATACACAAGATCCTTGGCAGAAGGTAAATGTTGATGAAGAACAAATTCCCCATAGAAAATATTATTCTGGTAGGTGAGAGTATTTTTAAATTGCAAGACAAATCTAGTAACCCAGATTCATGCCTGCTTATGTGGTTTTTAAGGTTTTCTGATTGTTATAGCTATGGCTGGTTTATAGAGTTGATTCACTGAGAACTGAATCAGAGAAGCAGCAAACTAAAAGTTTACAACTACTTGTATTTAAGTAAGAGATGAAATGTATTCAACTAAAAAACCCTTTTGCAGGTTCACCTTTARATAAAAATGGTGTTTCTGCAAAATAGCTTCAAAGATCCTGCTCCACTGCATGTTGTCTCKGCAGTCCCAGGAAGGAGAAGGATGTTGTTGGTTTACATGGTCAGAAGCGTCGGGAGCAGAGGAAGGGAGACAATGGGTGGGCAAGAGCACTCTGCCCTTGGACTGTCTTTTCTTATGTCTCAAAAATCTCATCAATGCACACTCCCAGTGTTCCAGATTTCCAATACAAAAAAGGCACAGCACTGACTTCAGATCAAGAGAAATAATGCACATCATTAAAGAAGAAGAAAAAGGAAAAAGAAGGGAATAAAGGGTTATGATTCACACACTGAGACTAACAGAATTCAAAAGGAGGAACACTGCTAGCTGCGAGAGTGCAGTTGCACCAATTAAGCTATAGAAGCAATAGTAGTAAAATTTCACACTTGCAAACMTACTTTTGTGATGATTAGTACATAGCTCCACTAATCTGAAATGTTTCTTGAGCCAAAATCATCCTGCTGAATTTTCCTATGTATAGTCTGTCAGGAAAGAATAGGGATTTGTATTTCAGTTTTTGTGCTTCCCCAAAGATGTTTGATATGTTGAGCTGAACCAAAAATATCCTGATCTGGTTTATAAATGCTTTGAATTGAATAGCTGAGAAAAACCTCAATTTATCCAGCCCTGTATTAAACCTAACCAAGGCTTCTATGTCAGCATGTTTGCTAGAATCTTCCCAGATAAGTAATGGGAAAAGGCAAAAAACTCCAAAGATGCTGGTTACTATGCAGGATGAGCAGTGGACCTCCATTGCAACAGCAACCCGTGGTCCATTGGGATGGAGAATGGGCCTGGGGCCATCAGGGGTTTTTTTATGGCTCTGTTGTGGATTGCCAATAATATCAGGGAAGAGGGTACTGATAAGAGAATTGTGTTTATCACTTCAGGTTCCTCAAGATGAATGGACTGGCTACACCCCGCGAGGAAAAGATGACGAGATTCCCTGCCGACGAATGCGCAGTGGCAGCTACATCAAAGCCATGGGGGACGATGACAGTGGAGACTCGGACACGAGTCCGAAGCCATCTCCAAAGATTGCTGCACGGAGAGAGAGTTATCTCAAGGCCACCCAGCCATCCCTTACAGAGCTCACCACCCTCAAGTGAGTCCATGTTCTGCTRCATCCCACAGAGCTCTCCATTCAGACATTGATTTTCTATTCTTATTTGTTTCTTCCCTTTACTTCTAGCTACCAKTTAAGGCACTTGAACTAGAGTGTTCAGGCATGCTTATTTTTGCATGGGTTTATAAATTTTTTTCTGAACAAGAGTAAATATGGGAATGTGTTTCAATGTTATTCTGRAAAGGGACCTGCACATTCAATTTGCAAAGTTCTTTAACCTGTTAGTGTTAAGTGCACATCCAGGTATGTGTACTAGGYCTGCTCTTTAAATGCTTTGCTATATAGCTTTGGGCTGCAAAAGCTTTGCATAACTGTGCATTTATATATACTCAATGTGTGAAATTAGCCCCAAGCTAGTCTTTGCAACTCCAGAGAGCATCTGACATTTGATTAAAAAGAACAAAGACTGTCTGAAACTAGATAATCCTGTGGTTTCCTCTCAGAATTGCATTGTATTTTGTGGGGAACCAAAAATTGATTTTTTTATTTGTTCATGAAAGCATTAGTCAAAAAGAATCGTGAGTTTTTTAAATGTCACTCTCTGTTTTTCCTTTATTTGGGCTTTTTAAAAAAGCCAGCCAAATTCTCAGAAAAATTGCATAAATGGGCAATTTTGCGTTAGTGTTTTATTTTAATTGATTCTAAAATTGAGGGGTCCCTTAAAGCAAGAAAATGAATTCTATCCATAAAACAAAATAGTGTGCATTTAAAATCAACAATTGTTTCTGTCTGTTTTTTACAAAATTCTTAACTATTTTAATGAATTATAATTCACTGGACCAAAAATAAGCCAATTTTAATATAACTTGCCTAAGGCTGTAGCTATAAAATGGGGGGAAAAATAAAAAGTATCTCTATCTCTTCTAGTATCCCTGATCAGAGACAAAAGACTCCTTCTGCATTTTCCTCATTAGTTTCTTCTCCTTCCTTGTCCTCSTCTACCCATTTTTTTCCCAGAGACCTTATCCAAGAAACAGATTTTAGAGAAAAGTGTTTGATCCTTGTTAAGAATGTCATGCTCTTGACATCAGTAATGAATAGACCAGCAGAGAAAAGCAAGCTTACTGCAGCTCCCCATAGCATGCCTGGCTTTGTCTCAAGGGAAGCTAGGGATTGCTTCTTCTCTGTCATTCCAATAGTGTCCAACGGACAAAGCAATCTCATTTTCTGCAGGGATTTTCATAATCTAGCTGGCCTTTGCTCAAGGGATCCAGTGATTCCTTTCATCATCCAAAAGACTTTACCACATCCTTTCCTGAGCCAAAACTCCTCCTCTGAGATCAGTTATTGCAACCTCTGCAAGGTGAACATGGATGTTATTTACCGCCACAAACTCCATCCAGCCATGCTTTATACATGGGCACACTGTCAGGCACGGAATTTATCCTTTTTGAGTTTTTAGAAACATGATTTCCAGAGTTCCATAGCATATGTGAAGTACAGTGCATCACAATGAGTGCATTTGCTCTTGGTCATTTCTGTTCTCTGTGGGTACAAGATGTGCAAAAGAATATAGGTTTATGAAAAATCAAAAGYCCTGCATGTCATTGTTCACCTGTGGAGGATGTTTGATCACAGGTACCAGGCAGCAGAAGCTTTTAGTTTTTGAGTTATTGTAATTCAGCAAAGTGCTTGTACAAACACTTAATTTCACATGTTTTTTTAATCCCTTCCTATTTGGGAAGCTTTTAGGAATGCACCTTATTTTAAACTGCACTCTGTAAAATTCACATAAGTTTAGAAGCTGTGCAGCAGTTGGATGTAAATGACAGGGTAGAAGAAGGAAGAGAAAATGGTAGTAAAACAAAAAAGRGGAGAAAGCATGAAATAACTTTTTCTTTTTTTGATTTTTCAGCATAAACTGGGATGAAATAGAATTATTTCTTTTAATCTATGCTGATATTTTAATGAAATATCTCTTCCTGGGAAGCCTTTCTCTTYCAGAGACAATTTGTATAACACATTATTATGCAGTGCTTTCATTCCTTTCTGCTGAACATGATAATTTCTGGGGGTTTTGTGAGAAAAAGCTAAGTGCTTGCTCTGGGTATTGAAGTTTTCTGTTAAGCTAGGTCTTTGTTTGSAGACTTCTTCATACTTTCTTAATAGTGTGGCTTGACCTTCAGCACGACATTACTTTCTCATCCCATGGCTACCCTGATTATTCTGAGGGTTGTGATTGAGTTTTGCAGGTGTGTTGGACAGAGACTAAACTAGGGCCCCTTGCTCACTGAATATAGATCATCAAGCATTTGTGTGATGTGTGATAACAGATTATTTCCTTGGCTTGCTGTTGACTTGGGTTCAATTTGCACCTGAATAAGAGCTTTGTGGAAATGAGCCAAAGGCCGCTCTAGGCAGCGGGCAGCCTTTTACTGTCACTGGTGGATCTWCTCATTGACCTCACAGGATATTATTAACACCCTAAAGCTGAGTGGTATTTCAGTCCTTTAATTATGGGTTTTTTCTGTCCACAAAGAACAAAGCACGCTGTGAAAGCGGTGTTTCTACAGCAGTAATTGTCAGGGTTCTTCCTGATGCACTTCTTTCTGCTAYTCCCTTTCTCAGTTTGCTGCATGCAGTCTCTTGTTGGCTGCACTTTCATCTCTGGCAGAGCAAACAACTTAAAAACATGTTCCCTTTTGCTTTCACTGTTGTTTTTGAAGGGATTTTTTATCCTTYGGGACTTTTCCTCTCTGACTCCTTAAAGTCTAATATTGGTCTCACAACCCACGCTGTTCCTCCCACCTCCCTACCTACCATTGCTCATGCACCTACTCTTCTAAGAAAGGATTTTCATTATTACCAGTGTTTCTTTTTATATAAGGAATAACCTTTGARCAGCACAACTGTGTCATATCTCCTTTACATAATACAAATTTATTTTCCTGGTTTTGCCGAGGATTTTTTTCTTGCTATACCGTACAATCTGCCTCCTACAATTTTCCTCCATTGCCATGGTTTCCATGTGGTTACAGCACATGTGTCAAATTCTGTGGTACCATTCTGGGTAAAGCGCAGCTTGCTGTGATTTTGAAATACACACCTCCGCTGCTGCATTCTCATTATCCTAACAGGAAGTAAGCAGATTTTTTCCTTTGTCTTTTTTGGCAGTATGGTCTTGGTGTTTAAGCTTTCACAGTCTAGATAAACTGATTCAGCTGGAAAAAAATAAAAAAAAAAAAAAAAAGGTGGTGTTTTCTTGCCCATTCCTGAAAAGTGGCAAAAGTTTATCTCTCACTTGTAAGCAGATGGAAAATGGACTGGTTAGCAAACTTCTGAAGAAGGTGCAGGTGACAGAAAACTGACAATTCTGTTACAGCTGAACTTGATTCAGAATATATTCCTTCACTATCTATATGTACCTTGTTTATGTTTAGCATGKTTTTTGTTGGGAAAGAAAACATGCAATTGCATTTCAGTCCACATGCCAACCTGTCACCTCCAGCTTCCAGTAACTTTTAAATCCATTGGCCAGCTATAACCAAGTTTGTTAGAGAGACTGAGATCTGAATCATACAAAGGTCCAGCAGACTTTATGAAGATCTGTGGCTGAACAGGACAAAGAACAATGTGCAGACATTCCTTTTGTTCTTTTGAAGGACTATGGGCAAAGTAGCTTTGGAATAGCAAAGGAATAATTGAATGGTGGTGTTTTCTCAGTCTTAAAAGAGCAGGAATATAGAAGGGACTGGAAAACTGTTGAGGACAAGAGGTCTGAGAGATGGATCCTGTCACCACAGTTTTTCTACTTCATTTTCCCCTCTTCCTCTTCAATGCAGGCAYACTCACTGCTTAAAATACAGGTTCRGATTATGCYTAACTCATTATTGCCACTATTGTGGGGACTTCAGCCACTTGAATCTTTTATTTGTGTCTTTGTTTGTTTGTGGTTTTGTAACGTATTATGGAACTTGATGGTAATCTGTCAGTGGACATGGATTTGGGGTCATATACAGTTGCAGAATTTTTTCTTTTGACCTCATATTTGATCCCATAAACTTTTTTCTGTTTGTTGTACTCTGTGATCACTAGTGAATAGACAATTTTTATGAACTTGATAATTTGTAGATGCATTTGTAAAATTTATGTAAAAAGGATAGAAGGAAAAACAAAAATGAAGATTTTTTTTTCTTAGCTAATCTTTGTTTTCAAGGTGTTTTACTAGGCATGTGATATTTTTCCGGTCATCTGTGATTAGGGGAAACTCAATTATAAACACCAAAACCACTTTTTAGTGCACACCAAGTTTCACCACTGATGATGAAGAGAGCATGTGAGCATATAAGCATTAGACTTCTTATCCCATGGGAAAGAATTCTTCTATATAACTTCAATCATAGCTGCTACTATTCCTGTGATTTACTGTGTAGATGAGTGATACTTAGAATAAACCAAACAATTTCTAACTTTAAAGTTTATCAGGGACATTCCAAAAATAATATCTCAAAATATGAGCATGTTGTTTGTTTACACCCACGCTTATATTTTTATATATTAATACAAGTAGAATAARTACTTTCTACTTGTATRTSCATGGRAATCTGGAGAAAAAAATKGTTTTGAAAACYAAATCACAATAAATGATCAAGCTCCAGTAAGTGGTAGAATCTGTCAGCAAGCTTAGTAGCAGTGACAAAAGCAAGAAAGAGGTAGATCTGRTTTATACATCCTGTACTCAAAAATTTTGCATCACCTCCCTGAGAACTGATCAAGTCAGCTGCTGGAGGACAAACCACCAAGCTGGAATCAACCTATATTACTAATCAAATCTAGACAGAGTTGCAGCACCAACTCTGCTAGGCTGACTTGGAAAGAAAATCAAACCACTCCATTGTTACTTAGTATAAGGTGGATTTCAAGATGGGAAATCCCCTGGTCCTTATRAAAGTGATCCTTGGGAAGTGTCTGCAGTGATGGAAATTATAAGGATTGTATGGATAATTTTAGCCTTAAACAGTGCCCTTACACTTCACTTCACCATATAGTGCATCAATCCTTAGGTATGAAAACCATACCAGTCTTGGGAATGAGTGCCAAGTTACTCTGAGGTGTTTCTATATTACTATACTATACTCCAAAATATCCAGGGGGTAAAAAAAAAAAAAGTCATATAAGCAAAAGCACACTTCTTTTTTTATTTTTTTTATTTTTTTTTTTTTTTAAATTGAGGTGGTGTCCTCATTCTGCTAAAATGATCTGACCCAGATCACAGATAGGGGAAGGGAGAGGTGGTGCAATACCACATTTCCATTATGGTGAATATTTTTAGACACATGCARGGAAGCTTGTTAATTTTCTTTCTTGCTGAGTGACTTCCAATTAGGGAACAATGATTTTGCTAATTAGTACAAAAGGAATAAATCTGATTAATCTTTTACTGGTGTTTTACAATATGTTTTCAGTACAGTTGGCATAATTGTTTCACGTTGAAGTCTCTCATTTTTTTCAAACCTGTAGCTAGCAAAGGAATTGTTTCCTTTTTTTTTGAGGTGTTTTTAATTTCTTTTCTTGAAGAGGGATTTTTTTTTTTTAATTTTACATTGAAGAGACAGAAGCATCTCCATGAGATTTTGACATACAGCCTAAGGAATAGTATTCTGGAACTATTACTGGCCTAGGTAGTAGTTTTCCCAACTCACAGTCACTGAAGCCTGATATATTACTAAACTTTTTATTCATATTCTTGCAATCCATTCTCTCTTCTCTCTGAAACTGGGGGGAAACTGCTGGACATATTTCTCACTTTTCAGGCTTGTGTGTCAGGTATGATTAAGTTCAGTGAAAAATTKACAAGTCAGAAAAAAAAATGAAAGGCAAGACAATGAAAATTGTATTTATTTTGAGGTAGTAGGTGGSCATACTTCTGGAACCATTGGTTTCCTTATGGCAGCTGACATCTGTTTTCTGTGTATGATATTTGAGGAGAGGATATTGATTTATCAAAGGAACTTAGAGCTTGGAGCTTTTAATGAGCAGTTGCTAAATTGATTCATAAACCACATTCAGTTAGTGAAGGCTTAGTCTTTCACTGACAAGCATGAGAGAAAGCTCRTGCCCCATGGCAGCTTCCCTTCTGGGTTTTGTGTCCCCCATCCACAGAGGTATGGATGCCTTTAGAGCACAGAGGTGAACCCACAATCCTCTGTGGAGACAAGACATCCCTACATTCCACTGCTCAGGACATGGGTGGGGTGAACACTCCTCCTCTCTGCTTCTCTGACAATCCCTACCAGTTTATCCTGCAATGAAACTGAGATTCCCTAGGTGTCACAGTCTCACTGCTAGCAGTCATTGCTTATCCCATTGTAAAACTTCCTGTTAGTCCAACYTAGCTGCATATGCTCTGTTATATCAGTATTGCCACATTTGTATAAACATTATTTCTTGTTTCTCTAAGATTAGAAGTGAAAATTTTGTTGTAATCTGTGACATACCCTATTGTTGTTGTCCACCTTTACTTTTAACTTTACTTGCCAAWATTTGAGGCAATCATACTGTTACAATAAACATACCTAAGAATATCCAGAGAATCTGGTTTGGGTTGAATGAGATCTGTGTTGGATTTAAAGATCATCTTGTTCCAGCCTTCCCCCCCTGCCATGGSCAGGGACACCTTCCACTAGACCAGGTTGCTCAAAGCCCTGTCCAACTTGGCCTTAAACACTTCCAGGAATGTGGCATCCACAACTTCTCTGGGCAGCCTCTTCCCGTGTCTTKCCACAGGGATAATTAAGGATTTCTTCCTAATATGTACTCTAAACTTGCTGTGTTTCAGTTTGAGGCCATTTCCCCTTGTCCTTTCACTACATGCTCTTGTAAAAAAATCCCTCTCCAGCTCTCTTGTAGGCCCCCTATAGGTACTAAAAGGCTGCAATTTGGTCACCCCAGAGCCTTCTCTTTTCCAGGCATAAACATTGGCGAAAAAAGAAAAAAGCCTATAACTTTTCTAGTCAAAAGGTAATTTTTTGGCAATACTATAAATTTTGGGAGTCAGTAATTTGTTGAAGAAAAGTAGCAATCTCATTTAGACTATTGTATTTTTTGAAGAAATGAAAATCCTTGTCCTGTGTCTGGACATCTGACTCACTTTTACACAAGATTTAGCTTCATATGGAATGCAGCTACAGATAAAAGTTAGGACTTCCAACCTCTTAGCTTGTCTCAATTAAATCCTAGAAACTTTTATGCATTTTACAGCAAATGGCGTCTAAGAATGCAAGGTAACCCTGTAGTCTCTTTCAAAAAGCAAAGCCTATCACTTTGTTACTTTATGTATCAAATGGACACTTCCATGGCTTGTGTTAAGAAACACAATTATAATTACTGAAAATGTGTTTTTTCAGCCATCTGTTTCAGTGTATGGTCTTACAGAGTGTATTTGTGTGCAAAACTGGTCTTTATTTTTAGCCCTACTTCTTCCCATTTACTTAAAATGCTGCCTCAGAAACAGAGTTAATAATGTCCAGTGGAGACAGGAAAAAAAAATACTGGCTAAGACTGCAAAGGCATACAAAAGCTATATGTTATGAAAATTTTCCTAGCAGTAATGATAGTTAAGYGTGGGAGTAGATTGCCAAAAGAAATCACTTCACTGGACATTTTCAAGAAAAGGGTAAAAAATGTCTGTCAGGACAAATTTAGGTATTGCTGATCCTGCTTTAGGGTGGAAGGAGGGACCAARTGACCTCTTGAAGACCCCTCCAGACCTACCTTTTTGATTCTCTGTCTGTCTCTCTCAGGCTATTGAATATACCAAATATCACTATTCTTACTTCCTTTCCTTAACTTATTTTTTTAAACCCAAAAATAAAACTCTCATCAGGACCAAATTATTCCTGAAGGCCTGCTGTTGAACAGTAAATATAGATATCCCACCCACAGCAGTGCTGCGTGATTCTTTCATGTTCTTTAAATGTTATTTCATTGCTAGCGTTTTGAAATCATGTTCCCACTGCTGCCAGCCATACCATGCTTGACCCTTGGTATGTGATCTCGTACGATCTGGTTTAGTTTGCTAAGGGGAGCTCAGCTGATGTATTGAATCTGCCATGCAGAAAATTCACAGGCATAAAAAGAGATGTGCTTTTGCACAAAATTCAGTCTGGAGTCCTTAATGTTCCACGTAACAAGACAAGCAAACAGGCAACAATAATTAAGTTAATTTTTCATAATGATTTTCTATTCTGGTCAGCTAGAAGTGCAGTCTTTCTTTCACAGTGAAATGGTGGAGTCCACTGTGAAATGGAAAAATTTAAAATAGCGCATATTGCTTTAGTTTGAATGTGAAAGCTCAGGACAAACAGTGTTTCTGCTGACTGACATACTTTGGGATCCTGTATTAATTTGCATCATATTAGGGTGAGAGAAAGAGAGATGAAAATGAAGACTTGTTCTGCCCTTGCCAAAAAAAGATACTATTACTAAGTCATGTTGATACCCAGTCATTTGTTTCTTCCAATTCCTTGTGATTTTAGTGCTGCTAAGGGAGAGCAACTTTCAGCTTAATTTAGTAATTCTCTGCTGGCTGGGGTGCAGGGTGAAGGTTGGGAGTGTGGGGCAGCAAAGGAAGTGTATGGACCCTGAAATAGGTGAAGTATCAAACACGTCTCTGCTCCCTGTGACACATGGGAATGAACGTTCATCTGAAGAGACTTGACTTTTAAAAATCTCCTCTCCTCCTAAAGAAATTACAATTTTTTCAGGAGTGGAGAAATTAGGGAAAATCTTTAAAGGATTTTTACWTTATGCCTGCTTTCTCACCCACTGTACACACAAGAAGAGAACCAGTATACAATCAGGGTTTAAAAATGTTGAAAGCACCTTTGCAGCAGCTACTGAGTCCAYGTGAGAGATTTCTGTGGTTGCATCTGCAGCTGAGCTACGCAGCAATTCCCCATTCCCCTCCAGAAGGGCTGTTCTACCCAACCAGCCTGCACCCCATCTGCCCAGCAGCTTTATCTCCAGCAAGCCCAGTGACTGCAGAAACCACTAACTGGTTTTGTCATCCCCAAATGCCAGCAGCCACATCCACAGCACCCAAATCCTTCTCTTTCTTGCAGTGATGTTGGGCTGGCAGACGTGCTTGAGCTGTGTCTGGGCAGCTCTGCACTGTGACAGTGATGTATCACGCTGAAGGCGCTCTCAGCAGATCTCAGGGCTAGTCTATAAATCTCTCCTGGTTTATATATGACAATTGCTATGGCAAATCTATGCTAAGCCTTCATTACTACATGCTTGAAAGGAAACCCTGAGAAACGACTTTTGGGAGGTAGTCCTTGGGTTAGTCCTAAAAATGTTCACAGTTATTATGTATTACTTTATMAGACTAAAATATATATGATATAGGCATTGACTAAAACTCTCTCACAAGGATCAGTATTCATTACTATCTGCATAAAAAAAAATTGGAAGATGTGCTATAATGCCAAATAGTATAAGGTTCTTACTTCATTTATTACTTTTCCTCTTTGTTTTACARAACTTAAAACTGCTACTTTGCTTTTATCACATTTAATGATATAATTTGGTTTTGAACTTTGCATAAATCTCAAAAATAAGGATAAATACATAATGCAGAAAACATAGAAACACTCTGGGTGAAATGCTCTCAGTGGCATCAACTGAGTTGTAGTTTCATCACATAATAGTTATATTTGTAGAAGTGATAAAATTTATATTTATAAAATATGGGATTTTAAGGGAAGACAATTTCTACTTTGAAAAGGTCTTTCCTTCCCTATTCTAGTGGGATGTAACCAACATGTCATTAGGCCATCCTCATGAGGTTGCAATCAAAAATGTTAGAAATCACAGAAACCCTGGCACTGACGTGTCAATAAGGTCCAATCTAAAACTCTAGCCAAGGATTTCAGCCTTGTGCAGGATCTGTTGGACTCMTGTCAGCCATGTGGCTGTAAGAGCTGTGAGACAACAGGGCTTTGGCAGAGCTGTGTTGCTCAGACTTGTTTGAAATGCTGGTGAGTCAGGCTGTTCCACTGCAGTTGTTCAGTCATTTGCTGTTGGGTAGGCTGTCCTTTCTGGCGTAGCTGTAACTCTCTGTCTATTACTTCCTCCCCCCCACCTCTTCCCTGCCCCCTACATAAAGATCATTTGACTTGGGCACTTAATTAACTTGGGCAATTAATTGTTGTTTACCTGTGATTAACAAGTTTGATTGAGAGGGARTGGATGATGCCTTATTCATAAATAAGATGCCAGACTGACAGTGGCTGGAATGAATGTCAACACTACTTGACTATTTCTGTTGCCCCTTTTCTCTCTCTCTCTTGTTTTGTTTTTTTTTTAGTGATCCCTTAATATTCTTATAAACCTCGGTACTTAGCTTTCTTTCTTTCTTTCTCCATTAAGACACAGGGCTTGCACTGTCTCTTCACACAGTGAACTAATGTTCTATCAACTATTTCTATATTTCCACCTCCCCACTGCTTATTTTATTTCCTTTTATAATGAACTTCACACTTGAAAATAATCAGTGTCTAGCAGCCACTTCTTTCATTTATTATAACCCCGATCCTTACGYATCCTCCTGCTAGAATTTCATCAGTGGTCATTTATTTATTAATTCCTTTTTTCATTAGCGCTGTTACTCTCGTCGTTCTTATGAGTCTTTGACAGTTCCTTCATCCCACAGTTTCTTGTCCCGACTRGAGCTGGTTTGTTAGCACTCCTGGATCCTTCTCTTTGCATCCTTTCTCACATCCCTCAGGCGTGCAGCTTGTGTTGAAAGCGGCTCTGCCTTCCTTSGTTTTCGGTGCGCCGTTGCTGCCACTGTACACGTGGTGGGTAGCTGCACTCAGTCACGCTTCAAGCTATCTTTGGAGTGATTTCCTCAGCAACGGGGTTTGCTCCTGCTCCATTTCTCCAGACAGAAGCTGCTGCTGCAGCTCACTGAGGTGCCCTTGTCCCTGGCCAGCGGTCAGGTGGTCCTTGCACACTGATCCCTGTGCAAACACACGTGAGCGCCAAGGAGGCTTTATCCTATCAGCTCTAATTGTTCCTTCTCCAGGGAAGTTAATCAGATTCATTATATCTCTGTGAGGGCTGCAGTATCCGTCTGAGTGCTYTGCCTGTGGCAGAAGATTGACAAGCCCTCATTTTCTATTGAAATTGCCTGTTATGACTGTATTTCTTTCCCCTGTTCTCGGAATCAGTACGTCCATATAAAGGCAGTTTGTTATTTAATGTAACTAGTTCCCTTAAGGGCAACAGCCCAAAGAAAAATGAAATAATCCATTTGAAGTTCATACAAACAATAAATCACCTGAATAGCTGTCTCTTTAAAAACAGTGCTGTTGTTTAAGGCTGATGTTGTAGAGTCTTCTTCTTTAGAATATGTTCCCAGATTATGTGTTTTATTTTATGTAAGTCCTTTAAGCAAGGTACAAAATAGAGAATAGTAAATAATACATAGAGGAAGGTTCTTTATTTTAAAKAATATTTTTAAAGAGACAGAAAATTGACATGTAAAGTAGAACTCTGATTTTAGATTTTCTTGAGGTTTCTTTGCAAGCCTCTTTTACAACATTTTCAGTTATCTTTTTTTTTAAAAAAAAAGCTAAACCCTTCTTGTAAAGAGAATATTTATATTTCTAGAGATGAAAAGTAAAATTGTTCTTGTTTATAAGCCAAACACAGGTAAAAGTTTACTTCTGAGYTGAATCTTCCAGTTTCTATTGTGCTACCCCATATTTCAGTTACCCCCTCGGTGTCTCTATCACAGGCAGCACTGCAGCCAGCCAGTATGGGAAGGTTGGATGTGATCCAGGTTAGATCTGAGATGAATGCAAGTCCTTTGCCCTTCTTCCTGTGCTACCCACTGCCCTCAGCACAGGCCTGAGGTATCCACTGGGACGGCATTGTGCTCCATGGGGAGGTGTGCACCATTAATGAAATCAGCACTGGGACTTTCTTCCCTAGGGCATGAGACTTAATAGGAATAGGACACATAAAATTGCTTGTTGACAGTTTTCTCTGATAGTCCTTGGGAATACTATGCAACTGGGATCTGGGTTCTCGGTGCTGTGGGCTGTTTACAAGTCTCAAATGTAGCATTTAAAATCTGAGCTATTGAGGTTTTTTTTCTCCCCTGGACAAAGTAGATGTGAGGTTTAAATGTCAGCYTCCTGCCCAACACAATGGGATGATAACTTCTGCCATGAGTTAATYAAGCTGCTTGTTAAAAAAAACATTATCTTGCCACTCTGCTTCCAAGTCCTTTTGAATTCAGACAAATTTAACAGCTTTCTCTTCCATAAAAATGATACACYAAGGTTAATTATAGTTCAGGAGCACTCTAAGGTATGATTTTGCTGCTTGGTGTTTCTCAGGTCAAAAAAGGGTYTGAGGGGTGCGCCTGGAGCAAGAGCCTGGCTTGAATTGTTCCCATAGGGAAGGGGCGGATCAGCTGAGCAATTAAAGTGAAGGACTGGAATTGCAAAGCTCTCGGGTGTTGTGCCCCTTTCTCTGCCAGAGGGGAGCAGGGTGGTGGGAGAGGGTGGCCCCCACACCAGCGTGCTGTGCCTCCATGGCAGGAGGCTGTGCCCTCGGGAGCAGGGGCTGAGGACATCCCACTGCTGCTGTTCCCTGCCTGGCCCCTCTCCAGCCACAGTGATCCGTGTGCCTCCAGCTTTGGGCAAAAAGGGACAATGACACTCACCCCTGTACATGGGATTGTCACGAGGATTGATTCATTACAGTTTGTGCCGCAATTACAGAGCCTTCCAAAGAGGCTGCAGAGATGGTGACACGGGTTAGTCATTCTCCCCTTGCTCTTGGCTCCTGTTCTGTGCTCCTGAAGAGGGGCTTGCAGCAGCATTTCCCTGTGCTCACTGAGATGCCTGGGAAGTGCCCCACCAGACTGTCAGGAGCAGGGAGGCACAGCATGGGGAGAAGTTAAATCATCCTCCTGCCTCCCTGCCAGAGGAAGAACTGCAGAGGCTGGCAAGAGCCCAGCCAGGGATAAAAGGGTCAGTTTTTGCAGTTCCTCCTCAGCTCTTCTTCCTTTCTCTCCTTCCACCTGCTGCACATCTTCGCCCYCCCTGTGCCCAAAGGTGAAAGCCCAAAGGGGACCAAGCTACTCCTGGAAATAACACGAAGTAACGTTGCATTTTRCTGTGTCTGTTGAAATTCATGGTCTCAACCTTTTCATAATTGACAGACCTCCCATCTCTTACCACAGCTCCTGTTAACCTGTGTCCTAGAGGGGGTTCAGATATCCTCAGGGGGGGCATGCTGCCCTTCAGCTGAGGTATCCACTGGGATGGCTGTACTTATCCCCTTCCCTCCACGACCTGCCTACGTACACTAACGCACAGCTTCCCACTCACTTCTCTATAAATTTKCTTTGTATTTGCTACTCTTCACACTATAGCAGAAGGGAATCTTAAAATGCCTTCTTTATTTTTTTTCCCATAGGGAAGATCTTTAGAGCTAGGAAAAGATATTTTAGTAYTTTTCAGAGCCTGAGCTGCCATGGTGTGTGCTGCACAGAGAAGCAAGCACACCACACACTGAAAATCTCAGTCTGGTTAAATGGAGGGGGTTTCCACTGTATGCTCTGTGTATGACTATTCCTGGAAAACCTGTGAATTTTCTGATGAAAAGCCATTTGGAAGGCTGTGGGAAAGATTTGTCTCTGACATATTGTCTCCTGATTTGGAGAGGGTAGACAGCAGCAGCAATGGTTCTACACTGATAACAGCCTAATTGCCAGCTAAGAGCCAGGGACAGTAAAACCCTCAAGGTTTTAGTGGAGGAGCAGCTTTCTACTTACATCCCAAACTCTTGGTGCACTCAAAACAAGATTATCCATGAGCTTTCCACAATATTTGTGAAAACTTTTTTCTGCTGAGTTTAAGCTTGGGCTTTTTCTTGTTTGGAAAGACAGAACTGGGCCTGCTTACTTGGCAGAATTTGTCAAAGTTGGGGAAAAAATTGACTCAGGATTTTCCATTGACAGACCTTTAGCAAAACTCTTCAGATTTGACCTGCTAAACATCTAGCAATTACCTATCTCATTAACTACTTGCTTTTCTTCAGATAAAAACAACTTTTTAATTTTACTTAGCATTTTCCTGTTACTGAATATCTTCTTATCAGTGAATAGTGAATAGTGAATAGCTCTACACACAAAACCCTGCTTCACAAATCCAAATTGCTTCCTTCCTGCTATAAATGGATGTTTAGCATAGTAATCTGGAGTGAAAGGCACAAGATTAGTAATGCAGCCACTGAGAGTGTGTTATTGTGTTGGGCTTTTCTTTGGTTCCTACTTTCAAATAGCTTTATGCCTAAAGAATATGGAAGTTACATTTTTAGCAAGTTGCTGGTTGCTGTACAGAAGGAAAATACCTTTTTCAACCCYAGTACTGACCTGCCCTTTCTAGTCACCAAGAAAAATACTTTGAATCACAAAAGGTACATAAAAAGCTTCCAATCCCACAATTTCTGTAATGATATGCTGAATACTATGAAAGTAAATTGCCCTATGAATCCTAATTAATTGAAAATCAGGTCCACAATTCATCTGGGCTCTAAAAATCAGAATATATTCTAAGGAGACATGCAGATTCTTTTTTTATATGCTTTCTGTTTCTTGAGCCCTTGAACTCTGTGTTTGTGTGCTTTCTTCATCAAGTGTGCAAGCTCAAGATTTATTTCCTTTAACTGGAAGCCTCATGAGATGAGCTTTAAGAAAAACATAATGAATTGCGGAAGCATAATAAATAGCATTGGYAGCTCTAGATCATTTCTCCCTCTAGTGGCTGCCTCCAGTGACAATAACTGGAACTCGTTATTAACATCTCGAAGAATTATTCCCTTAGTTTAGCTACTGTGAACTTACTTTTCTCAGACTAGCATCCTCCTGCTTGGCAACCCATGGTGCCCCTGCATGCACATCCGTGACTGTGTTATGTGACCAGACTTTCAGTTTTTCAAGGTCACCCCTACAGTGTTCTCAAGGTTTCCAGTCCCTTCTGTACGTTATTTTATATGACTCCCAGCAGCAGTCAGGTAAAGAAGGTCATCCCAGTTCTATTGCATTTYTGTGGTCCAGCATGGTAATTTACCACAACTGATTTATAGTAAATTAAAAAAGTGATGAACTTGAAGAAGCTTAGCTTGTCTAGTCATGGCCCAACGCTGTGTTTAGACAGTGAGCAGGGGCCTGGTGCTTCTTCCATCTCCTTGGATGTGTCAGTGCATGTCCATACAACAGCAGGCAGCTCAGCTGTGTTCATGTCATTAAGAACAGACTCCTGGATAGCTCCAGGAAACATAAAGGCTTGAAACACTCAACCTAATTGTGCTTATCTTCAGCTTCCATCTATACTTGTTGGAGGGACAGAATTCAATGGATGGACGAATTGGCCCTTATGTGACACATCACAAGAGAAGCCAGAGTCTCAGCACCCTGAGCAGACCTTCAAAGGTGGCATCCCACCTGCACACAGAGACACACTGGTGTTCAAACACCACCACACAGACCTCTGCCCTGATGATCCTAGCAATAAGGAATGTATTAATATGTTATCATAATGCTGCTGTTTTCCTAATTAAGGTGACCGAGCACTAAAAATACCTGCTGTAAGTACAACAGCCATTTTAGGAAGAGGTGATCTGAGGAAGAGAATACTTACTCATACAACATAGTTAAATTATGTAAGTTGTGGTCAAAATTACAGCCCTCCTCATTAGAGTCGTGAGGCTTTAAAAAGTAACACAGGTTTCATTACAATTTGATTAAAATTAACATTTTGGGCATTAAACCTTTCAATAGTTCAATAGCTGAAATTYTGTTAGGCTGGAGATCTTTTCTAGCAGTTCTGTCTTACCTCAGCAAAACCATTGACTTGAGATGATACCATATCCATACCATTTCCATCCATAGGGAATAATGGTTTTAATCAGAAACTATATGTCTTCTAAAGTACCTTTTGACCATCACTCCAAACATTCTTTACTCTTGATTAACCAGGTATTCTGCTTTATAAGCAATACCCGTCTCTGGGGCTGAAGTTTGCTATTTCAGTTGTTCTGCGACCTTTATATGGTCACCTTCTGTGACCACATAAAAATAGGATGCTGCTATTCATTTCTATCAAAACTCAGTTATGTTTGCTGACTTTAGTTCAGCATCACAAAGCCACTACAACCACAGAGGTGCTGTAGGGAAGTATTAAYGCACCTGTTTTCTGAGACTGAGAGTCTCTAGGATTACTCCTCCAGGTCACACAGCAAATTTCAGTCAACACTGAAATCTGAACCCATGAACCACAGTCCATTGTCTTTAGTTTTAAATGTCAGTAGAAGGTATTTATCCAGAAAATGTAGAGGGGGGKTTTTGGAGTTGGTTTTTTGGTTGGTTTGGGTTTTTTGGTTTTTTTTTTCCTGTTATGATGTTTTAATCAAAAGCATTTTCAGCTTCACCACATTTCGTACCATTATGTTCTGAAAAGGAGAAGGGTCATTTTCTTAACTCATTCACCAAGTGTTTGGTTGTTTTGTCATTTATAGGGGATAGAGAGCACACTAATCAGTAAGGAACTAGCTTTATCCCCTTCAGTGCAAACACAGACATTTACACTTCTTTTATCTTTAATTTCTTTTTTTTTTCCATTGGAAAAGAGCTGTGTACTGATTCATTAAACCATGTATTGTAATTCCAAGTGTGAAAATTAAATTCAAACAAATATTTGGAAATACATAAGAATGCCTACTGTTACCGGTCATGAAGGTACCTGATTTTCTCACGAGTTAAGGCTTTCTTCCCTTAAAATGAGCTGCACAACCCTTTTGAAATTCCTCAACCCTGAAGGGCATCCACTCTTTGGAAGTATTTTTTACCTTCTCACTGCCTCCATCTGAATCATTGTACTTGACACTGACAGCGTGGTGGTGAATGACATGACAACTGGTTGTCCATTCCTTTACTAACAAACCCAAATAAATGTTTCAGAGTATTATTTCTGGTTCATGGGATTAAAAAATACTATTTTAAAGAATTGCAGAGAAATTACCCCTTTCAGTTCCAAGCAGGATTTTACATTGTTATGCAGATTTCTTAAGACATTTATTCCTTTGGTTCTCTCATACTCAAAAACAAAATTAGTTCTACTTTATCAGGATTTATTCTGTACAAATCTGGCCCAACAACAGCCTATAACACAGAAAGCTTATTTTGGGGTTTTTTTGTAARGAGGCCAAAAACAATCTAAACTGTGTGTTAAGCATAAGTTCACATCTTTTCAACAAACTTCTGTTTATCAGAAGATTTTCATAATGGAAATTGACTGCAGACCTTGATATTAAGGTTATTACTCATCTTGTATCTCAGTGCAGCAAACAGGTCCTTTTGTAATTACTACAGAACAAAACTAGAAAAAMTTTATAATGGAAAGAGAGAATATGAAAATAAACATGGATAACTGGAGGTTTGGAATTAGATGGGCTTGTTTTGAGGAATTTCTTTTGATGTAAAAGAAACTGAAGGGAAAGTGGTAGCTGCTCCTTTCTCTCTGAGGAATAGCTCTGGTAAAGTTAAGTGGAGAGAAATTCTCCCTGCTCCTGGGGTATCACTTTTTCTTTGCAAGATCAGTGAGAAAAGGGAAAATCCCCCAGAGCAGCTGCCCAGATTATCAGTAAAGAATTTGCCAGAAACCCTACTGCACACCATCATTTTTTACATTACTTGCAATCCAGACATTACTTTAAATAAAAAACATGGAAGAGAAGTTWCTATTTCCAGCTCCTTTGGTATGACAGGAGAAATTGCAGGGTTTTATTTTAGTCAGTTTCCCGAAAAAATCTTTGCTTTTTTTTTATCAGGAAGAGACAGCTGCAAGTCATATCTGCGCTCCAAGCTGTACTTATCCAGACACACCTCGAGAAAATGGCTGTGGAGCTATCCAGGAGCTCCTTGCTCTGTCTTATCACACCCCCACCCCCAGCCCCTGTGCCTCAGRAGTAGCTGGATCCTATTTCAAGCCACCATCTTCTAGGTGTCTGCAGAGAAACAAAATGTAGTAAGTGAGAAGTGCTTGYTTCTAAAAGAAGCAAAGGCAGGCTTCTCTTCATGTATTTTAAACTGCTTCATGCTCTTCAAACACAAGCCAGCTAAAATAGAGGATACTGAAGTGGCCAATCAGGAGAAGCTCATCTTTGATCTTTCAAAATTACCCCATCAAGAAAGAAGAGGAGAGAAAACCCATGGTCACCACCAGCACATATTACACTCCAGGTCAACAGTTTGCAAGTGTTATCAAGAAATAATGTGTSCCCACAGTGGGTGTGGTGCTCACAGCATTTGTTAGGTTGCATGCTTTGCTTGGTGCAAATTTTCATTTGATTGTAGGGCTGTTACTCAAAGAAGTAAGAAGGTGAGCTCAGCCCCTTAGCTTAGTTGGATTTCAGATTTTTATCTTCTCCCTAGCAGAGTTACTAGCCTACTCTCCTCATTGCTTTCAAATGTGCTTGCTTTTCATTTTCTCCAGTAGTTTGGCTTGTGTTGCACATCTGTACAGATGGTGTTGAATCTGCTGCTTTTGCTTTTTTTTTTTCCTTTTAGTAGGTAACCAAAAGTTTTGAAATGGCAGAATACTGAATAGGAAGTGAAAAATTGCTGCATATGTGAAATTCATTTTTTTGAAAAATGCAGGTGGCTGCTTATGTATGTGAAGGTTTTGGAGTAATGTTGTTGACTTGCAAAACTAAGATATTTTCCTAATCTCACTGGGAGCTGTTTATGCAGTTCTAATCTGGATGGTTGGCAATGTCTTTCTGAAGGAGGTGACTCAAAAGCAGATACGTGACAGGGCTTGCAGGCACATGGCCATGCAGTGTGTGGGTGATCGTGATCATCGCCTGGTTTCAAGTCCAGGAGGGTCTGTGGAGTTAAAGACTCTGAAAGCTCAAAATGCATTGCAAATTTTCAGAAAAAAAAAAAAATTAAAAAAAACCTGCTCTTTAAATATATATTGCAGTGACATTCTCCTGAACAAATACTTTCTTAGTATTTACCTAGAAAACATTATTTCTAGATAAATACTGCCCAATACTGTAACTTGGAGTAGCATGAGAGGGCCTTTCAATTGCGGGAATTCTGCCCAGAAGATGCCTTTTAGTGAGCTGGAGCTCTCTCATCCCACTCCCGGGAGCAAGCCAGAGCTCCTGCATAAATCATGGTGCTAAGCAGGCAGAGCTGCTTGTGCTGCCAGCTCAGCACAMAGCCAGGTGACATTCCTGAAAAGTAACTGCTTTCCTCTTGTGGTTTGGGAGAGAGTTGGAATTCTTTGGTGTTCCCACTGGCAGAATTGATCACATTTTTAATGTATGGATGGGGAAGACCTGAAAATTTAGCTAAGCAGGTGAGGTCCGAGCTTGTGGAGACTGTCATTTTACAAGGACTTCGATGGGGAATATCTTAGAGCAGCCTTCCAGTACCTAAAAGGAGTGGACAAGAGAGCTGGAGAGGGAMTTTTTACCAGGGCATGTAGTGATAGGACAAAGGGGAATGCTTGAATTACTAAAATAAGAATTCAGACTGCAGATGACTTTTGAGTCTCAYTAGTGAGAAATGGCGCTGAAGTAGCCAAGAATGGAAAGTGGTGTGGAATCAGGTAGATGAGCCTGGCCTTGATGAGGAGATCTGAAGGAGTGGCTTCTGCAGGAAGGAGGGTATGACCTCTGAGCTSGCAAAGAGTTCATCAAAGTAGTGGTGGAAGGCTTTAACAGGGAAAACAGCCAGAGATTCATTCTCATCCCAGCAAGATCCAAAGGGCTCCAGGCAGGCCGTAGGCATGGCTGATCAGCTCAGGCCCTCAGGCAGTCTGCATTCTCAGTCCCATGTATCTGAGGAGATGTTAGAGCTTTTCCAGCTTGGGTAAATACATTTCTCTGTGCTGAGCAGCGCTGGTTCCTGGGATCATTAGTGCCAACTTAAAAGARAGTTGTGCTGAAAAAGGCAAGAGCCCAGTGTCATGCACTTGGTGTAGGTTCGGACAAGTTTGCTCCAGCAAGGACCTCCCAAAACCCCTTTGRACATGTACCCAGTGAGATTGGCAGTAGAGGGACATGAAGGCCCACAGCTTTRCCCAAAGGGTCTTCTGAGAGCTATTCTTCTCAAGCTGGCTGCTCTCAACAATGGTATCTTACCCTGCTTCGTGTGACAAGGTAGGGTGGATTTGTCTTCTAGAGTAAACAGAAAGTGTGTGGTTTTCCAGAGAAGCAGCTTAGCCTGGCATCACTGGCTGAGCTGGTTCATCTGGGTTGAACTGTTTCTACCTTCCAGCAGCTCTTTTCGCTYGCCAGGGTGGAGGAGAAGAGTGCTCACAGCTATTCCCACACACACACCCGCACATGGCAATCAGAACCAGCATGTAGACCAGATTTCTGGTTAAGGAGAATTGTATAATGTCTGTCTGCATCATCTTCCATCTGCTTTTCTTGCCAACTCGATTGCATATGTGCTGCTTTCGTGCTGGGCTCTATTCTTTCACYGTGTCTAGAAAGCAAGGAGAAAATATAGTATGTCAAAGACAAGGGAAATGTTCCTTAAATACATTAGCCTGTGGGATTTTTTGGTTGTACRAAGAACCTGAGAGGATCTTTGAGATAAATGGGAAGATTTGTTTTAATGTATAGGTGAATTTTCACTCAGTAGTCATCTTTCTTTGCTAATATTTTAATAACTAAAGATTGCTCTTGAGACAAATTCATACAATCTTATATCTCAAAATCCCAAAAAGAGAAAAAAGAAAAAACAACCCAAAGCTTCTGTCCTTTGAGAGGAAAGCAAGTTTGTAAAAAAAATCCGAGAGTTGTCTCATGGTTGATTCTGAAGCTTCAGACATGGAGGGTTTTAAAAGGGACTGAGCTTTTTAGAAATATTTGCTACCATAAAAACATCGATCCAGTTCCTGCTGTTCTCAATCAAACAAACAAGAGCTGTCTGGCAGGACACSATGTGCTCACTCAAAAACTGCACAGCAGCTGGAGAGAGACACGTTAGAGACGCATGACACCAAATTGTGTGGACTTTTGGATTGGGCTTTTTTCCTTTTTGAGTGCTTTCCTCTATATCCCTGTGAGAATCTGTAAAATCAAACAGAGAAAAATACATCATTCTKCAATTTCTGCATCTTCTCACCCTGGGATAAACTCTGTGTCACAAGCATGTCCATGCAGTTTTGTGGTGTGTGTTGGTTGGTYCATGCAGCGAAGACAATTTTTGGTCTGGTACTGAAACAAAATGAAGAAATACCATTTTTATGCTGATTTCATTGAATTGCTCTTCAGCAGATAAGCTTTATCTGGATATCTCCAWGTTTTAAATTKCTCTTTCCCATGCTTGRCCCTTTAGCAGGCTSAGGACTTACAGCGAGGTTTTATTGGTTTTGTTGGGTTTTTTTTTGCTTCAAGGTAGGAAATCCCAATGCAAAGATTCACATGTTTGTAAACAAGAACATTATGGGAGATCTTCAAACCCAGAAACATCTGGAATGGTGGGAGCGCAGATGCTGAAAACCATATGTGCTGCCCTTGTCTCCATCAGTGGCATGACAGGYCCATGCTCAGTGCACCAAAAAGCAGCAGAACATCGGTGCCAGCATGGACCAGTTACCCCAGCCTGGCTGACCCATGTCATGACCAGGATCAGACAGATGCWCATCAATAAATTGTTCTCCACATGGTCATCCCTGCTGTCCTTCCATGTTTTCCTTCAGTCAGGCTCTGCTGGAGCATTCTAYCTTCTAGCAACACTAAAATGCAAATAAAATTAGGCACAGAAATGGATGTGCCCACCAGCCGTGCCAGGGGTGGGACATTCAGCCAAGGGTAATTAATCCCCATGGAACTAAGCTGTCCATTGTCTGCTGCAGAACTGAGCGCTGGGATACGTAACAGTAGTGSTGGCTTTGAGGTTTATTTTTTTTCTTGGTTTCATGTTGCATGTGGTGTATTTTTGGGGTCTTTCTCTTTGTTTGAAGGCAAATTTTAGCATACTCTGGCTGGCTTACAGAAGCATTTGGGACATGTTTCTGGACTTTCACTTTACTCTGCTTTGCCATTTTCTGTTGGCAGAGCGCAGTACCCATCTGGCACAACACTGCACTTGCTGCTATGATTCTGACTGCTGAACTTGCAGAAGACAATACAGTCTAAGGACTACCTTTTTTATATTGTGTCTGGCCTAAAGRGAGAAAAAATAAACCATTGGTAGTCTTGTTTTTTTCTTTTTTCATTCAGAAACAAAATGTAATAAATGAAAGTGCTTTTTGTAAAGAGCACCTATGTGATGGAGTGCATTGTGCATTCCTAAATTAAAAGGAAATATTTGAAGCTAAAATTGCCTGCTTATGTAAATCCCTATTGTGTGTCTTYTCTTTGTCATTTGAAAGACATTTTCAAGGCACAGGAGCTCTTCCAGGAATACATCCATAGTTATTTCACTGCTAATTGCTAACACTGCATTTTGAATCGTTTGATACAGAATCATAGAACGTTAAGGGGTTGGAATGGACCTTTAAGATTGTCTAGTCCCTGTCCCCACTGCTATGGGCAGAGACAGCTCCTTCTAGACCAGATTGTTGAAGGCCTTATCCAATCTGGTTTTGAACATTGCCAGGGTTGGAGCATCCACAGCTTCCCTGGGCAACCTGTTCCAGCGTCTAACCACCCTCACAGTAAAGAATTTCTTCCTAATAGCAAACCTATCTTTTCCTTTTTTTCAGTTTGTAGCTTTTACTTCTTATCCTTTGACTACAATTCTTGAGCAAGAGTCCCTCTCTAGCTTCCCTGTGGACTCCAGAGCACAGCTACTGAGTCTAGCTCCTCTCACAAATCCTACACCAGCCAGCTGTAGACATCTTTACTCTGCAAATAATCAAATAAATGAGGGACCAGAATGTACCTTCATCTGAATTAAATMGTGTAAATCATATTAATATTGTGTAAATGCAAACACATCTGTAACCGTGAGTTATAAGTCCTTCTTAACATGCAGGTTAGAACAGTGGTAAGGTGATTAGATGGGTGTGTTTTAAATATTTCAATTCCTCTGTTTGAATGAAAACAGAAGAATAGGCCTCAGTGTGTTTGAAATGTACAGAGCAGAAATCACATCACAGTATGCAAAGTTTTCATTTATCCATCTACATGATCTGCCTCTTATGCTTCACAAAAACATGTTTTCTGATTAAATGAACTTTCTCCTGTCTCTCAGAGCTGCTCATGGAATTTCTGTAGCATTTTGGCCTCACTGGCAGGATACCTTGATCTTCTCTGAGGCACAGTGTGGATCAGAGGCATTTGCCTTCCTCTACCCAAGGGAACATTTATTTATCTGCTGGGACTCAGCAGAGTCCACCCACCTCACCATTTCCACCCACCTCAGCTCAGGGCTGGCTCCTTCTCTTGTCAATCCCCTTGGGAATCCCACAATGGCAACCAGCAGAGCAGCAGAAACACAGAGCCCTCATCTCCTCCTGGTGCCTCTTGCTGTGGTTTTTGGGAAGCACATCCATCACATCCCACCCTTGTGTGGTGCCAATGTGTTGCTGCTGTGGCTGTGCTCCCATCCTCTGGGGTGAGGGGTGAAGCCAGGGACAAGGGTGGCAGTGTGGGGAAGGAGCGTGGTGCAGCCGGTTTGAGGATCTGTCCCTTGCGAGTGCAGCACAGAAACGATGGAACGTGCCTGAGGAGCTTGTTTAAGAGCCTAAATAATTCACATCCCACTTCTGCCAACTAATACGTCCAATGCAGCGAGTGGAGCCAAAAGACCAATTTGTATTGGCCAAAGAGCTGTCCCAAAGTCTCAGTCCCCGGCATTTTGTACTTAGTTGTGGAAATTATGATGGCACAAACAGAAGTTTAGGTAATGCAGGATAAATAAGAGATGGACTTGAATCCTCAAGGAAGAAAAAGGTATTTTCATTTTCGTGTTACTGGTACTAGTAACTCCAAGAAAAGTAATTATACATTCAGGTCTTGTGCATCATACATAGTCAGATTTATTCCTAAGTGGAATATTATCAAAATTTCCAGTGGCATTTCAGCTGTTCATTAAACTTTACTGCAGAACATAGTGACGATTTATTACACAGCCATAAAAGCAGCAGTAGGCATTATAAATGCGAGCCTTCAATGTTTCTTTCTCTATGTTTAAATCCTTTTTATTTTCCTCTTTTTCTTTATTTTTTCACTCCATTACATCCAGTGAAACAAGAGATTGTAGCAGTCAGTAATCAAGGAGCCACCTCCTTCAACAGCAGCCAGTAGCTCCTCTGGTTTATACAAGAGATGGGAGGTGTGCAGAGACTTAGATAGTATTCATGGTTCTAGATTTGTGTCAAACTGGCCAGTTGCATAGTCAGGAACAAAAAAAAAAACAAAAACAAAAACCTCAAACAAAGCAGCTGTGCTGACCACCCATACCTGAAACAAAAAGAAAACATTTACTTTTATGAGGAATTCCTTTGTTTCAAGCAGAGGTGGGAAAATACTATGCAGGATTAATGCATACAGAAAATTCATTTCTATATTCTTTGTGGTGGCTTTCCACAGCACTTCCACAAGCATCTTACATGATCTTTACTCGCTGCTGCAGCAATATCTTTGTGCTATGGATACTTGCATCTTGTTATATTTGTTCCACTCTTTAAAGGGCACGTCCCTTGGCATTTGGAGTTTTCTGTCTGGCAATATCTGTGCTTTGAATTTTTTGTGATATGCTGCAGTCTTCCAGCAAGCTCAGCTAATCAGTGGGCAGCGACAAGCCCCAGGTGACGTATTTGACTAACTGGCAGCTAATCAAGCTTATTTGAATTTTGCATGTCACATATTGGCATCAAACTGTTCACAACATAATCATAAAATACGTTTTGGATAAATTTGGGAAATGCATTTCAGGMGATGCTGCTCAGTTTGCAGATCTGCAGCATGGTGAAGTAGCTCACACGCATCTGAAAAATTATATCTGGTGAATTATTCATTCTATTTTTTTTTAAATCAAATAACAGGAAATAAATATTTTTCCAAGAGTTACATGGTTAGTGTTAGTTACCAAAATGCAGTAAACAAATGTAACCATTCCTAACAATTGTCTTTCCATCACTTTTTCTGCCTTTTTTTGAGTTGTTTGGAACACCACTTATTCTGATGTCTAGAAATCTTCAGGTTTGGTCATGTGGAATCAAGTGGTGCGAGAAGTCAAAGAGCATGAAAATGGCAGCTGTATTGCGCTGTATGCACAGTGAAAATGGCAAGCAAGGGTTCTCTTCACCAAGTAATTATTGTAAGTTTRCTTATTTTTATTAGGCAGGTAATTAGCAGCCAGAGAATAGGGTATTGTAGAGATGGCCTAGATTCTATTACGGTATCGGACCATTCAGAAACAGACCCAGTTTCTGAACTACTTAGGTGAACAATTACACAATGGAATTGTCCTCCCAAAATGCATTGACAATTACCAGAACTGTGCATGCCACTGGGAAATTGCTGATACTAATTACCATCATTAGATACTTGAATACAAAATATCTGCAAATGCTTCAGGAATTAGACATAAAATGGATTCTTTTCTCTCAGRTCATCTGTGCACATATTTCTAAAGACTAGGAGACAAGGATTAAGCCTGTAATTAGGTTACAGATTTTTCTTTCATATACCTGTAGACATCTGTGTGAGATTTRCATTTTAAAATGAATGGAAAATTTAGTTAATATTTTAATTAGTTTGCTTTGTGATACTTGAAGAATATTAAAAAATAAAAAAAAAATCAAAGACTCATCCTTTTGATACTTATTAATTGGTGAGTTCTTTCAAAAGACACATTCCCCAACTGAAYTGTATTTCATACAAAGTGTGACATGGATCACTTTTTCTGACTTACATCTTTATAGGATGCCTCAGACTGTGAAGGCAGCACTTAGCCAGCACATTCACAGAATAAAACTTCTCACAGGTGGAGGATTGTTTCTAGCTGACTCTTAGTCCATATAGCATGAATACAGCAGAAGTACAAATTCCCTGGGGAAAGGGGGTAATTGTCATTTGGTTTAGATTACTTGTACATATCACCTGTCACTTGTATTGAAAAACTAGGCAAAGTTATCACTTCAGAGATACAATTGYGGCTTTTAAACTTCTGATTTGACATAACTGTGTAAAGCTACTTCCCTGGCATATATTTTGTTAATTCAYGACTTGGACTTCTTGTCAAGCCAGATCTAAAATAAAATTTAAAGCATATCAAACCTCACCAGGTGCCCTATGCTCTTGGGATGATTTCCCAGGTTAAGGCATACTGAGTGCATTTTGCATGRTTTGTATGATCTGCCTGCCCTATTGGCCTGTACACCCTTGAAAGCTCCATGAGAAATGGTCCCATCCCATGGGTACATACATGAATACATGTCAGMGTCACATCACCAGCAGCATTTCAAGAGTGGGTGTTCAGCTGGTAGGTTTAGGATCATCCAGTTCATCTATTGGGCCTCTTCTTTCTCTACACGCCTCCACAGCTGGTTTTGGTGGCTGCTACATTCAGCTCTATAAGACCACAGGGCTTTCTCTGCTGCACTCATCTCAACATCTCCTCTTGCTCTTCTAAAATCARCTCATGAAGTCATTTCAGTGTTRTCATTTCAAAAGTCCCACATGGACRGGGGGTTGCTGGAGCTSATTGGTGTCATTGGTGTACAGTGTAAAATTTTTCCATTCTGCTGTCAATAAAAAAAYGAAAGTGATTTTGCCATTATGCTTAGACATGATTTTACGAAAGCATGGAAAGAAAATCCTTTCCTTCCTTTTCTCTTCCTTCCACCAAATAAAAGGGTGGGGTAATCCAAATAGAAGTACTGACATTGTCTTYATTTTATAAATATACAAGGACTGTGTCATACAATGATTTGTTCAAGTCGTGCTGTTCCAGTTGAAAACATCTGSTTATTCTCACTCCTGGTGAGGCCGTTTGGATTTGATGGAATATGTTTTTTTTTTTTCTTTTTCTTTCTTCCCCACCCAAAACCCCCAGGATATCCAGTGAACACTCGCCAAAGCTTCAGATCCGGAGCCACAGTTACCTGAGGGCAGTGAGCGAAGTCTCCATCAACAGGAGCCTGGACAGCCTGGACCCCGCAGGGCTGCTGACATCCCCCAAGTTCCGCTCCCGCAACGAGAGCTACATGAGAGCCATGAGCACCATCAGCCAGGTGGGTGACGTGTGCCTGGGGCAGCCTGGAGAGCAGGTGTCACACTGGACACTGTCTGCAACAGGAGAACCTGGATTTTTCTTTAAGTGGTGCTCACCAACACCTGTCTTTAAACAGGGTTCTGTTAAGTATCTTGTGCTTAGTACCTCCAATCAAAAATTTAGCTCCTCAAAAAAAAATTCATATGCTGAGTGAGATGCTAAAGGAAAATTATACTCTTAATAATTTGTATTCCACAATTCTGTTGCAATTTTATTAGAAATTTTAGTTTCTTTGTGCTATTTTATGCATTTTTAACCTTGTGCACCTCTGAACTTTTCACCTAGATAGTACAAATGTTGCAGTATATATATTAAGTGCAAAGACCTTTCTGTATTGTTGCCCTGAAATCCTGTAGAAGACCTTCATGCTCATTCTAAACAGGAACAAAAATTAAGAAGTCCAGTGTGATGTGTTTCGTTTATGTGTTTTAATGTTGTAAAATAGCCTTTCCTTGCMTTCAGCATGTTTGTGCAGTTGAATTCATAGGGAACAGATCTGAAAGAAGAGCAAAAGGGCCTGCACACCACAGAGCAGAGGGCCAGTAGTTCATCTGCTACATACCCTGGTTCCTTGCTATGGTTTTTGGCTTGTTAGCTCAAATGGGTCATTTGGGTAAATCACTTGGRTGAAAGAACTTCCTTGCACTAGTCCAGAAGTGCAGCAGGCAGGATTTGTGGTGCCAGATACTGATCCMTTATGACTGGCATATTAAAGTCACTGCAATGTCAAAAAAAGTGCATGACATTGGTGACTCCAGGACTCCAGCTGTGGCCATGACAAATACGCGTGTTGCTCCATTGCACATGGAGCTGCGGTTTTAATTTCTGCAGTATGCTATATTTAGACACTTCCAACTATGCACCTGTGTATTTTGTGGTGAGGCACTTTGCATAGGGCTGATGCTCTAAAAGGAGGGTCAGGATGTATCTGGGAGAAAACAGCAGAGAAATTCAGGTCTCAGTGGCAGCTACATGAACATTAGGTCAGGTTACTTGTTTAGCTGAGCACCAAAGACACAAAGCTGTCAGCCAAGGAGTGCTTGTCRTTTGTCAAGGTGAATGAGTTGCATTTTTGCTTTAAAAATGCATTAATTCAGAGATATTTACTTGAGGATTGGATATTCTCCACCACAGTAAGATTGTTCTTTCTAGTGTACTACCTACTACTCTTCCATGTTTTGTTTTTTTTTAAATAGTTTTCCTTTGAAAAAAAATACATTTTACCCTCTGAGATTTTTCAGTTATGTGTGCAAAGACTCAGCTAAACATTTTTCTTGGCAACATTAATTCTGGACAAGAATTTCTGGTGGGTTTTTTTTCTACCACCCTAACAGTCTTGTCTTGTCCTGCTAACTTGCCCTTGTACATGCTTGAAAACTACAAAATCCTCAATGATGGTTTCCATCTGCAGGTTTCCTATGGTGATAATTATTGTGCTTTAATGCCAAGCTCAGGTCTCAATTCTCAGTTTAGAAACATGAGCATCCATTACTAATTAAGCCAAGGTAAATGGTTTCCAGATTCTTAAGACCTGCAGCGAGTTTTTGAATATTCTTTAACCAGCATGAGCRCGAGTCTTTGTCACCACCTAGTGTCTGCTCATCAAAGGGTCTAAGGATTCCTTTGCATCTTCTCTCAGCCAAAGATAAAGTTGCACAAACATTTTTCCCCAGCAGCAAAGCTTTTTCCCTTATCAGCCTCCCCTTCCCAACTGTTTGTTACCCTCCAGCTTCCCAGCCACTGAGGTTTTTATCACTGTGATTGCCTGTGGGTTGCATTGATGATGTACTGGAGTTAAGCTGACCTTTTTGGTTTTTTCCAAACCCCACAATGAAAGTGTGGTTTTTGTTTCACAATGTAGCAATCACAATGACCAAACATTCAGCCTCTGCTGTGGGCCCAGGGTGACATAGAACAGACTCTGCCATGAGGGCTCCAGGCTTCCCACCAGTTTCAGCAGCAGCCCAGACTGTGCTGAATCTTTGCCCAACACCTGTGTCTCCTCTTTTTGTACATTGCTTTTTTCCCCTCACAATTGTCACCATGGGATGTTCCCTTTCTCTGTGTGCAGAGGGATGTTGGCCATGGTGCCACTGTAGCTTGTCTGCACCAGACAGTGTGGATATCCATGAATATCTGATGTTGGCCATGGTGCCACTGTAGCTTGYCTGCACCAGACAGTGTGAATATCCATGAATATCTGATGTTGGCCACAGTGCCACTGTAGCTTGTCTGCACCAGACAGTGTGGATATCCATGAATATCTGATGTTGGCCATGGTGCCACGGTAGCTTGTCTGCACCAGACAGTGTGGATATCCATGAATATCTGATGTTGGCCACGGTGCCACTGTAGCTTGTCTGCACCGGACAGTGTGGATATCCATGAATATCTGATGTTGGCCACGGTGCCACTGTAGCTTGTCTGCACCGGACAGTGTGGATATCCATGAATATCTGATGTTGGCCACGGTGCCACTGTAGCTTGTCTGCACCGGACAGTGTGGATATCCATGAATATCTGATGTTGGCCACGGTGCCACTGTAGCTTGTCTGCACCGGACAGTGTGGATATCCATGAGTATCTGACCCTGCTGGTGTCTGTCTGCAGGTGAGTGAGATGGAGGTGAACGGTCAGTTCGAGTCGGTCTGCGAGTCGGTGTTCAGCGAGCTGGAGTCGCAGGCGGTGGAAGCGCTGGATCTGCCCATGCCAGGSTGCTTCCGCATGAGGAGCCACAGCTACGTGAGAGCCATTGAGAAGGGCTGCTCCCAGGATGACGAGTGCATCTCACTGCGCTCCTCGTCTCCGCCACGCACCACCACCACGGTGAGGACCATCCAGAGCAGCACTGGTGAGTAACATGAAGGGCAATCCCGAGGAGGGCAGCAAGGGAAGGAAGGTTCTTCTGAGCGCAGCTCGATCGGATCAAGCTTTTCTCTGCCAAGACAGCCTGTGTTTCACAGGGAGCTGGACAGACTAATCAGCCTCAAACCACACACAGACAAAGGCTGATGCAGTTGTGGTTCCCTCTGTGTCCAAGATAATTTGTTCTGAGCTAAAAGCACACAGAAGGGAAGTCTGAGGTCATGTCTCCTCTCGCAATTCTCCCCAAAAGAGCAATCRCAATTTGGCAAGGCTGAACAAGAAGGCTCTGGGTTAGCAGCTCTTCTGGCTGCTACCAGCAGAGGAGGGTCCCTCTGCTGAGGCTTTCTATAAAGTTGAAGTGATCTTTCAAGTTAYTGGGTGTGGTTTTCACTGGCTCAAAGAGACTGTTCCAGCTCTCTAGGCCCCATCTAAGAGGTGAGAATGAAAAGGGAAGAAGCAGTCTGCAGGTCAAAACATGCATGTTCTCATTTCACTGTTGCGTTCTTTCTGCAGCTCAAACTATTCAAGCCTTGCTAGAGAGAGAGGTTTCGATGTAAACATGAGACTTCAAACCTTCCTTTTAATGTTTGAGGTTGCTTTTCTTTTGGAAATAACCATGATGAATTTCAGATTTTGTCACCAAAATAGTGYTTAAGAGGAAGAAAAACTAAGTAAAACCGAATTCCAAATCTGCCTCTCTCATTCAGGAAAGCAAGAGGCAGGAGCCATTACATGTGTGTGCTCTTCCCTGAGCAGGGGAAGGATGAGAGCCTCTTTCTTTTGACTTCTGTGCATCCATTTTAATGTTTTACAGCTGCTTCATATACTATTCATGTACTGTTCATATACTAATCATATTCTTGACTAATACTGACTATTATGTGTTTCACTGTACCTGCTATCTCTTTTGCTGTATTTTTTCATTTCCGTTTTCTGTAAACTTTTGTCCTTTTGTGTGTTATCTCACAGGTGCAGTTGTTTATTCCTTGTAAGTTCTTTATTTCTCACTCCAGTCTTTTTTAAAGCTGCTTGTCAGTTGTTTTATGTCGTCAAAGAACACTTTCAATCCTTTAACCAAAAATGTTCAGCTAAATTAAACATTTTTCTAAAAATAGAAAGTCTAAGTACTGTTGGAAGTATTGGCAGTACATGACAGACATCAAAGCATTTTTAATAAATGCTGCAGAGCAGTTCTCTTCTAAATCACTAAAGAAATAGCACTCACATGACAGCATTTCTGCAATAGAAATAGCCCTTGTGTCCACCAAACCACAAAGAMAGGATTTGCATAAGGTGTGTTCTACTTCGTTGTGCAGTATTAGTTTGTGTGAAATGTATTCTGAGGCAAAAGCTGAAGGATGGAGTTTTCAGGGATTTTTCAGTGTGCATTCATCTTTGTTAGATCAGCTTGGGTTGATCCCAAAGAGTGTTTTCTGTTCTGTGAGAATGGCTTTGTYAACACTTCTCATCTATAAAAATTACTGTGATCATTAATACAGGRGAGAATAACTATTTTTTTCATTATCTGTATGTAAGAGGTTGTTCCTGTCACTTAGGAAGATGATGCCTGAGTCTGGGGAGGATGTGTATAAATGGGAAATTGGCTCTGTGTGCCAGCCAAAAGCACTGGAAAATCTGAAAGAGGAAAATCTGTACTGTAAACTATCTTTTATTTATGGTCCCTTTTTTTGTAGCACCACCACAAGCCTGACCTCTTCTCTGGTAGCTGGCTTCATTTAAAAAATTATACGAACAAAACTGAGATATTGAAAAACATAATCCAGTGTGTGTCTCAGGTTACTGTTTCTATAGTCAGGCCACTAAAAGCAGAGGGGAATGATTTGCAGTGCTCTCTTTGCACATACATAGAGGTCTTTAAAGGCTGCTGTAGGTACCTATTTCCTGCTGTGCAAATTTTACTGAGTTATCTTTTTCATTTTTTAATTCTTGGGCTCCTGAGGGTCCATCTCTTCCACTGGTAGCATTTCAGACAACTTATCTCTTTTACTACCTGACTTRCATATACTCTGTTTAATGGGGATTGGAATTGAATTAGTACAGTTCAAAAGCATCTGTATTGACTACCTTGCTGGGCCTGGCTCACAGAAGAGAAACATGAAAGGCACCGTTGATGGTTTCTATTAATATCTGCTTCAATAAAATGGCAAATGGCACAGCAACTAGGCAGATGTGAAGAAAGGAGAACAGCATCTCAGGTTTATCTCCACTGAGGTGATGTTGCAAATCCTTTTGTGGGAGACATGGGGGCAGTTAGGATCCAAATATGGAATGAGACAACTGTCGTTCGGCCCCAAAAGCATCTCTGCCTGTTCAACCAAGAGAGATTCCTTTCATCAAAATTTGCAATTCCCTCAAGGACATGACTTTTAATTCACCGATGCACAAAGCTGTGATCATACACTGATATTGAGAATATCTTTAACAGATGGAAGTCCAGGAAAATGCCCGCTTGATGATGGTGGAAAAGACAGGAGAGCTGTCTGTTTACTGGATTCAACATTATTCCTCTAGAGCAATATTCCACAGCTTTCCAGGACATCTGGATCAAAGCAAGAACAGTGGACAAAAATCACACTTCTGCTTTTGTTATTGTGGTGGCAGCCTCCTGTTTTCATTTCTTTTTGCCACGTAGTATTGGAGGTTTAGTTCCACAACCAGGAATTGCACCTCTAGCTCAGTTCCTGAGGATGTGCTCAATCTAACTATAARTCTGGTGCTTGTGCCCTCACTGTGGCACAGAGCTCAGCTGAGGGTGACTGCAGCTGGATGAAACTGAGCCTAGGTGTAAAACGGGGGTGTGAGCACAAACCTGATGTTGCTGATGGGATAAAATCTTACACTGCGAGTGGGGAAAGGGCAAATCCTAACCTCACCAAAGTCTCCATGTATCTGGGAGGTKAGAAGTTTGATCAGAAGGTGGTGTTGGTGTTTTATCACAGAMTCACAGAATCATTTCGGTTGGAAAAGAACACGGAGATCATTGAGTCCAATCTATGACTGCACCTTACCATGTCAGCTAGAYCATGGCACKAAGTGTGACATCCAATGTTTTCTTAAACACCTCCAGRGATGCTGAGTCCGACACCTCCCTGGGCAGCYCATTCCAAATTCTAATCAACCTTTCTGTGAAGAAATTCCTCCTAACATCCAACCTAAACTCTCCCTGGCATAGCTTAAGACTGTATCTTCTCATTGTGTTGCCTGTTGCCCGGGAGAAAGGTCAGTCCCCTGCTGTGAATCATGAAATACATGTGTGATACATGCAGGTGATGAGGGTGACCATCAAACTACAGCTGAGATGCAAAGGGTGGATTAATTTGATTACCTCACTGACAACACCAAGCATTAGAGACACACTGGGAACATGGGCTCTGTTAGGCTTAGTTTGTCCTGGAGAAAAGAGACACACAAGGCACAGGATCCATTAGGCTCAGTTCATCCTAGCACACAGCAGCAAGGCTCACTGCCTGTCCACAGATATCAAAGGACTTCACACATGCACAGTTTATCACCAGGCTGTGTTTTTATGATATCTCTCTCTTGCAGCAGGAAGCTCAAGCATGTCTGTGAGAGTGACAGGAATTCTACTTCTCAAAACAGGCAGAGGATGAACAACACCAGGCATAATAAATGGAGTTTTCCCACTCTGACTGACATTCTTAGCATTCCCAGCTGAAAGGTCACTTTGAGCAAAAACTATTCCCTCCTCACCAAATCTTCCAGTTTTAACCCTTTCYTCCCAACACCCCACCTGGCTACAAAATCCCTTTTATCCATGTTTCTAAATGAAGTATTTTGAAATGAGGAAGAAAAAATGCAATCTTGACACTTAATATGGAATTGTAAATAAATGCCATGTCGCAACTTCATTGTGCCCTGAAAGCTAAGCAGTGGAAAAGCTCCATGCACCCTCTTTTTGCTCTCTCAGCATCAGTGGTACCCACAGAGGCAGCTGCATCCTGGCTGGGGCCATCCCTGGGAGCAGGGCTGTGCAGGCTGGGAGGCAGAGCAGCTCTGAARTGCTGACATATGTTATACACCATAGGCTGCGCTAAAAATTAACACCCAGGTCATTTGATCTCTTCAGAGGAGTTTAATGAGCTGTGAGTTATTACATAATTTGATCCCAGGTTATTTGCAGATGCAACTGTTGTAGCTGAARCTCTTCAGCCAACAAATCAAATACTAAATAAGTAGCCTTTTAACAATTTAAGTCAGTAAATCACTTCAATAAGCATGAAGAATATAGTAGCTAAGAAACAATGTCTTAAGTCTAAAGAACATCTTTCTCCCACATTGATTGTGTTTCTAAACTTTGCCTGTGTGGCTGTTCATGATCTTTTGCTGCAAACAAACCTTATGGCATTGTGAGAGCTCAGGCATTAGCACGCTTGCATCCAAATATATAACTGAGACTGGATATGTTTAATTTGAAAATAACATCTCTGTGCTCAAGTAGTAACATCAGGGAAAAACCCTGCACTAGATTGCAATTTGGTAGCTATGCTCTGTAGAGTCAGGCAAAGAGAAATATCAGAGTTATCTGCAGCAATGCCATCTGGTGATTCTCGGTAATATTACACTCCTGCTTAAAAGCAAAATAAACAAAAATCCCAAGGCAATCATGCTGTGTAGCCAGCAGGTTGGAAAAGGACAGAGAGTTAGCACAGCATATGCTAATTACAGCCTTTCAGCTGAGCAAACCATTTTCTTTTCATTCATTGGAACATCTGATCAAGACAAGTCAGGTATTTTGTGGAAAAATCTCTAAGGGACTGCCTAGCCAATTAAAAATAAATAAATAAATAAGCGTACAAAATGCCARCAAGTCTAAAAATTGACTTGTGCCAGGCAGAATTCAAAAATAAAATCAGATCCTGTGGATAAGGTAGCTGGAACTGAGTGTGTGCCAGATACGTCTAAGCTCTCTTGGAGTTCCCAGAGCTGTCCTTTCAGAGACGTCTCTGTTCAAAAGGAAATAAGGAATCATGATTTCACACATGATTTCCAGTTGAAGCTAASGTTGATTTCTGAATCTGTACTAAAATTGATATTTCCACAGAAGAAGTACAACTAAGTTAAGATCTTCATGCAGATGTTGAATCTTAAAATAAATCAGAAGATTGTAGAAAGCTGTTTGACAAAGAATTTACATAGTTCATTTCCTGTGTTTCCTTGAGTGATCCTAAAATGTGTTCGGCCTTCAGCCCTGCTATCAAATTGCTTAAATTAGCACTTAAAAATATTTTCCTTTACTAATGAGGAGCTGACCTTGTAGGAGGTCAGCTGTTTCCAATTTCAGTACAAGTTTCATCTCATCTAGCCCAATAGTCAACTTGATGAATGTCAAGCTCCAAATTGCACCAAAAAAAAATACCATTTTATGAAGCCAGTGATGGTTTTTAATGAGAAATTCAGAACACAGCTCTTGCTGGGACATTTCTGACTTGAAGTATGATGTGATGCACTCATGGACATTGCTCTTTCAATAATAGTCTGAGAAGCAGCATGATCCATGAGAAAGAACCAGCCAGGGAAATGCATAGATTGCACCAGGTCTGTTTACAGGTAGTGTGRTTTTATGCCAGTTCAGAACACAAATTGTAGTAAGTTTGATAAAATCCATTTTGCCTTGTGGTATATTCTGGAGATTTGTGCATCTTTGTGGTCTGAAAGACGGGGCTTGCTGGAATAAATATTTTGCAGGTCYCTGCTTTAAGACTACTTGGTAATTACAGGTGGTTCACAGTTTGAATGGTCAGACAGGGGAGCGCCTCGCATCCATTTTTTTATTGTACTCCCTGGTTCTGCATCTTTTCTCTCTGTGATTATGAATATGAAATTTAAACTGATTGATCCCATCTGAAATGCTGCCCATATCTGGAGAGAGCTAAATTCTGGCATTATGCATGGGGCTTGGCGATTTTGGTTTCTTTATGACGAGTCCACCTTCCATCATGGCACAGCAGGGAAGTGCTCAGTCCTTGCAATTTCAGGTAAAGCTCAAGGTGATTTGCTGGGCCTAAAAGGAACATGAAAGCTCAGTTCTTCCTGAAGAGAAAGGATGAGAAAAGGACTTTGGTTTGTAGGGCATGGACAATTTATTTTTTGCCACCTCTGAAGACATTGGAGGAGTTTACAGTGGTCCCCAAAGTTATAATTGTTTCAAATACAGGAAATTAAAAACCACTGTTACTCTTTGGTATTCAATCTTTGCTTAATATTTTTATTCTTTATTTGCTTTTTATGCTTCTAAACATTTCGGCTAAGGCTCATAGTGAGGTAAAATTGTGAGAAAAAGCTTAATTATTCAAAACTGCAAGCTTAAAATATCTTGAAAGAACATGTTGTCTTAATGTGTGAACATTTCCAGAAACACAGAACAACCCTGCTATTTCGTCCCAATAGCACTTGCTCGGTCAACTTCTGCAGTTGTCCAGAAAACTTGGACATCTCCAAGGCTGAAAAATGGGTACATCCTGCCCCACCAGTTCTGTCAATGTCCATGTGTCTCTCATGCTGGGGAGTGCCAGAAAGCTGGGCACACACTGCTGTGTGCTTGTCCTGGTTTGAAAGTTAACCAATGGGAGAAATTAACCTTGCACAAATACCTTGCAAGAGATTTCAAGTCAGAGTTACAATTTAATAGGAAAATTACAATAAAGGCAATAATACAGAAACATTGGCCTAAACCACCAAAGTCAGCGTACAACCTGACACCCTGTTGGTCAGGGTGGTGGTCGCAGTCCGATTGAATGAGGGTTGCAGTCCCGTTGGAGTGATGGATGTGATCATGTTGAAAGTGGTGGTCCTGTGGAAAGGTCTGGTCCTTCTTTGAATGTCCAGTGGTGGTGGTTGCATCTAAAGTCCCCAAACCTCGAGGTGGTGTTCAGGTAGTGCTTCCTGCAGGGCGGGGAGTTTCACCAAGAGATGATATAATCCTATGAGTCATGGGATATTTTGGGGGAGTTTTTACTGGCCTGGGTGTTACAGCTGTCCATTGTGCTGCTGAGCACATTATGACCCATTAGCAGGGATGGCCCCCTCAGGGTGGGTATGACTCTGGTGTTGCTACCCTGGAGGGAGTTATCATTTGTGAAGATAAAGAGACACTGCCCCACCCTTAACACTTCCTCAGAAGGTGATGTAGATGGTGGTAGACCCCACACTGTTTGGTTACACCCCATGTTGTAACCCAGGACCGTGCTACTCAGCCTGCTGCTCTGTAAGACCCCTTTGGCCTTTTGTGATGCTGAGAGTAGGATGGCCATCACATCGGTGAGCTGACAGCCTCAATGGAATGGAAAAACTATGAGGAGGACAAGGACAAGGACAAGGACAAGGACAAGGACAAGGACAAGGACAAGGACAAGGACAAGGACAAGGACAAGGACAAGGAGAACTTTAACAGAAATTCCTATTGTCTGTGCAAAGAACTTTTAAGTACATTTCTTATCAAGTGGAGCACAAATAAAGAGGATGCAGAGATTAGTTACTTAAATGTAACATTTCTTTATTTGTTAATCTTGCATTAATTTCTTTACAGATATGATCAATTTTGTGGAAGCCCTTTGCATATATTTGTATGGAATGTGCTTAAATTAATTTTTCCATTAATTCGTTTCTTTTTATTATATTGCACACGCTAAAAGTGATCATCTTTTCAGGTGTTTGGACTTATATAGTTCTCCCTAAAGGTGCGCAGAGCATGTTTGGATCTGAGCTCTGCTTTAGTTTCAGACTAGGTGTGTGTGTTATCAAATGTACCACTATCTGGAGATTTTTGTAGGAATGTTCAGGACTCCAAGTTTCATGGAGACCCCCCGAGTGTGCTGATGCAGTGAGAGAGTCCTGACCCCATGTTTGTGTACGCCACTCCTGCTGATGTGCACATTCTTGTGGAAGTACCCCGATGGAGCCTGCAGCCATGCCTGTGTATTACAGCACCTGAAGGTCCAGCACCCAGCTGACAAAAAATGCCACTTGATGTACCATAGCAAATGTACAGGAAGTCATTACAAGCAAAAYAGTAATTTGAAAGTTGTTCTGCTGMCTGAGCACTGCATGCCTCAAGTCTCATTAGCTGAGAATTAACATTTTTCTAAGCCCATAAGCAAGTGTGAAACCTCAGTGATTTTGCCACAATCCAGGAAGCAGGAGTTTATGGCAAACTGTCTTTCCTGCTCTCTGCTGCAAGTCAAGCTTGGGCTGGCTGGCAGGTCTTCCTCAGATAGGGGCAGCAGTTCTGGTGTCCTAAGAGTGAGCTCAGGTGCAGGGCAAGGSTGATGTGATTTCAGCAGCTCTGACTCAACAGCCTTGTGTATCTCCATTTTTTGGGTCAGTGTTACSTGACTTGAACACAGGGATAGGAACSATCCTTCTTTGAAATATGCCTGAAATCTCTTCACATGGAAGCAGGTTTCCCATAGCAGCACCGACTTACAATTGCAAAGTAATGGATGGAATATGCAGCAGGATATAAAATAAAAACAYGGACCTTTTCCATTTGTAGATTGTGAGAAGGCAGTATAACCTTTATCCAAAATGTTGTTCTCAGGAACTGGTCATTGCTCTGAAACAGCAGAACCCTGACAGTTAGAAATACATCATTCCTTAGCTCAAGAGCAAATAATTAAACTTTTACTTTATGGAAAAATACAACAAAGACTGGMATCTTTCTTTGTTACAGCTTATTTTCATTGCAGTGTTTTGGTGATGGCAGTGACAGAAATGAGCTGAATCAGTAGCTGAAGACATGCCCCAATTTATATAATGAGATCACATTTTGAGTAATAATTCCTTCCATTTTCCTAAAATAGACTAATGTGCTTTTAACTACAGATGTCTTTTGGGAAGCAGGACTTTGGCCTCTTTCCTGAAGAGGCTGTGCTTAATTAATACATCCAGCATTTAAAAAATAACTAGGGTTTTTCTTTTTAGTTTGTGCTACTGTTCAATCTCCAGCCATGTGCTGCCACTCACCTGCACTAAGTTCCACATCACTCCTTTAAGACAAAACTCAATATTTTGGTTTTCCCCAGATATAATACTTGCAAAGCTTTCTTGAGCCACGGGATTTTGTAAGAAGTTACAGATGAGATACTTGGTGAGCTTTTTAAAGTGACTGAGTGATTTTTGATTTTYAAAAAACTAAGTAAGGATTTTTAATAAGTGTGTTTAATGAGTACAGCTCTGCAGGGCCCCTTCAATACTCCAGCAATTTGTTTGAAGCCATTATATTTCATCATGTCAGTAATTCCCATTTTGGAGCTCAAAGATGATGTATTAGGTACTGAATCCTGTAAATAATTGCACATTTTCATGCTTCTTAAATATGTGTTTATGCAACAGTCTAACAGTAATTGGCTCTTTGAAGCTATGGTAGGCTATGGGGTRTGTATATTATTAACCACTTTTTGAAACAAACATTGCTTTGTTTCTTTAATAATATCACAGACAAACCCAAAGGAAATATGGCAGCAAAGAAAACTGCACATTAAAAAAAAATTGCAGAACCTCTGAAGTATACACAGAGAAGTGATTTACTCTTTTTTATTTCTTGCTGTTACACCAGTCTCACTGCTCTGTGTTTTTCACTGCTCAATAACAAGCACAAGGCAACTCAGATACTGGGGTCTGGAAAACACCTAATGCTGTTTTGCAAAGAGGGACAGTCTAACTGCCAGCAGAGTCTAACAGTTGCCTTTATCAAAAGCACACTGTAGCCAGATGTTGGTAATCTGTTCTAATGCCACAACCTTTGTCTGGCCTCTCGAGGGGGAAATGGATGTGTTGGTCTTTGGAAATTGTTTTCCCTTACTGAATGTAGCTTCAGTCAGATGGGAGAGTGCTAAATTGCATTCCACTTAAAATGCAGTAAGCCATCTGAGCAGAACAATTCCTAGCTGCTTTGATCAAGGATTTGAGCTAAGCTATCAGAGAAAGGGGAAAAGCCAAAAAAACCCAATAAATAATATCACAGAACCCTGTGCTGTGACAGATCTCTTGCATGTTCTATTGAGGACGTTGCCTACTTTTTGTCTCTGCACAGTCAAGATGATGGTGTGTTGATAACCATTCTCTTTCCTGTAATAATTTTCAAACTAATTCTGTCTTTAGCTGGAGTAAAATGTAGATATGTATCCCCCTGGGAAGATGGAAGTCAGAATATTGTAATAGGATAGCAAAACAAATGCTGGCAGGCTGTTTCTGTTTTGAATTATTTTTCTCTCAATTTCTTTTAACTTTCTTCTGAACTTCGTGAAGAATCAAATAAAATTATGTACATCTGTGGCAGAAAAAATCAGGGTCTTACTAGACCAAAATAACCGAGCTATGAATAAAACTAAATTCATCCATGATCCCCAATCTGCCTGCCTCAGGAAGTCCTGAGAAAATCTGCTGCTTTCCATTTTACATKAAGGATTATTTGTACCCAAGTGACAGAACAAGTTGTCACCTGGTGCTGTGGCCTTACACTGTCTTATCTCACATAGCCTGAAGGCTCATGTGATATTTTACCATTTGCCTCTTCTCCTTTATTTAAAAAGGGGGAAGCAAAAGAAGAAGGGCTCCAGAGAGATGGAGGAGGGGTGAAGGGAAGTATTGCATGTGTGTTGGAAGCTCTGATCGTGGTGTTGGCAGGGCACCATGCTCTGATCTAGGTGGTCAGTTGTTGTCCTGTTACATACTTCCAAGGAAGCTCATCTTGCCCTCCTTGGGAWGTTGCTGTGGGGAAGTTAGATCATGTTAGAAGTGAGATTAATGCACAGCTAAGACCAAAATGCTTATTCTCTTTTCAGAGAAAAAAGGAGATGAGTAAGGACAAAGAGTATTTAGTTAAGATTTCCAATACCAACACCAACATTCCTTCTTCCTCAATCTTCCTCTAGGACTTTGCCCACAGCCAAAAAGCTGCCTCACGTTCACCCAGATGTGTGCAGTGTCATTTTGTGTAAATAGGCAGTTGTGTTTAACCTCACATCAGCTACCTGCAGGGTGAATGCTTAAACAGGTGATCTTGTCTGCACAGACTGCAGCCCACGGCACATCAGCATCTGCTCCGGTGTGGTGTACTGCCGCGAATTGCACATGGCACTGTGAGTAGGAGCTCCCTCCCATCATCTGATTTATATTGCCAGTCATGCCCTTTTCTGGATTTAAAACCTGTGCTGAGTTCCTGAGAGCCTTTTCCTATTTCTGTCAGTGCTCACTGAGAGCATAAGTGTGCATCTCCCTCACCGAGAGTGCTCGCTGCTACTTCAGCTGAGAAGGCTCTGCTGGGTGCAAACGTTGGTCTCATGTCCTGTGAGTTTGGGTAGGATGGTTTAGTAATACCTGTAGGGTGAAGGGATACTGAGCCTGGAAACATGTGGGCAGGATTTTTTTTATTTMATAGAATGCAATAGCCTACCCTACAGGTGATATGCACCACGGAGAAAATGCGAATCTGTAAATAAGGAGCTGTTAGAGCAATTTTTACTCTTAACACTTTTTTTTTTTCCTAATTAAACATACCTCCTTTTGTTGAGGGGCAGAGAGTTTGACGATGAGGTAAAAAAAAAAAACGGTGAGAAGTGACAAAAGGGGGAGGAGAAGGACAAAGGAAAAAAACAGATTTTGAGTAGCAAAGTATGTCCAGAAAAGTTTAATAAATGTGGCTTGCACTTCAAAAATTATTTATTATGTAGAATCTGTAACACCTTTCCTTGTGTGAATAGTTGATGATGAGAAACAGATACATAGAGCTTTTAACCTGATTTTTTTCTGAAATACTTTGTCTTCTCTTTATTCCTTCATCACATATGAATTGGTGTGTAGACTAGRTGGAGATGGTGTGCTGTCTAGCATGTTTTATTGGTGCTGTTTGAGCTYCCAGCATAGCCAGTTTTTAACACTTATTTTAGACATGTTTTCTGGTTGTGATGAGACTCCGATTTCCCTACAGGCAGAAGATATAGGGGATATGAGATGGTTGTCAAGTTAATGGTGTCCAGAATCCCTTTATTGCCTTCAAAGGGCCAGCAAAATTAGTGAATGGAAAAAATGAACAGATAAATAGTCACTGGATAGAAAGCTAAACAACTGTGGGAATTTTTGGGACCACAGCAACAGTATTGGAATTTCATCAAATGAAGGGGAATGCTTTGCCCCATCTGTCTTGCAGATACATTTCTTAATATTTTAAGTACAATTTTGCAGATCAGAGCAGTYTGTTAAGTTACAAAACTGAGACACATCTTTCTTTTCCTTAAAACTTTGCCCACTGAGGKTCTAGTTGTATAAGKTGYTGAGCGTCCTCAGCTGCCAACATCRCAGAACAAGCCCATGAATTCYATATGCCTGGTGTCACAGAAACATCTGACTCCTATATTTCACGSCTGGTACCTTTACAACTAAAGGAGTCTGAGGAAGCAACATGAATCTGTTGGAATCCAGTTTATGRTATTTTTTTAGAAGATACAAATGTAAGTTTTTCTATTCCTTTTGCTGTTGAAATCTTAAACTTGACAACCAGATTCTAGGGAATAACACAGACGTAGCTTGCAAAAAAAAAAAAAAATTCCAAGGAAACTTTTCAGATGCTGGGGTTTTTTTTCTGTTTCACTGCTAAAAAAAAGGAGATCCTGGTAAATGTCAGTGAGGTAAATAYTTACACTTTCCCTATCATGTAGTAGCCAGCAAATTTGCAGCACAACAAAAACTCGTTTTTTTAACACAATGTCAGGATTTTTTCTGTCACATTCATAAACAGARGAGACTGAATGGGCAACTGTAYCTTTCRTCCTCCACAATTAGYRAGGAGATCRTGCTCAGCAGAATRAGATCATGGAGGAATATGKGGTGCCTTGCACTTGTTGTCCATAACACCAAGTTCAGAATAGAACACTGCCACAATATTTCATATATGTGTGCTAAACAGTGATAAAAAAAGACCATCCATTTCCAAACTAGCATGACTGCATTAAGGGGGTTGTTTCTATTTGCACTGCAATCATGTGCACTTTTCCCAGATAATTTATTGTTTCCTCCTCAACACACTAGTGCTGTTCCATCAATTTAGTACATGCCTTTTACTACATGTCTTTTGAGGAACTGACAAAAAACTAACTTTGCCAGCTATTGCTGATGTGGAGAGGAGGCCTCACTCCATCTTCAGACAACTGCCTCTCTAGCAGGCGTGGAAAAGAGTCAGGGACCCTTTTAGGGTGGCATTCTGGCCGATGCCTATGAAGATACACAAGGAACAAAGTGTTTTTTATCCCAAGCCAAGACCYGTGTAATTGAAATTGTCAATTACCATCATGAAGTTTAAAAAAAAAAAAAMCAGTGCAGGTATCAAACAACATTAGTGTAGTAATTGGGAACATGTGACATTAATCATGGGTGTAGGATTAGGCATGCCCACCTGATCTAAACTTCCTTTTCCTCACTTTCAACATGACATTAACTAATTTGGGGCCTGAGGCATTGTCAGCTCCTGATACTGAAGTGTACTGGCTGCATCGGCATCATCTGGCATCATCTTTTACATCTAATTTTATTCTCCTGCAAAATCWATTATTATTATTATTGGAGCATGACAATATGCTTCTTAGGAGAGAGAGAAAAAAGCCCAGGGAAATTATTAATTCAAGCTGTCAGCAATATCTAGCTCATTCATATTGTTATGAAAAACATTTCACTTGTAAAATAAAACTGGTGCATTTTTTTTATAAAATATCAGGAACAAGTGGGTATCTTTCTACTGGGGCAGTTTGTAGAGATTTTGCAAAATGCAAATTAGTATACATCTTCCTAAAATTACAGTAAGTTACAAAATCATGGCTTTTCATCAAATAGAGGCAAGTGTTGCATTTCTCAGATCAGATTAAGTGAAAATAAGTTCACATTGCAAAAGTGGTAATGTCATTAAATAATTTTATAGAACAAGGGCAGCTAATGCCTCGTGTGCTGCTGATGCACAAGTCATCTGCCAGTCAGTTTTCCACTTTCACTTTAGCTGCTTTGCTGATACTTATCTGTTTGTTGGCTTAAAATGTGTTTTTATAAAAATCTTTTAATTTCATACACTTTGATTCATCTTTACTCTCACCGCAGGTTTCCAGTTTTCTCCACTGAATTAATATTTTAATACTTGCTGAAGTTGAGGGCAACTGGCACTTCTTCTCCTGGACTTGTATTTACACTGATTTCTCTGGTGCAGTCCCTGATGAATTCCCACAATAATCAAGACTGAGCTGTTTGCCATGCTTCACAGAAGTGGGTAGCTAATGAAGATTTGTTTGGGGACAGGCTGAAGCTAATGGCATTGCTCATTTCCTCAATAAAAAAGGCTGTTTAGTAAACTGTATCTGATGACCTCAYGACACTCATGCCAGTCACCATTTTTCCTAGGCCATTTATTCCRATTTTTACAGATAATGGTTCTCCAACCATTCTTTAATACTGTTTTAGAGAAAACTAATGATGTGTCCATAATTATTCTAATCCCATAGATTTTTATCTTTCATATTTTGCTGCCTATAAAAAAAGTAGGTATCTTTTTGTTTGTCAGCCACCAACACTTCCAGGAGTGAGACTTGAGACTCTTCAGACAGTATTCCAGATGCCCATCTTTTATACAGCCACATTTTATATCTCCTAAAAGCATTGTTGCATAACATCACTGGTCTGCAACATTCCCCATTGTGCATATGCATATTAATCATCCATGGCTGTAACAGTCATTTCCTCTAAATTTTGCCTATATTTTAATTTACTGGTTTCTCCCAGTTGCACCCTTCTGGTTAGCACAAAGAAGAACTCTGTTTCAATTCCCAGTTCAATGTGCTGTTGGACAAACTGGGCAGCTCCAGCAGGCAAGYGTCATTCCTGTCTGAAGAAAGGTGCAGGAAGTGGAGATGACAGTGTTACAAATAACTCTGGCAACTTTAGGGATCTTTCTGGGTTCATACTAGTAAATCAAAATTTCTGTTTCCTTTTCTTCCTTTTTGTATTTTAGTTAGTAGAATTGTAGTGAGGCCATCTCAGCAGACTGGATATGGGGTGGCTTGTAGAAACACAGTGGCTAAGGTYACCCACCCAGTCATGAACTATGAAACCATCACATTTGCAGCTAATGGAAGAAATGGGGATAACTAGCACAGACTGCATTTCAAGAAAGATCTTTGCTAATCTGCAACCATACAATACCAATGCTTTTTCTCCTAGTTCTTTTTAACTGTATATAATTATCTTTCAGACCAGCTGCCCCTTTTCACAGCTTCTTACATTTGTTTCCTTTTCCTCTGATTCTGTTTCATGTTGTTAGTTTGAATAATTATGTAACTGTTTCTGATTTTTGGGAAGGAGAAGCAGTGAGATGGATTCCACTTGTATAGCTGGGCTGTRTAGCTATCTTCTTTTCTGAATTCTTATTTCCTCTTACTTGTACCTTCTCCACTTGCATCAGGCAGCAATGGGAAAGCTCAAAGCCATGCGTTCCTTGCATAAACAGAAGCTTACAATTGGCAAAGTCCTGTTTTAGCAAAAACACAAAAATTTGAATCACAACAATGTGATGAGGCAGAGTTCAGGTCAGGCTGGCAATGAACCATTACAAAGAGTTTTCCTTTCAAGAATAGCACTTGAGGTGAGGCTATTCTGCACTGCCAGGGATCAATGCATGTGTGAACTTCAGTGATTTCACTTCTTGAAATGAAAATTTCTGTTAAACAAAAGTTAGCAGGCCATTGGAGAAGTGCTAGGAAGGCAATCCCAATACCCCTTTCCACTGTCTAACCTTTAGYGGGGAGAATGACCAGGTTTATAGAACTTGGTCAACTGCATCTCCCTTTTTCTTAATAGGATCTTTGTTTTAAAGGGACTAGATTGAAAAAGCAGATTATGCAAGAATGTTTCTTCTGGCCACTTGAGGAATTTAACAGCAGAATAATAACTAATTCCTCATCCTGCATATAATTATGGCAAATTCTGCTGAGAGGATCAATTTTCTCCAGTCTCCACTTTCCCTTTATCTAATCATATTCAGCAGGAAGCTTTGCCAGTAATCTGGCTGGCTCAGTTCCACTTCATGATAGTTCTTTTACAAAACTCTATTCTTGAACAAGCTGTTACAAATACAGTACAATTATGGTATATTGTGGTCTTTCAACTTACAGATTTTAAAATTTAACATTTAGGGGAAAAGTAAAGCCTGTGGTTCATTCAACTGCATGAACTGTGTGTCACAGGACTGAGTTTTTTTAATAACCACGTTTACATGCTTTCAGGGAACCCTCCTCTTACTAATGGGTCAGAATTGACCATAAGGATCTGCTCCAGCACAAGTTACAAAACTTTTAACTAGGTTTAAACTAAATACAAATACTGTAATAAGAATTAGATCGATAATAAGAGCAGTAGCTTGAATTAAGTCTAGCTCTGATTTCTGAAAAGTTAAGAGCTTTTCTTTTAATGTATCCTAACTGAAATGTTAAACACTCTTACTGCACACTGAAGGCAAAACTGTTTCCATAGCCAAAATTAATTTTGCCCTGAAATAAATACATCCTARATTATCCTTTTTGTGTATCAAAAGTAAGCCCATTAATCTCATGTCTTTTGAAGCTGAGCAGCTGAGCATATCTGTGAAATGACAACAAAATGGTGCAGGTGTGCTTAGTGCTAGTTCCTGCATGGCCTGAGTGCCTGACAGGCTGCCATGTGTGAGTGTGCCATGCTGTAGCTCGCAGCAGCCAAGGCACAGCTCTGAATTTCACAGCTGCAGACAGTGCTGAGCACAGGCAGTTCCAAGGAGTGAAGTTCAGCTGAGTGTGAACTGCRGCACAGCGTGAACTGCGCCAGGGTGCCCTTTGTCTTTCCTTTTTCTGGAAATTGTGCAACTGCCTTGATAGCATCATCCCCCTCTTTGTGAAAATGAAAATTGTTCTCACAACATTTAGAGAAACAGGAATAGTGTAATGCTTGGAAAGTGACAACGAGCCAGCACTGTTGAAAGTGAAACAGAGGACTGTTATCTGCTGCACATCCTGCTTCCAAGGAGACTGATATCTGATCCTGGAAACAAGGAATGTGAAATTACATYTTTGATTTGAAAGGCTATTAAAATACTTCAACAGGTGGTCTATTTGAAATTTGCCTGTTCTAGTGCAGAGCTTTGCAAATTTATGATTAACAATGCTTATTTTCTTCAAAGCTGTTGCTGTGCCTCAGTTTTGTGAATTTGTAATTTGTCAGCTTTATTCAATCTTGAAAGATTTTTMAATGGATTTTCCTGTTTACATTCCTTGCATCAATAATTTGCAATACTTCTACCCCAATTTATTGCACAAATTGGTTCCAGGCAGAAAGTTGCAGTGTGAATCCACGTTCCCCTTAAGGATACCTGCCTGTGCTTTTGACAAAGGATCATCTCAAACTAGAAATGGATAAAATGAGAACTTTCTTGGAGGTAGCTGCAAATGTGGGTCATAGCTTTCCAGCAGAGCAGTGATGAAAATGAGATGTGGCTGCTTCCTCCTCTGACACGATTGTTCTTCATTACCATGGGCAGTAAGCCCTGCTAAGCARTGCTGCAGCTCTCTGGCCTTTCACATTCATTTTTTGCGAGGCCTGAGAACAGCTGGTTTTACTTATGCCTACATGATMCTGTTGGAACAAAGGGAATCACTTAAAGCAAACAGCTAAGGATTTCTTCCAGAGGTCTTTGCTTAATGTATGGATGCCTGATTCCCTTCAAGTCCTGTTTGTGGCAGGCATTGCTTCCCAGTAAAGAGACTGAAGCAGGATGTAAGCACTGGCTGTCTTTCATGCTCATCTTTAAAAAAGAGAGAWAATGCATAACATGTTCAACAAGATATTTTTCTTTCCAAAACCGAAGTTTTCTCACATGCTGAGGAGGGAAAAAAACCTCTCAAGTACCAGACCGTGGTGATCTACTTTGTTAAAAAAAAATTGCAAAACAGATGTTCAACTCCAGGGCCAGGTGTTGGACTAAGCAAATACTCTTGGGGAGCTGCAAGAGCAAATATCAGGAAGATAAAGTAGTCACCCCATAGGATACCTATAAACTGCTTATTGAGTCCTGAGATGAATGAGGAGAATGGCCTTGTTGTAAGCGTGGGAGTGAAAATTAGGAAGGCAGTGACAGACAAGGCAAGAAGACTTAGGTGACAAGCCACAAGAGGAAGAATGTTCAAATGTGATCTCTAAGAGGACCTATTGTGATCCCAGGGGGATTCAGCTGGACCAGCTGGGAGAGAATCTCAAGTCTGTTATGTTTTGAGGTATCATGTTCATCCTATTCCTCAGAGTTTCCCAAAAAGACCCAAAAGAGCTTTTAAACTTGAAAAGATAAGTTTTACTTGACTTTAAACTGAAGTAGTTGTTTTTAAAATACAGGAAGCTCAAAGTGACTCAACAGGAGAGGAAAGAAATAAATAAGACTGGAGAACATTTTGATGAAGAAGCTGTGAGTGAAAATTGCTCAGGAAGGCAGACGAAAGCTGCCCTGGGGAGCTGGATTCTTCCCTGCATTTGACACAAAGCTCCTGTRTGGTGTTAAACAAGTAATTTCCTGCAGGTGTTGGACAGACACAGAATCACAGATTGGGTTGGAAGGGACCTTTAAAGATCAGCTGGTTCCARCCCCCTGCCATGGGCAGGACATGTCTGCCTGCTTTGAACTTGTTTTACAGGTCTCTGGCTGGAGATGCTTTTTTTGGTTGGTTCAGTGCTGAGGTAGAACTGAAGTCACAGGGAGCTCTCCTCTGCATGTAGGAGCTGATCACCTCCTACACCCAATCTCTACTGAATTAGTAGCCATTTTGTGACAAAATAACCATGTGGGCTGAGTTAAGGCTTTTAAGGGCTGTGATTTTTTTTTTATATATAATTTGAGTACAGTGCATTTATTGAAAGCATACTCAAGGAAATGTATTCTGTGCAGATAGATGGCTACACTGATTATACAGAAAAATATATAATACAGACTTCATAACTAATCTTCTGTCCTCTGAYTTCTCCCCAGCTTCAATTTAGTTGAAATTGTAACTTCTCCCTCTTTCTGCATGGTTTCCTCTGGGATCTCCAGTGTTTGGATTTTGTAACAATTTGTGTTAATAATGAGACTCTAAGTCATTTCCACTGTCACATGGAGTTTGTTTATAGGCWGAAGATGCAAATATATCTGTGCACTGGTCCTATAGTACCTGACTAACTCTCAGATTGATCCCCCAGTTTTTCCAGTATCCAGTGTTGGTACATGTAGAGCACTTCTGTATGCTCTCTCTGCTTTATTTAACRGTCTACAGATTTGACCAATTATCCGAATAAAATCACAAAAATAATTTTAAAAAAACTTGTTTTTTTAAAAAAAAATACAGAGACTAAAAGGTTGGAACAAAGCTGATCCCATACACTGTTACCATTTTTCCTTTGGGTTGCAAGTCTTATTGCATACAAATTTACTAGAGCACATTGTAAACGAAGTTAAAAATGAAGTGTTTTGGGAAAGGTAGAAGTAGTGATTAGTGATGTTTAAAAGAAAGGCCTAAACTTTGCTGTTTCAAACATGTTATCCATTTCAAAGAGCCTCCAGCTTTAGCCTTAATACCCTCCCAAAATGTTTCCTCTWTAAATTTGGCTCTACCCCCAGAAATAATTTCCTTCTTGAAACTGAAAACAGCAGTGACAGCTCTTCTGCATGTTAAGACGTCACTACTTAAAATCTGATATCGCATATCCCTGCAGGCTCAGAAACTGGAGCTTTCTATTGCTGCAGAAGGTTGATCTCCAGCTGCCTAATTGTTCTGTGCAGCTGYTTCTTTCAAATCCTGTAAGGGCCTGATGTACCAAAGTTGAAATTATCAATTTCTGGCATGAAAAGCTTTCATAAGTCTTATATATTATATATATGTATATATATATATATTTGGGTTTATGATTTCAAAGTTTGAGCCATAAAGACTTGAGCATGTAGCAACTGTACAAGAAATTCTGTGAAAACTGAATTTCTGTTTTTCTTTCTTTTAATTTTCTTGTAATGTGTCTTCATTCAGGAAAAATGCAACTTTAGAAGACTTATGCCAGTGAAAACTTTCACTGCCTGACATTCACTGAGAGCCTTTTGTATAATAGTGTAATACAATACAGTGCTGGCTACAAAATAYGTTTCTCACACAGCTGCCCCTTGCATTCAGTTACTTGATTTCAATAATAATGAAAAAKAGCCTGTCCAAAGTAGTGCTTCATAACACACTGTAAACAATATAATTTGATCTCAACAGCATTAGGATGGTCAATTAAACAGAAAGTCAAGCCACTAGCCACCTGTTAAATCCCTTCACTGTCCCTTCATCATCAAGAAATCTTGCCCTGTGCTCAGACTCTYGCAGGGTGTTTTAGAGAAGGTGAAAAGCCCAGAAGGTCACCTCGAGGGACTGCTGGGAGCAGAGGGAGTCAGGGAGCCTTGGAACCCTCTCGGAGAGACCTGGTCCTATGGGAAGTCCTGCTAGAGCCAATCAGCTGCTGAYCACACAGTCGGTGCTACTGCATTTAATGTCTGCTGAAGTTGTTGAATTTTGACAGATCTGACAAYACTAATCGTGTRTTTGGTGTTAAAAGCTTGGGATTTGAYGTAGTGATWRACCTGCATATCTTAACTGAAGGTTTTAACTTTGAAATGGAAAGGAAAACATATTCATGGATGAGGAATAGTCCAGGGTACATTCTGCCTCCTTTGTCTCAGTCTTTAAAAGTGAGCTGTCCTCCAGGTACTACTCCCTGTTGGAACACTGGGTGGGAGGAGGAGCAGAGTGAAGCCCCCATAATCCAAGGGGAAATGGTCAGGGACCTGCTGCACCACAGACACACACAATTCCAGGGAGCTGGATGGGATCCACCCAAGGGTGCTGAGGGAGCTGGTGGAAGTGCTCACCGAGCCACTTTCCATCACCTACCAGCAAGTGCACTTACAGTATCATGGTGTTCTACTTTTGATGTCCTGTTGGTTCATTTTAAAATTCTTCCACATTTTAATCAGTCAGGGTAGAAAGATGTAGCGCCATGCAGGTAAGCATGTCAGGATGCAAAATCTAATCACTTTAGAGTCACTTAWAAAATTCTGTCATTTTGGTCTTACCCTTTTTACATAATATACAGACGGATCATCAGGTCCTAAAAAGCATTGACACATCCAAGGTTCACACACCTTGCTGGAGGTTATCCATGCTGTATTCCTGATTCACTTAATTGCATCTAAAGTTGTTGAGATTTTTTTTTTAATAATGGAATATAAGAGGACCTTGAGTTTATTTTTGAAAGAATAACTAYATCATTGCCTGTTTCTGCAACCTGAACAAATTAAATTAGACCAAAAGTCACATGGGAGTTTAGGCCTTTATATTGATTTAAAAATACCTAGAACATAAACTGAGATGGAATTTATTTGTTTCAGCTATAAATATAAATGTAGTATTAGTTCTGACTGTCTCTTCTGAAAGGAAACCTGCCAAAGGTCACGAAGTAACATTGTTTTGAATGATAAGCAGGTGCTTGATGCWGTGAAGTTTTGCTGAGTTTAGGAGCAAAAAAGTTAAAGGGACAAAGTTTCCAAARCATTTCACTCCCATCTTTGTCAGTAGAGCGAATCCGAAAAATCCACTGAAGAGAAGAGGTAAACAGATGATGTCTGTGATTCAAAAAAGGGAGTCAGACCTTTGCCTGATATAGAGACATRCCCTTTTATGGGGCAATATTGCTAAACTAGTTTATGAGCAGCTGAAAAACTGCTGTAACTTGTTAGATTTGTCATCCATCTTGTTCTACTGACTGCCTGGAAAAATAATAAGCCAGTTATGCTTGTCATGTGTTATCTTAAACTGATTGATGACYTCTGCTGACATCAATTTTAATAATTTAGGTAGATTTTTTTCCTTCTTCTGTTGTTAGTTACACTGTTATGCCAATTTATTCCATAAATTCTCCAGGTGGAAAGGGTTAATTTTTTTTTAATACAGGTAGATAATAAAAAAAAAGACTTTGTAGTTTCTTTTTTCATTTATCACTAGCTGTTCTAGAATCCACTTAACTACAAWATTTTACTAGTTATATACTCTTCTTTGTCTATACAACCACTCTTCGGTAAAGTAAAAATCTTAGACTCTACCCATACACTTAGCAAAAGATRTTTGTGCTTGTAACAGTATTAACTTTCAAAAATTACTCCATAAACACTTTCAAAATGGACCTCTTTAGTCAGAAATATGTGGGAAAAAAGTCTTACATTGATTTCTGAAATTTTTCTTCATTGCCACTGAAGAAAAATAGATTCATTTCTTTTCCTCGCCAGATTGTTACTATTTCCTGGTATGCTCAGTGTTGTGCATTTATGGCTTCAAACATCCAGTTTCTTTACTTTTATGATATATCTTCATGATTCCATTCCCACTTATAAAACTAATTATGATAGTACTCAGCATTSGCATTATATTTTTCATCTTTGCAACAAATGAGAAAATTAAGGATTATTATCTCTGTATCACTGATGAAAAAAACTGAAATAAAAAGGGAATTGGAGGAATTGAAATAAAAAGGGAATTGAATTTTACTCTAGACCTTCTGATTCTAATCCTGTGAGTGCTGATGACATTAAGCTTCCCATCTGAATACTAAAGTTTTCTTGTTCTCATAGTATTAGCACTTTATGCTATGGTTTTAAATTTGCTTCCATTTTAATTTCTGTTCATTTAACCTCATTTCAATTAACATCTTTTAAAATATTTTTAATACATATAATTACCTCAATAAATTGTCTTCAATCAGCAATAAAGCAGTGATTTAGGACTAAATGCACAGATTTTAAAAGTTCAGAAGCTGAACAAAGCAATGTATTTCAAAACTTGATAGTTGTGCTTGTCTAATCAATACACTGCTAAAAAGGACTAGAAAAGTGATTAATTAAGCTTTGGCAGACTGGAGTTGCTTGTCATCACCTAGATAAAGACTAAAGAAAGCAAGGATTCTCCCTGTGATAGCTGGACTTTTAATCCTCCTTAGAGAGAGAAATTGAAGAGATGAGATTACTYTTTTTTATATGCATTGATACATTTCCATGAAAAATTTTGTTCAGCATCTTCCTAGGGATCTTGCTTGTAACCTTGGTATTATTCCTCACTTTTTTCTGCTCACCRAATTAAATGTGGTTCCTTTTGACAGGTGTTTACTGTCAATGTTTAGAATCTAAATCTTTGTGCAAAGACTCAAGTTGCCTAAGTGTTTTATATCTATCTGAAGTTTCTGGACTTCCGTGTGAGATGGGAAGATTAGCACTTACAGTTGATAAGTTAACTTTATTTCCTAAAAATGGATTWAATCCTTGAGTTTCTTATTTTTTGCAACACAAATGTTTGCACTCATGAGAAAATTCAGCTGACATCGTTTTGGGAAATCAAGGAAATAAATGGYGAAAACAGCTGTAAGGAAATTAATATTTGGCTAGTTTGCTTGGAGTACAGTGAATTTCTCAGTCAGAGCAGAGTTTCTATCTGCTACAACCATTAATTTTGCTGATTTACTGTAAACATTTGAAATGGCATAAGAGAGCCTAATTTCCTGCCTTTCTTTTAGAAATAGTACTGCCTGATTCCCACATGCAGCCCACTTCAATTTGGAGTGTTTATTGGTACTATTTATTGTTCTTATTWAGCCTGGTTGGCATTCTCTGAGCTGCCACACATGTGCTACCACAGTTCACTGCAAAGAGGGACCTGCAGATCTGTGAGGCATCCCTAAACATCAGAAGTCCAAACCTGCTAAGGCTGAGAGACCATCAAGATCTCTTCCCTCAGGCTCTCAGAACTGGGGAGTTTGTGTTTTGGTTCATCACTCGTGAGGTATAGGTAATAATCTGTATGAAGGAAGTGCAAAATTATTTCATTTTGTGCAAGGAGGAGAGTTTCACAAAACTTCAGGAGCAACTTTAAGSCTCTTGGAGTGACAAGATCAGATTACAAGCACAGTGAAATAGTATCTGTAAAAGTGATGCCAGAGAGCTGCGCTGTTCAGTTTAGGGCTCTGTATTTATCATCCCCGGGGCAGCTGCTGTGAGTCAGCAGAGCCCAGGACTGATCCCTCTCTCTGCTCTGATGGCCCAGGAGAGGGGGGATGTGTCTGTATAGGACAGATCAACACAGAGGGGTTGTGGATGGGTAATTCCCATGCCCAGCGGTGGGGGAAGCACCTCCTAACAAGAGCAAAAAATTAAAACACCCCTAGACAACAGGGGTAGAAACAAAATKTGTCCTGCTGACAGAACAGCAGACCCTACTCTCTGTAAAAAGCAAACCTAGAGAAATTTCTGTGCTTGGTCTTTTGAGGAGAGAGTGAGAAAACTGGCTGGGCTTGAACAGCCAAGGTGAGGTGGTCAGAGCAGCAGGGCTTGGACAGACAGGGTGAGGTGGTCAGAGCAGCAGGTTGTGCTGTGTTGTTGGAAGTTGTGCCTCAGCATTCCTCCCAGCTTGCTACACATTCCTTGTGGCAATGTGCACATCTGCCCACAGATAAAAAGACCTTGTAAGGTCTTTTAAAACATCGCTCTTTTTGAACTCTTAGGCTCATATTCATCATGTCCTGCAATTAATGCAGTTTATGTGATTTTGGATCTTACATCTGACATGATGATGCTTGCATTATAGTCATCACCTTTTGTCATGATTAGATCATTTAAATCAACATGATGATATGATTAAGTAATACCGTCTCAATCTCTACCTCTGATTCAAGGTGGCAATATCTAAAGATATTTAACCTTTCAGTAACAAAACTTTGAGTTGCCAGTAGCATATTTCTGAGTATCCAGGAAACAGCACTAGGGGCCTTGATTATTACTGTTGAGGAGTTGACAATTTTTCTTTTACTAGATTGTTTTAATAGTCCAGGAGAACATATTCTTAAATCATTTGAGACAGCTAAACTTCATTTTCTGTTTTATAACCCAAACAAAAATGTCATTTTACTTGTTTCCTGTTAACTCTCCCAAACATCTTGTGCCTCTGCCTTGGCCAAACAAACAGTCCGTGGTTCTGTTGGACAACCAGAAGCTGTTTACTCATTTTGTTGAAACCCAGTTCCAGCCAAGCAGTAAATGTGGAATACAAAAAATTCAGACTGTCTTGGTCAAAGTCAGAAGAATCAGGTTTTCTGTGATATTTAGTTGCCAGTGCCCAGAAAAATGGATATGAATACTTTCCAAAAGAAAAGCTTTAAAGAGCATATGTGATTTTGAGGATTACCATGTGCAAGAGGATTATTATTTGAGACAAAGGGAATAAGAGATTACAGCACATTAAAAGAGAGTTGGTTTACATCAAAGGTGTTGTGTGGTTACACACTTTGTGTAATACAAGGCATTGGCCAGGGAGCCAGACAGTTGGGATTTAGATTGAGCTTTCAAGCTCTTTTAGCTTTTCTGATTTCAGCTCAATATAGCAGTGCCTGAAATATGCAAAGATGTTTGCTTCCAGAAGTGAATTAAGCAACAGTAATCAGCTTACAGATTTCTGTTCTGTGATATRCTGAAGAAAAATATCCAGACATTTAGGTCAAATATATAAAGCCTCTGGGCTGTTTGGTGTGAGTGTCCAGTTCAATGATCACAGGAAGAAATTTTTGTTAAATATCATCAAAATAGCTTCTTCTCTTTGGCAAAATGCATAACTCAAACATTTAGTGTCTTTCATCTTGTCTTGAGATTTGTTTTCATCATCTGATTACAGCTGAAATCTGAAAAAAAAATTATTGAGCGTGTATTTTAAAAAATACTGTGCAATATATATTTAAAACTAAAAGTTTAGATTTTWACATAAATTTTATATTAAGAAAATYGAAAATTATTAAGKCAAYRGATAGATAATGTCTTGCTCAAAGGGCAGGAGCTTAATTCTCTTGCATCTCATTTTGCTTCCTCTGCCAGCAGATGTAGCTTGTAACTTACTTGTAGGTCAGGTTTGAGCCTCAAAGCTGTGACAGCATTCCTGTAAATAYGTTTGCAGCTGAATGACAGTTCCGCATTGTCTGTCCCAAGAGCTGAGCACAACAATTCATTAACTCTGAACTATCATCCAGCCATTTGACATAYCCCTGTGTGTATCCCAACCCTCTCGGGACTGGATTGGTAAGTTCCAGCATTCATCAAATAAAGCATCCCGACACATTGCAATAAGCCTACTGTTCATGTAATTAAATAAATGCAGGGAGCATGTCAATGAGTCTTTGGCAGCATGAGCGCTCGGCAGCAGCGGAGTTCGGCATTCCACTTTTCCTGCAGTGATGTTCCCGGCACACCTGAGAGCCCCTGGGGCCGGCCCGATGGGACAGTGGCCTTTCTGCCCAAAGTGCAAAACGCCATCGGTTAAGGAAAGAGGGTTTATAGTTCATRCATCGTCTGACAGGGAGGTTTTCCTTCCTCTGGCAGCGTTTCCCAGGGCTGTGGCTGAGGCAGTAACAAAAGCAGGCAAACACCAGAGGGAGTTATTGTTCTATTGCAGAACGGAGTGCCTCAGGATACTGTGTTTGTAAATAGTGTGAGGTTTCCAGCCAAAGAAGAAAGTTCAGGTGACATGACTCTACMAAATGTAAATGCTGAAACTATTAATTCAAATGATATTTGAAAGAGTTTGTGTTCTTCACCGATTTTCCGTGCTGACTCCAAGTACTGCTTCTTTGTACCGAGCAGTTGCTACATTACACCCACTCACCCTCCAGTAAATGTTTCACATCTCTTCACACTGCYAGAGGCTTGCAGTTCAGTGTCAAGAGCCAGATGAGCAGGCAATAAGAAGTAAGCTTTTTCACTTGTTTATTGAAGGAGTCTTTTCTCCTGGTCCATACTCTGTCAGAGTGCCTGTGTCTTGACTGGCAAAATCCAYGTACCCTCAGAGTCCTGGTTCCTCAGAGTCCTGCCTGTGGACAATGACCAGGCTGCAGCCATCTCCCCAGCTGATCTAGTCTTCCCTGGAAGCAAATCTAGATATACAGATAGGAAACAAACGAGTGGGTTATCTACTTACTGGAAACAGGCTGCCTTTTCAGCAGCTGTACCTGCATTTCATGCCTGCTAAAAGTGTGGCCACCTTCTGCCCATGAAGTTTCAGCTGGTCATGACYAGGAAAAGTGCATCCCCTGGGCTCTCCATGTAGAGGCTCTTGCAACTGCTCARTTTGCAGTAACTGATTCAAAGAAAATATACAGTCAGCCCCAAGGTGAATCTCTGCCAGTATCTTTTAGAAGAACATTTCAGTGAACAAACTGACCCAATTCCATTACACTTCACACAATGCTGGGGCAGGTGGAAAGCTTCTCCAATTCACTGCTGAACTTCCAAGACAAAGGACTAAAGTGGAGAGTCACTGTCTGCTTTTTCTGTGCATGTAATTAACGCTTCTGCACTGACTGCTTTTGGTTTCTGTTATTGAAACAGTCCTTAACTTTCCACAGCCATTACACTGAGTGTCATCTGTGGAATATGAAGCAAAGATCAGCTCACCTCTCTTTTCAGCAGAAGACTTCAAAGTTCTTTTCTATTCTCAAAAGGGTATTCTGTAAAAATCACCCTTTCAGTGATGAATATCAAAGTAAATCCCGGCTGAGCCCGATGTTGAATTGTATACCCCTGGCTTTCGCAATGCTGCCAAGGTGAAGGATTCTGCAACAAAACCATTTTTCCTAACAGTTTTATTGCAGGTGTGTAAGATCTAATGGAGATGAGCCTATTCTCTTCTTAGGTGTGTCAGCTTTACAGAGCTCACCAGCACAAAAAGAGGATCTTGGCATTCTTACAGTGGCGAACATAGAAGACGCTTCATACATCCGGGTGGATGACTTGCATTGTCAAGATCTTTTAAAAGATCTGGGCCTTATTAGAGGTGGGTGTTTAATTGTTGATTAATTAAAAGAGAACCATACATGCGTTATCCAGGCTTTTCCTCCTGATAGGTAAAAAAGAACCCTGAGAGAAATGGAATCAACACTCTTGCTTCAASTTCATCAATCTGAATGTAGAGAAGAACTGCATGTAGGTATTTGGTTATATAGATAGGTGAAATTCACAGAAAGCTCTATGCAGACCAGATGTTTAAGTAGGTTTGTTTCTACGAACCTGTTTAAATATTTGTRTCTCTGTGAAATCAGGTATGATTCTTTGGCTGCAAGGTAATGCATTGCTCCTCATTTTGGAGGTAAAACAATATAAATCTGTATAAATTTGATACTCCCTACCACATGGAGAGAAGTAAAAGTTATTTAAAAACCAACTTCAGCTTAGGAAAATAAAATTCCCTGGGCTGATCTCATAGTCAGTRTAAAAACAGGGCCCTCTGTGCACCTAAAGTTAGACTGTAGTGATAACATGCTTTCTTTAGAAGTGATCTTGTCATACAGTATCCCTGGTCCTGTTTCAGTTTTCTTCTCCCTCCAACTCTCCTAATACAGCTGTTTTCCAGACCTGTGCTGTGAATATGGATTAAATTAAATTAAATTAAATTAAAAAAAAAAAAAAAAAACTAGAAAGAAAAAAACAGAAGGGGGTGGGGGGGGAACCTGCTACCACTGGAGACAACTACCATCAAACCTTTTCCTTAATACATACTCTGAAAAGAGCTGAAGTGATTCTTTGTGAACAGCCCGTTCACTGGGGGCAATTGCATTACAGACCTTTAAGCACATCATTTCGGTGTGACTTGCTCACAGCTTGTGAGTAGTGCAGGTGTTTCTTCTGCAACAGCATTGCAGCACTGGAGTGATGGGAAATAATACTTTTTTTGTAGTAGCTTTTATGACAAAGCTTGATGTTTGGCCTGGAGAACACTGGTTTGCTGGGCAATGGGGAGAAGCTACACAGGAGCTTGTATCTGTAGCAGCAGACTTCATGAAGTACAGATATCCAAAACAAACTTATAGATATGAAGCAGCATCTTCTCATCACCCAAAACATAAAACCATGGTGAATACCACTTAAGATCAAAGTACAACAGCAAACATTGGAGCTGTCATATTTGTGTATGAGAGCACTACAAACAGTTAAAATCTGAAATGCCAAGCATGATTTACATTCAAAACTAATCATTATGATGTTACCTTAAAACTCAAAAGGCTCTGCCAGGAAGGTTGTAGGGAGAGCAGAGGAGATATTTGTAACGTGAAGAGCCATTTCTCAGTAGGATCTTTCAGGTTCTGGATCTGTGAAGAGAAATCTTCAATGGTAAGAAAAAGGGAAGATAACACTGGGCTTGCCCTTGGGAAAATATGGTTTGTAAAGCTCATAGAGCTCTCCTTTAATTACACATTTTTAAATGCTTGTGCTTTTGAATGCCTACTTTAAATAACACCCAACTTTTGGAGACCTTTCATGAGGATATTTAATCTATGATAAAATTTATTTTAGTCACATCAGTCTGTGCCTCCATATGTCAGACCAAAAACAAGGAAGAGAAGCACTGGACAGCAGTCCCAGTGGCAACACCGGGACTGACTTCCAAGGGTAAAACTCCGAGTCACTCTTACAGCCATCTTTTATGTTCTCTTCATTTCTATCTGAAATTGTCACATCRAGGTATTAAGACACTTCATTTGATGTGTGGACTTCTGAAACTGAAGCCTTTCTTCCTCATCTGAAATACGTCTATATTTTTGCTACACCGTATTTTCCCTATCTTAGCTATGTTCAAACCCATTTATCAAGGTAAATCCAAAGGATTACATATTAAAAAACTCAACTCCTTTGACTTCCCTGAACAGTTTATTCCTCTAATATCGGTAAAGGATATTTCTTTAGATAGTTACCTGATGCCTTCAGAACCTGGTTTAACTTTATCACTGTTAGCCTGTCGTCAAAGTCACCTAAGTGTTTAATCAATGCCTGCTGAGCTGTTAGCACCCACTCAACCCCTTTACTACAACAACTTATTTTGATTTATGCAGCTGAATTTGCTTCAGAAAAGTTTCATAGGCCTCAGCCCAGGATTTGCATGGTGTTACTAACTCAAACCGTGTTCGGCTTAGCCAGGAGCAGCCCCAGAAGCAGTTCTGTTTYACCTCTGCTGTGTCCAGTCTAATCACTGTTATTCACTGGAGCCTGGATCCTTTGGGACCCCAAACTACGTCTAGCTTCTATTGCCAAGCAGGAGAAGGAAAGGTTTAAGTGGTCCATCCCAAATCCCATATTACTTCCACTTTCTGGGATCCTTAGGGAGTATAATTCTCACCCTGGTTCTGGTGTTGGCTACAGAAAAGATAAAATGTAAGCGGCATATACTTTTGTATATAAGTTTAAGTGGCCTCTTTATAATAAAGAGATGGCACAGTGCAGTAACAATCTCCATTTCCATCAGGCTGTTTTCCTTCATCCCTAAAATGACACACAAAACACACCCACTCCAGAATGTAGCGTGATTCATATGAAATTCTACCCTTGGCCAAGCCTGTACTTGACAGCTCTTGTGCTTTGCAGAGGATTATTTCAGGGGGCAGTCGAGGAGAGAACAACTGAAGGCTGAAGCTATTTGTATACACACAGATGTGTATTCCTGGGCTAACATTTCCCTGCATGACCTCAGGAAGACTAGATGAAACACAGTGCTAGCTGCTGAGCCAGTGAGGCTCTTTGAACTGATAACCATGGCATGTTCTGTGATGTGGTTTGCCTGGAAACGTATTTGTTTCTTTTGAAAATACAAAATACCGAAATGACATCAGTTTGTAGTGTGCACTGGAAAACCTAGGCTGAGAAGGCACACTGTTTTAGTCCATAAATGATTGCAGATGTTTGGGTGAGGCTGCAGAACATGAGGCTTTTCAAACGTGTGCATTTGGGGAAGGAAACTGGGGTCATATATAAACATGAACATGTTTGTTATATATTGCAGCCTGTCAGCTGGTCCCATTTCAGATTGGCAGTTATTAAAGATGTGCAAAAATAAGTGGAAACTATGATAGCTGCAATGCATCTGGTTTAGGGAGTGTTTTCTATTTCTGGCTCTATAGGCTTTCCTCCCTTTGTCTGATGCCAGTTACATACGAGACACATACAACTGTCAGCAGGCTGAAGAAGAGGCCTAGGAGGTACACTGCTGGTTTCTATTACCACCAGATTGCAAAAGCATAGAGCCTGAGCTGGTTTTCAGCAGGCTTAGTCCCAGATCTTTGTCCCAGGAGCCTGCTTTGCTAAGTAGGATCTRGATGGTACCAATTTAGAAAGCTCTCTAAGTATGTGATACCCTTTAAGTGAATGAGTTGTTTGCCAGAGTCTCAGGCATGGGAAAAGGATAGAAAGAAGAGCTACTAGATGAAGAATTACTGACATTAGGTCTTCCTTCTGATCTTCAGCTTTAGGCTGTTTGGCCCTGAATTCCAGAAGGAAGGTCTAAATGGTTCTTGCTGACCAGGTGAGTGATCAGGGTTATTGGAGGCTACGGAGACCTGCTTCCCAGCCGTAAAGAAAAACAAGTCATCATGTGCCTTCGCCTTCAAAAAGCCAATGGCAGGCAAAATCTGTCATGACAAAATTATTTTTTGTGTCACCTCTTTGGCCAAATAGCAATTTTGTAATACCTTATAATTCTAATAAATCCTTCAGCTGCCTTCCTCAGCTCAACTCTCTGTGCAGCTGTGGGCAGAGAGAGGAGGGCTTTGCTGCAGTGTATTTCCAGTTGTACTGCAGCTTTATCTCTAGCTACGTGTTAAGTTCCTGTAAACCCAACTACTGACATCTCTGCACTCCTGTATTTATTACTGATGACAAATTAAAAATAAAGTATTAGCGTGGCAGAAAATCTCATCCTTCAGTTCTCTTAAAAATTAAACTGTCAACTACTTTTTCAAGTAGTTGTTGTCCTTTTTAGGGAACTGCAAATTTTACAATGTGTGGTTGGAAGATGGATAACATAATTTCTTTCCTGATCTGTGTTGTTCTTTTATATTTGACAGGCATTTTATTTTAAAGTATGGGTTTGATGTAAGTGTGCCAAAAATGCTGAAACTGAATTGCGGAAGGCCAGAGAAGAAAATCTGTTGTTTTTATGAAATGTKCAAAACTATTTAGATGCTTTGTTTTTACTCTATAGGTTCAAGAAGCAATGATGCAAATAAATCAAAATAATTTTTTTTTTTTAATTAAAATTAAATCTACTGAGGAATTGCAAAAGATATCACACAAGACTAGTAAGTAATTGCACACAATTGAGACTCACAAGTGAAAAAAAACAAAAAAACAAAATTGTTTTCATGTACATAGATTCAAAATAGCCTCTATAAATGTTGATTGTTTGTGCTAGGAGGCAAAATTTACCCAGTGATTTCAAATATCATTGCTGATATTCCGTCATTTGCTCTTTTCTCAATACAGCCAACTTCATAAATATGTTTCTGTTTAAAGTGTATTCTCAATGTCTGAAATGTTCAATAAAACTTAACAGCTGGGAGGCGAAAAGAGCAAAAATATCTGCAGGTTCTGTCCACATGAACAGCAGCAGACAACTGCCCAAGTGGCACCAGGGACTAAGGGTTTCATCAGGACCAGAGTTCTTCGTAGGAATAACTGAAAAATGGTAGCACAACTCACATGACTGGAGGGTTGTGATGGATGGCTACAGGCTGTGTCAAAAAGTCAGGCAGGACAGAACTGGAGGAGTCTTGCTCTGTGTTAAGGGGAATTTCTGATGCACAGAAGTTAACCATAGCAGTTGTGGAAGCCCTACAGAATACCTTTGGGTCAAGGTCAGAGAAGCTGTCTTCAAGGGGCATCTTTCAGTAGGCAACTTCTACTGATCTCCAAACCAAGACAGTAAGACCAACAAAGCCAGATTTGGGTCAGCTTTGGAAGGTTAACAGAACCTGGTTCATGGGGGTGATTTCAGCTGTCCGGACATTTGTTGGAAGAACAGTACAGGAGCTCACATGTTATCCACCAAAGTCCTGGAGTGCCTGAGAGGAACACTTCCTCATRCAAATGTTAGAKGTGCCAARCAGGAATGAGGCACTGCTGGACTCCCAAACTGAAAAAACCTGCTTTGAAATATCTTGGTTAGTGATAGCCTTGGCTGTGGTGAACACAGTGTGGGGAGTCTGGGATTCAGCTGGGCATGCTGGAGGTTAGTATTGAACCAGAGGTTTTAGACTTCAGAAGAGCGAATTTCAGCTCACTCTAAGCTCAGAGGCAAACAGGGCAGGGGGGAAGGGAGGGAGGAAGTGTCCACTGGAAACTCCCATGGAGTAAAAACATGTCAACAGGCTGGAAAGCATCCAGAGAAGGGAAACAGGGATGATCAAAGGACTGGACAGTCTGCTGTATGAAGAAAGAACTGGGTTTGTTTTGCCTGAGAAAAGAAGGTTTAGGGGACACCCAATCTTGTAGGGGACCCTGGCTGAGAGGAGCTGCCACTGCCATTCAAGTGACATTAACACAGAGCAGCAAGTACCTGATAGCAAGATGGAAGCATTATTGAGATGACAGAAGTGCTGGGCTGCATTAACTTCATGGCACCATCCGAACTCCTGAGTCAGCTCTCGCAGTGTCTTGCAAGGCTGTGCTCTCAGCAGCCATGGTGAGCAGCAAAAGCAAGGTGGCACCACAGTGCAAAAGAGCATGTAAAGTGCTGCAAAGCATGTAAAGTGAATTTTTGGTCAGCTCATGCGAAAACATGGTTCTGCTTCACAGAACACAGTGTGTTTTTGTGCTTCAAGTGATGAGACTTTCAAATTCTGGCTGGTTCTGGGGTAAAATGTGGGCCTAGGTCATGTCCAAGCAGAATTTACCTTCAGTGGTAGCAACAGCATGTTATGCTAGCMGGGTCAAAAGACATGCTGRTACTGGAGAAAATTCTCYATACTCTGGTTGTTTTGAGGAGCAMAGCTGCCTTKGTGTTCCCATTTCTTGGGCAACACCACAAATYAAGCAGGCTGCTCTTCACATCACTCTAAACTACACATTGCTGGCAATTACTCTGAAACAGCTCATTCTTTAGTAAATGCCATCTTGATGACATTATTTGAGGTACTGGTCTGGAAGCTATAGTAGGTCTGGAATCTGTATTCCTATTTAAATCTCCCAGTCACAAGAGGTAATAGCACGTAAATGTCTGGAGGAGGGCTTGCTTGGCCAAGGTGCTGTRCAGACATGGCAGTTCCCCTGTAGAACCAGGGGGKTTGCTTAATCTGATGCATAAATGCACCAGAAGGGCATTTATGAGGCTTTGCAAGATGTAGTCCAGAGGACCTCAYGGGTTTTTTTCTCCTTTTTGTTCTRCCTYGGACAAGAAGATAATTTCAGCTTGAGGCATCCGTAGCATATGTTTTCTGCAGAGCTGGTGATAATAGAAACGTTTCAGCGAGGTCCCTGTATGGGTTACGTCACTTGTTTTTTGCCTCGGCAATCGGAGAGGAACTACCAAGGAAGCCTGCAGTCAGTGCTGGAGAAAGGATGTAGGTCCTGGCAGCAAGCCCAGGCCTGCTCAGCAGATCAAAGGCTCTTCCCTTGGCTCCCAGAGCAGCCGGAAAAGCAGCTGCCCAGTACCCTTTCAGCATCCTTCGTTCCTTTCTCCTCTGCCAGCAAATAACTTCTTTTCGCTCCCCACCTCAGCAATAGTCCCTTTTTTTTCCTTTTGGTATCCTGCCAAGTGAGGTCCTTTTATGGAAAGTGCTTGTGTTTACTACCTGCAGATCCCAGGGCCAGCCAGTGGAAATGCACTGGGAATACTCTGGTTCTTACATGCTCCTCCCTTCTCCCAGATATGCTTCCAGCTGCGACTTTAGCCTGGAAGATGAGGCAAAGCTGAAARGAACAAGCCATAGTTATAAACCGCATGCCATTTTCCAAGCCAGCCTGATGGAAGATTTGAATTTGGAAAAGTACTTTTTGTGCCAAAGTAGCATAACAGCCATGCTTTGAAACTCTCCCCACTCACCTCCCTGAAAAATAAATAGTGGCTTTTTTTGTGGGCTTCTTCGTGGTGGTTTTTCCTTTTTAAATGTATGACTGCCTTCCTCCAAAGTTGTTGCTTGTCAGTGCCGCTCCTCTCTGTCCCTGTTAACTGGTTCCTGACGGGAGGTTTGTCCACCATGAAAGGAGAGTCAAGCGGACATATCAGAACTGCAGACTCTGCAAGAAGAGCACTGTGTCTGCTATTACACTGCTGTTTCTGCTTCAGTTGCACGATGGGGTGGTTGATGTGAGCCTTTAAAAACAGCAGCACTGAGCTTCAAAGGCTCATGCAGCTTTTACGTACCAAATTAATACCAAAGAGGGGATGAAAGCCTGACCCTTGAGTGCCCCGATGGCAATGTCTGCATCACCAGCACCTTTTCTCCTCCCCAGTTTTGTGAGTTGTTCAGCCCAGTAGTGGTAGGTGGATAAGCTGTCCTGCAGGACTCTGCTAAAGGTCTTGAAAATATTTTTGGAGTTGCTTTTGTAAGCACTTTGAGGCACCCCAGCCTGTAGGCGCAGCCGCAGTGTGGATACGAGGTTTTCCTTGCTCAGTAAGCAGTCCCCGAGCCTGGGTTTGCTGATTATTTGCCATCACCAAGATTACTGTGGGAGCAATGTTTTAAAAGATCTTTGTTCCCAGTATGAGTTTTTAATGGCTATTAAAACTGTGAGTGTTTGGCAGCTCCTCTGGGGAACTCTTCTCCTTGTGTTCACACATTGCTAATAACACCTTTGTATGGGTTTGCTTACTACAAATTGCCTGTAATTAATAATATTCCATCCAGGAGCATCAGAGGCAGTTAAAGCATGTGACTCTAGGCTGGCCCAGTGCCTAGCCCAGCTGCTTGGTAGACAAGTTTTTCTTTGCCTCAGTTTCTCCTTCAGTAAAATCRAGACAATATGACACTTAGTAATACTTGTCAAATGTTTATGGGTGAGTGGGGGAAACCATTGGAAATGACAGGTGCAGAAGCAGAAGCAGGTTATTTTCCATACCTTCATCTATTGTACCTGATGCTTTTATAATGGAATCTAATTTTCTAACTAATCTTTTGCGTAAATATGCCATATTAGACAGTAGTGGCACTATGGGGGGAATTAGAATAAGTGGAGAGGGTGAACTGCAGGATCATCATCACCAGAAATACATATCATTGTTTATTATCATGCCTCTAACAAGGCACAATTATTCCTGTTTTGGGTTTGTTTTTCTCATTGTCCTTAATTGTTCTTCTCCATGTGTTTCCTACCACCATTTCTTTATTACGTGTATTGCAAAACTCCTCATGGGTCCAGTGAGGCACCAGTATCACAGAAACGCAGTGGAGCCCCTTGAGTATGTGCAGACTTTTCTTTCTATCTCCATTTTCAGTTTTCTCTGCCTTTATTGGCATCTTCCCACTTGCCTCTTCTTTCCTCCCTGYGAGTCTGCTTTTGTCTTTGCTACAACTGAAACAAATTATTTTGATGAAAGAAATAAAAGAAGGAGGGCAAAACACTCTCTTGTGTTTTGTTTAGTAGCAAAACAGGCAGCATTATAAAATACTCAAACCTCAATGACTCTGTAGGAAAATTCAGGTAACAAGTAAAACAAATGCATACCCAGAGTAAATATGTGGATGCACCAGGCAGGATTCAATTCAAGACCATGATGTGTCTTTACCCCAGGAGAGATATGAAATAGTCATAGGTCCTGGACTTCAAAGTTTTTAGAATTCTGGAAAATTAATCATTACAGTAAGTTTTTAAAGGATTTCAAGGAGTGGGTSAAGAAAGTAATTTGTCTTGAGAGGCCAGCTCAGCGTTTTCTTGATCTTTTTACTGTCCCAGTAAATCATTTATCAGGGCAAACTTTCAGAAAACTCCCACACAAACTATGCTAGCCAGAGTCTCCCAAAAGTAATATTACTCTGCTTTTATGATTTCCAGACTCAAAAAAAAGAGAGGCTGTGATACAAGCCCCTACTTGATAGTGTGAGGGCTTGAAAGCGTCCCTTTTCTGAAATATTTAGTGAATTGTTCAGGACTATAAGGATGTAAATTTCTCATTTAACCTTGCTTTTATGTATTTTGTTCCCGTGATAACTGATACACTATACAAAGTAGACCACAGTGTGAGATCTTTCCTCTTCTGAATTAGTAAAATGGAATTTAAGCTTCATTTTTTCTCCCCCATTAATTCTTCTGTTTGACTTCACTAGCTTAGAGCAGAGGTATGATTTGAAAGGTCCAGGTTTTAAAATATTAAGATAATCAAAATAAAAACAAAGAAAAAAGGAGGAATTTCTCCCCACATATCAGAGGCACTCAGAAAATCTGAGATCACCATACATGACTTCTGAAAGGATACATTTTAACTTGTGTTCATCACTTATGAGGTTTTCCTGATCTAAAATATCCCAAACTATTCACTGTCATTTGTACGCAGCATCAGCTCYAAATCTGGAAGTGTGATGCATACCTAACAAAAATGAGGTGGTAAAAAGGAATTTCTCTCTACTTATATTTTGAGTTTCAAACAGTTCAGCTGCAATTGATTTATCACATGAATATTAATTTAATTCAAGGACCAGGGCATTGAGAGCTTTCTAATAAAATGTAAAGATTAGCAATACAAATGGGACTATGAGAAATAATGAATAATTTCTATTATTGCTTTCTACACAGCCATGGCCATTTTCCCATGTTAGCACATGGTGGAAGGGATTAGTRTAACAGGCATAAGGAATAACTTCGTGTTAGTTTTCAGCAAGAAAGACAAAAGCAGGTGTTGAAAAAGTTTTGTGTAAATGAAAAGTGTATGCACAGAGAAAGTAGCTTTACATGCAAGAGAAGTGTACTTTTTTTTTTTTATCTGCACATAGCATGAATTGATGGATTTCAATAAAGTTCCTTCATCCCAATTATGTAATTAGCCATATTTCACATGGGCTGTGAGGGACCTGGAGAAACTGGAAAGAGGTCAAACAACAGCAAAGATGGAGATTATGGAGAGAAGAAGGGCTGAAGTGAGAAAGAAGTAATCCATGGGAGAACAGGCTTCATCTGCTATGTTTCTCATGGAAAAATTGTCCTCACCCTTGCCAGCCTTCAAACTTGGAGGTTTTAATTGTGGACTCAAAATAAGAAACCTGTGGTTTTTTTCATTCAGACAGACTCCCTCTGCCAATCCACAACATCTGTGGAACAACTATGATGTTCTAAGCTCCCCAAACATAGAATTTTACAACTAATTTTCTGGAAGAGCTAATTGAAATACAATGACATGGGCCTGTAGAAAATGCTCTGTAACATGTAACCCCGCAAGTGTCAAATATGACATTAAAAATCCCCCTGTTTCTATCCATCCCCTGGTTCACCAAGAAAATTTTACTTCCCCCAGCCCAGATAGTATTTACCTGGCAYACAGACCTGCTCCTTGTGCCCTTATTCATCCCTGCTCTGTGTCTGTCTCTTCTACCTCCGTGTCTCAGGAAGAGAGTGTTGGCTGTTTGCTAGCATTAAAGGAAGCATGGCTGCAAAAACACTTGCACAGAGCAGCTATTCGAACAAGCTGCTGTGAAGGAATTTCTGCTAAAAACAGAAAAGGAAAAAAAGAGCCAATGTCTCAAAATACTTTCCTTACTGCAGCAGTCAGCTGAGGAGGAAGGTCAGGAGAGAACGTAATGCTGTTCTCACAGGGGGGAAGGGGAAGAGGGTAGAAGACGCTGAAATGTGTTTGTAAAGGAGTGAGGGAAACCTCCAGATACACAAAGAGGAGAAGCTAATGTGCCTTCAAAGTACATTTAACGTGGGATTGCTGACATGTCATCACAAGCACCAGCATAGAGCTATTACATGGGTCACTGCAGGGACAGGGTTACTGTGCCCTTCTGTAATCCTGCTGGATTTATTTTATATTTAACTTTGCTGTTGAATTCCACCTCATATAATGTTTGGGTTAGGAATAAGTTTTACAGCATTCCATTTTCTTAATTCTCACCTGGCAAGAAGACTTGTAAACCAAACTCCCCTATACAATTTTTGTCTGTAAAATAACATAAAGTCTCTTTGAATAGTATCCTTCGCTCTTTACAGGTATTTTTCATGGGAAATTCAAAGAGAACTTTTCATTTCTCAGACACTTAGATTGTTTTAGTAGGCATTTTACAAAATTTTCCATTAACAAATAAACAGTAAGGGTCAGGTGTGATGAAAATTGCTCAGCCACAAACCATCAGCACTGAATATGCTAAGATGCAATTGAACTGAGTTGCTTAACAAGTGCTRAAATCTGACCTAGTTCCATAAGAGATGTTATAGAATGATGCTGCATAACAAAAATATTGACATTTTTTTCCAAGCTTTGTAAATAGTAAAAGAAGTGACTATATTCATTATTGTTTACCAACACTCTTAGCCCAAGCTTCTGTACTTAATACAGTTCACTGACATAGTCACA
>NW_026623276.1:1022842-1067794 GCF_030028575.1 Malurus melanocephalus
TACTGATGTCAGAAAACTTGTGGTAAAAAAACAACCAGCACACCTTCAGACTTCCAGTTCTCATAGCTGGATTTTGGTATGGATMTGGAGGGAGGGTGTTGAGACATGGTCAGGGTCTATGCTGTTTGTGCTCCAAACATTTACATGGAAACTGGTGWGCCCTGGCTCCCCTGAGATCCTGGGAATCAAGACTTTCTAGGGATGTTTCGATTGAAGGAAGATGCAGCATCAGCAGGTCAACAGCTGCCTCTTTTGAGGACTCCTGACCASCAGCAGTCACTGAGTCCAGCCACAGTTCCCTCTTTAGTGACAATATGAAGAATATCCCAAAAACAGCTGTGCCTGAACTCTGCCTCGTCTGTCTGGATCATTTGTGCATGAGGTCACAACACTGAGCTGTGCAGGTGGGTGTCAGGGACACAAACCCTGAGCAAGACACACTAGCTGCAGCTCCCTGAGCATAGAAGTGATCCCAGTAGCTCCATGTATTTGACGGTGCTGGCCTTGCATCAATTGAGTTTATATACTCCCTCAGAAATTCTCTTACTAATTTTGAAAGTAGTGAGAGAAATGGATATTATTGTGTTTATCAGCTTATATTATGTATTTATCAGCTTTCTGCTTGCTGATAAATACATTGAAGRCTGTGAACAAAATGCAGGCCAAATGCCTATGGTGCTTTTGGCAGAGCCCATATATTTGAAGAAGTTCTTGGCATCTTCTGGAACAGGAAGTATCTTGCTATTTTTCTTTTTTTTATTTTTAATGTATCAGACTCATGAAAGCAAGGATCTATTTACGAACCTATCTGGACAAATAGCTCCAAAGACAAAAGGTAATTGCCTAATGATTGCCACTGTGGTAGCAACAAAAATTTAATTATTAATGGTAAGACTTCATCTCTACCATTTTTGCAGACTATTATGCCTTGTGGGATAGAGAATGTGCTTCATTAGGGGCTTCTCTTAAAAAGCAAATGTAAACCATATGCACGTTCAGCTCAAGGTCTTTACCTCAGAAATAATTATGTCCACARCTACACACTGCCTGTTAGCTAAATGTCATTCAAGGTCTTCCTTGTAATATTAGAAGCATGAGTAATACCAGATTAACCAAGTTCCTGAAAAGTATTTTAAGGGCTAYTTTTTAAAGCAAATTAGATTGTGGGACATTGCTCAAGGCAGAGAGAGGACATTGGAAACCTTAGGGAACRGAGCAGTCCTCTTTACATTTACTGCAGGGCTGTCTGTGTGTTGTTAGGCACAGGGCTTTTGCATGTGAATAAGAGCCACATGTACATGAAGAGAAAGTAAAAAAAGAAATTTGAAGGGAAATTAGTCCAAATGGTGCCTACACATTTGGGATCCTTGAGGTCAAGAGTTGCAAGTGYGCAGGCTAATGTCCAAAGTTCCAGTGAGACACAGAGAGGAATCACAATATTCAGAAATACAGCAACTTATTTAGCAGGAAATAAAATACAGAAATACAAGTGTGTAAGCATATGTATTGTGTTAAACATATGTATTGTGTATTATCCTTAAACATAGTTACTAGTAAAAGCAGATTGTGCTATAAAAAAAGAACTGTATCCCTGGTCAGCTTTTTGGCACTTTAACTGCTCTCTGTTTCATCAGATAGGAATGATATTCCCAGGGATCACCCTGACCAGGGGTTCCCTCAGAGCTGGGGACATTATCCAATTGCAGTTTAAAGAGCCTTGGAGTGGGCATCAATGAGTAAAGACAGAAGGGAGAGTGTGAGGGAGCAGCACGTGAGAGAGAGCGATCTGCTCTTTCCTGTAGGAGTTAAGCTGGGAAATGATCCCTGTCCTGAGATTTTGTGTTGAGTGCAGTGTTGGGTCTGGACCTGCTTGTTTAACCCTTGCAGTGTCAGAGCWGACCTTCTGATGGCAGCCACGTGGTCTCAAGTCTGTGAAGTGGCACAAAGCTGGCAGCTCTGCTTTCAGTGTGGCACTGTCCCATATCAGCTCACCTTACACACAGGGCAACACTGAGTGTTCCTCAGAGGGATACCAGTGTGTTCTACATCCCAAACTGCCTAATGTCCTGCCACAGTGACCCCTCCAATCCCAGAAATTACTGAGAAAATCCACTGCTCATGGTCAATGTGGCTATGGATGTACTGGAAAAATCRTGGTGTGTTCTTACTACACAATATACATGAACACAGTCACAAATCTGAATCTATTTCTTTTCAATTTATACCTGTGTAGTTCTGTTGTCCTTGGTGGATTTATTCAGGTGTATGTCAGGCCAGAATCAAAGCCTCTGCTCTGTCAGTGAARTGGGAGTCAGAAGCTGGGCTGGTGTGCTAAACAAAACACATGATTACTAGGAGAAATGACTTGGCAGGAGTTGAAGCACCAGACATACAGAAAATGTTTGCTTTGAAATTCCAGAGACTTGACTGTCCCTTTGGTTTTCTGGAATGCTTTGATTTAGTCATGTGGGGTGGGAGCTGGCTGTAACCTTGCAAGGGCACGGGGAACAGTACCTCTTKTGCAGCTACAGGAGATGTGAAGGGAATTAACTGTCAGCAAGCTTCGGGGAGACATCAGATGTATACGTGGTTAAGAGACGTTTGGCTGGCTTGTGAAATTTATTTCCACCACAAGATCAAAAGTGTATAAAATATGTAATCCTTGGATGTGTAATGTATAACAGGACATAGCAGTGTAAGTGAGGGAACAGCAAATCTGTTGCATGCGAGCGGCTGAGCAGTTTCACTCTTAATTACTTGAGAGCAGGAAAAAAGAAGGCTCCTGCAGTTTCCGCGAGTACAAATTACACATGCCCACAAGGAACTCGGGATTTGGTGCATTTTAATAAACCATTTTATGATTCATTTTCAGAAGTAAACATTCCAAGCCAACTCTGCTTGCTTTTGGGTGCAATTTACAGGACAGCCCTTGCCTCAGCRGAACGAACTGTTGACGCAAATCTCCTTGCTGCACTTGAGTACTCGTCCGATTTACTCATGTGCTCATCAGTTTGAGGTAGCTTGCGTATATTTTCTGCCTCTGCTTATGTCACAGCTCAAGGGTGAGTGTAGTTTGTGCTCCCCCAAAAATGTTTCAGTGCCAGAAAAGCAGCAGTGGGACTGGATGCTGTTCCCCACGTTGCCTGGGGCTCCTGCTAGGCTCCTACCCCGTTGCCCATCCAGGACCATGACTACATTCCTGGTGTACACACTGTACAGTGTTAACAAGGTTTGCACAAGAGGAGAGAAAAAAAACACCTGGCTGAAATTGCCTCACRATAGCTTTAGTAATTCAGCCCTCTTCTGTAGCTTTTTTATATTGTTAATAAGTGGTTCCATTTATTTTACATTGTTACACTGGTATTTTTTTTTTCTAGGATGATAATAAAAGTAGGATGAGGGGAAAAAAACACTGCACACTTTAAAAGTGCATGTWACAAAAGGAAGGAAAAATTATTAATGCTGTAAAAATGTGCTTATGTTCCACCTTCTTAATAACTCAACTGTGGAGAAATATTCTCATTAGATTTAAAAAAAAAATAAGTATTCCCACTGAGAAATGAGCTGTTTCTCTCTGATTTGCCTTAGTCCCTGAGAGCAGTTACATGCATAAACCTCAYAGAAGATCTCTGATGATCAAATTGGAGGGCACAAGAAACGTGCTGACCAGGGAGTCAGCAAAGGCCCATGAAAGTTAGATTTTCTCTGTGTGGGACCTCTTATCTGAGATCACTCGTTTGATGTAATCTAGGTGATTTTTACTGAAGCAAGTTTTGCTGGAAAAAGGAATAGGTAGGCTATAGTCACTGTTGATATCTAGACTCTAGGCTTGCTCTTGAGGCATCTGCCCATGCTTTTGAATCTCCCTGGATTATGGTTTGGGAGTTTTTTTACCAGGTTTCCTAGGAAGGTGGTTGGTGCCTCATCCCCATCACTGTTTAAGAAGCATTTGGACAATGCCCTTAATAATTTGCTTTAATTTCTGGTCAGCCAGTTGGTCAKGCAGTTGGACTAGATGATGGTTGTAGTATCTTTCCAACCAAAATATTCTATTCTATTCTATTCTATTCTATTCTATTCTATTCTATTCTATTCTATTCTATTCTATTCTATTCTATTCTATTCTATTCTACTCTTTGGCATTCTGTTTACTTAATATTGTACTTCACTACAAGGTCATGTTGAACCCTTGGGTGAATAAAACATACTTTTGGAGCACAGCTCTTATGAAGAGCAGCTGAGGGAGCTGGGGTTATTTAGCTGGGGAAAAGGAGCTCAGGGAAGACCTTACTGATCTCTACAACTGCCTGAAAGGAGGTTGTAATGAGGCTCATCTCCCAGGTTAAAAAACGACAGGACAAGAAGAAATGGCTGCAAGTTGTGCCAGGGGAGATTTATATTAGACATTAGGAAAAATTTCTCCACTTAAGGGGCAGTCAGGCATTGGAACAGGCCCAGGAAGTGGGATCACCATCCCTGGAAATGTTTAGAAGACATGTGGATGTAGCTTTTGGGTATATGGTTTAGCAAAGGATTTGGCAGTGCTGGGTTAATGGTTGGAATAGGAGTTACGAGAAGCTGACTGCTTGTAAGAATTTGGATTTTRAGAAATGAAAAATAATTTTATTTTGATTGAAAATTGACAGTCTATTTATGGTGAGTTCAGTTGCGTCTGTGAGAACACTGCAAGCCCTCTGATGATGAGTGCTGCAAACAGCACAGTCAAACATGTCCACAGCAGACAGGGAAATTGCATTTCATACATAATTCACAATATGCTACAGCAATCACATAAGGTCAATATCTATTGTTAACTCAGAGGAAATCAGAGAGAAAAGAAACAAGCATTTTTTCTCCTGATCTTACAAAAAGCTGTCTACAAACTGCTGATTTCCACTGCACAGCACTATGCAAACAGCAAAGTGGAGCTCTTCTGTGTACAGACAAGCAATGCATCTGAGACTGATAAACTCTGCTGGCAGAATAATATCTTTTGTCTCCAGATTTTCATCTCAGAGCTCGACAAAAATGAAGAAAAGTGACTAAATACAAACAGGGTCAACTTTGTGCAGCAACATACTGAAGTTGTTTAGCATTGGGATTCCTCTTGCCTAATTGKCCATCCAAAATTAGTCATCTGGGCCTGATGTTCAGTAAACACAGGGAGGCAGACATTGCTAAAGGGTAGTTCGTCCCTTTCAAACACAGCTCTTGTAAGGAGGGTGGGATAAGTTATTTGTTAGAGTGCCTGTGGTTTCCAGGTATTTAYAGCCATTTATGCAGGTTCTCCCAGATTTTTCCTCTTTTTGTTTTCTGGATATAGTTGCTAAGTGGATTGTGAGTGTGCTTTGTATTTGTTTAGGATTTCCTTTCAGCAGCAAGGAACTGAAATATCCAGACTGAAACAGCTCAGCACTCAGGAGCCAAGTCATAACTGGGATTTTCAGATAGACAGTGCYGCAACAGGACATAAACAGCATCTTGGAAAACTTCAGTTATTTTGTGCATGCCCTGTGCAGTCAGTAGGTACTGAGACAGGGACTTCATCCTGCTGGACAAAGAGGGTGACATTTACTCTGTTGTGACAGAAAGCAAAACAGCACATGCACAAGAGGTCAGTGATAGAACAATGCAGTGAACAGCGAAGCAAAAATAGAGTGTCCTGAGAATCTGTAGGAAAGGAGGAACTCAGCTGCAATCACACCTGTTTGGGAAAGGCAGTGAGGCTCAGGAAGAGCATCTGCAAGGATGCAGCGTGAGGCTGGGCTGGAAGGGGTGGAAAGCTTGGAGAGAGACCACAGTAGAGGGCATAATGAGGGCTTTTCCTACAGATAGAGAGAGATGTGGACACCCCGAGGTAAAGGGCTTCTTTTTCATACAGGAATMATGTTTTTGTTTGCCTAGATGCTTGTTAGAATGGAAAGCTGTCCAGGAACAGTCAGGACAAAGTCAGGAGAACAATGTGTGTGTCTATGTGTGAGCAAGGGAAAAGGGARTACTATTTCTGTGAGCAGTGCTCACATGGCCACAGATGGGCTAACAAAAACTGAAAGGGCAGCTATTCTCTCTCTGGATGTAATTTGAAAACCATCATTAATTAAATAATGCTGTCCTTTTCTTTCCAGACTAGCTTAAGCTGTTACAGAGTGAAATCTCTTGAATAATAAATATCCTTGTGTTTCATGGAATGTTCTTTAAGTACATAATGATGCATGTCAAGAAGAAATCTGTGGTTCTCCTTTACCATCTCTGAAGTTGTTTAGCTTTTCCTTTTTAACAAGGTTTTAATGTAATCACTGCAGAGAAATATCATAAGGCAATGGTTGTTTGCAGATGGTCTGGAGACCATATTAAAATAACAAAATCCTAGACCAGAGAGTTGAAACACAGGCAAGAAGAGTGCCAAGYAGGCCACAAATGTGTGGCAGGAATTTCATTTGCAAACACAAGGGATGGCCCACAAAGGCTACTCACTGATGGAAGGACCTTTGATTTTCACTGATTTCTCTGGTGTTTTGGATTCACCAAAAACCTTCTGTAAGATGTGGACAGCTGGAAAGACAACATGTGAGTCTGCTTAACCCAGATAGGGAAAAGACGTGAATTCATTTTAGCAAAACCAGGGTCCCATCAATGAGTGGAGCCGGTGAGTCACCGAAGCTGCCACATGCAGCGTGTGAGCTTCCACAAAAAACAAGTGTTTTGAGTGTGATCCATTGCCTGTTTATGTGAATGGACAGAGGAGTGGACTCACCTGCCTGTTTCACCTGCAGTTTTGGCAGCACGAGGGAGCTGTGATAGGTGCTGCCCCTTGGGCTGGGGTCCAGCTGCCTGGTAGCACTGGAACAGGAGTTCCTGGCACAGTGGTGATCTGAATGCTTCTGAACATACAGTTAAATATTCACTTAACAARTAGTCTACAAATAACAAACAGCCTCAAATGATGGTCCTTGTTTCAAGTTCAAAGCTGTTATGTTTTTGTGAATTCCAAAGGGAAATATCTACTCTGTACAAATTACCTTTTTAACCCATAACTGACTAATAAAATATTTATAGTCTTTATATTGTATTCAATAGCACATCAAAAATTACATGGATTTGTGTGTTTCTCCCCTCCAAGGCTGTGCACTAAAATGAACAAAAAAATGGCTACTTTTCATGATGCTCTAGCCTCCTTAGTGACTAATGGATTCCATGTACTACAGAAAACAGGTCTGTAATCTGCATTCTTCAAACAGCCTTCCTCCAAGAAGCCAGACAAAACCCCCAARTCTTCATGCCTTCAAATGCTGGGATATAAAATCTAGGGATGTCATTTTATTTTCTAAGAGAAGATAGCCTGAAAATAATTTGTGTTCTTTTTACTCTGTGTTAGACAGATGATTAGTGTGAAAGGTAAAGAAAATTCTCTTTGAGTAAATGAATGTATTCATACTTAGATGAGYTATTCTTCTGCGTTGGCAACCTGTGGAAATGGTAATCTAATCATGCCACAGTATTAGTATCCAATATGCTGAAAACTTGTAATTCATAGCTCAAGGGGAATGTGGAAGATAGTTGAGAATCCAGTAATTATAGGGGTGGTGTTAGAATGAGCACTGAAATAATGTGCATTTTTTTGCTCATAAGCAGATTTTTTTTTTTTTTTTTGCCCACAGTGAGCAACTAAGCTGCAGAGATTTTGTCTTTGACAAAAAGCTGCAGGACATCTGGTGCTATTGACTGTAATTCCCTCCACCTCCCAGTAACACCTTTATAAAAATAGATGCACATGCATGTACACTTACCTTAAAGCTTAAGAAAACTCTTTCAAGATAAAACATTTCTGAATATATCTCCCTGTGCTGTTCTGTGAAGAACTGGCAGGGAACTAAGTTGCGTTTGGATCCAAACCAGTTCATGCTGGGGACACTGACCTCTTTAACCTGTGGTGTTCACCTGTAGGAAGGGATCACCTGAGCATCTGCTCATCTAGAAAGGCCCAGGACATTGTCCAAGCCTTTGAAGTGCTTCTGCTCACTTCCCATAGCATTTCAGTTTTGAGGTTTTAGCCTTTTTATTACTGCAAGTTCTATGTGTTTTCACTTAGTGTTGGGATTTTAGTCTGCATAGTCAGTGTCACAAGATACTTTGGGACTTAACATGAAAGCTGTGGATAGACCAAATAATCCCTCCCAGAGTCATATGCTGAGGATGCTACCCAAAAGGAACATCCCATAAAAAAACCCCAAAGAGGCAAATCAAAGCTCRGRAGAAGAGTATGCCTTCAAATCTGTTTCATCATGCAAGAAGAGAAGAAAAGCAGAACTCAAAGGCAGAGCTGAAGTTGAACATAGCTCTGTATGCATATGCATGGGTGGCTGTATTTGTGTGCTCAGACAAGTACATGCACACAGGTATTTATTGTACTTGTGGGCTCTCCTTCCTTGCCCCACACGCGGTGCCTCGCCCACCTGTCACCCTGATGCGCGTTACACAACGCGGAGTAAGATTTTCCAAACGCCTCTCCAAGAATAACAATGCCATATTGTTTTTATTAGAAAACTGCATGTGCACAGTAACAATTCATCCAGCCTCTGCCTCATCTGGCAAAGTGCAAAAAAACATTGTGTAGTCAGGAACATGTGTTCATAATGATGCAACTGATGTTAGAATTGTCACGTAGGATGCATTTCACACATGGCAGGCTGTGGAAGGTCATGGGAAGCTCAGTTCTTGAACAAGAACTGGCACATAGCAGTCTGAAAAATGTGAAATACAGGCTTCTGAACCCAATTTTTCTTTTGACAACTTATCGTTGATAAGGGAAAGGATTGCACGCTCAGCTCTTCTTAGAGAGGTTAATACAATAAACTAGTCGGTCTTACTTTTAACTTGTAAAAGTGGAAATGAGGAAGAGAAGGCTCTGGAACATTCCAGAGCAGCTTAGGGCACAAACTGTAATGCTAACTTAAATTGGAGTGGATAGTGCCTTCCATCCTGAAAGACTCTTGCCGTGCTAAACGATGGAACAGGCTCCCTAGGGAAGCAGTGGAATCGCCATCCCTGGAAGGGTTCAGAAACCAAGCATGGCACCTCATTATATGGCTTTAATGGATGGTATTCAGTTAAAAGTTGGACTCGATGATCTTGGGAATCTTCTCCAGCCTCAGTGACTCTATGATTCTGTRCCCAACAGAGATCACTTCCGTTCTGTTGTGTAAACATAGCAAGGTTTGAAATTATTTGTCTTGAAAGGTTTTGCACTTTTTCCTTTGTCATTATAGGGTTGTTCATAAATAGAGATAATTGTCTTGCCTCATAAGAGTCTAAATTCCACTTGTTTAAAAATAGACACAAAGTGATTTCACACAGGCATATACAAAGAGCATTAAGGTTATGCTTTTCCAACTTCACATTTTGAGCTTTTATATAAAGAAAAGTGTTTCGATATTTTTTTTTTTAATTATGTAAAAAAAACCAGAAAATAAGAAAAAGGAGAAAAAATTTCTAGGCCAGTGATTTTTTACGTGACTCTAGGGGGTTAAAAAAATTGTTCAAGAGAAGAAAACAGGGAGAAGAAATATGAAACAACCTTGTCTTGTTGAGATGACATTTTTCTCTTGATAAGCAGGTCAAATCAGCAGGTTCCAATCTCAAAGAAAACTGCTGTGGTGGCCTACTTGGCTGTTAATACATAGCACATTCAACACRTGTATAGAAAAGTCAATTGAATGGGATAACAAGAAAAATGTGACTCACCCACAGTCCTAAGGGCTAAATTCAGGAAAACTACTAACAAAGTTCCTCTTCACTTTGTGAGTATATTTCACTGCTGGTGTACATGAATAAAACCACAGTTTTAGACACCAAAGAATGGCATTGTATGTGTAATAAGCTGCCTTTGAGATTATTAAAATGTTCACACTTTTTCTAATCATTGCACAGGTAAASGAGTTTATGCCCTGAGAAATCTTAGATAGAAACAAGTTCATGCACATAYATTGTTACTGTTTTCTTCACCCAAGTCATTCAGCTAAAGTATCTTGAATATTTCCCTTTTTAGTCTTTGAAAGCTGAAGGGAGTCAGACCTGCCTGACTTTTAACAGAGGCTGAAGAAAACAAAGGTAGTGGGAGAAGACTGCTGGCTCAACGTGCTGTACTTCTCCACACAGTAAAATCTCTCTAACTATGGATATTTTCCAAAAGTACTGTGGTTATTCCACAATAGCTCTTCATCTGGATACCCTTAATCTCAAATAAAAAATGGGGGTGTAGTGATTCAGTTTAAACCACTTCCAAAATACATAATTACTCCAGAGTAATTGCTCTTCTGGAAAGCATCCAACTAGCCTCAACCCATCCTCTCAGCTGGGTGCAGTGCAGCCRTGGATGATGCTGCTGTGACCTGCAACTATGCACACTCTGTGTGTCCTCTTATATCTCCTGTGATAAAAAGTAAATGATATTAATATTGTTAGTAACAAGAGCTGACTGATTTACTCACTGGAACTGATTTTAATCTTGGATTTTATATTTCTTTCCCAGTTCCCAAGTAGTTTGTGAGCAGCCCTCATTATTACAGATGTATTTGGTTTTCATTTGTTAACAGACAATTTGGGAAAAGCAGACCCTGGCCTGTGGATTATTCATCATCTGTCCATTTTAATTATTTGCTTTTTGTGCTCAGTGATTGGCATTTGACAGTGATGCTGCTCAGACTCTGTAATTTGATGAGAATAACAAATAATGAATAACCACATGTTAACCAGACAGATAAAGGTGCTGGTGTTAAGACAGACATTCTTCAAACATCCGTGCAAACAGAAATTGAGGTCATAGAAAGGTTTTCAAGCAAAGCAGAGATGGACGAAGCAGCCTGAGTTGAACCAGGCTGAGTTGCTCTGCTCAGCATCCTTGGTTTTGACCAACATTCACAGCTATTTGTATTAGTGTATTTTTTTTTTCAACTGACTAACTTGTACAATAGGATCCAGACTTGATTTCTTCCCCTTTGTTTCACATTCTGTAAGCCTGTGGTAGCATCTTCAGTCAAAGATTTGGATTTACCCAGTAAAGTCTGAGAAACAGATTTTCAGTCCCAAATAAACACCAAGTCTATAGGGGTAATATGGGGTTGTAATAAAGGGGTCTTATTAGAAGGGTGGCTAAGAAAAGGAAGCTTCAGGCTAGAGCAGGAAATTTTAGGGAGAAAAGTCAAAAATTGGAGCTTTGGTTACAAACTTGATCTTTCATGCATCTCATGCACGGAAAGGTGTGGAGTATTAGCTATGAGCATGTGGAATTGTATGGATTTGTAGGATTCACTTTGTTGTCTTTGAAAAGGTTTTCTGACGGCCTTGTGATCATCAGAAAGCATCTATGTARTCCAAAGATTCAAAAGGTCTAAATAATTTGAAGTATCAAAATTAGTTTGGGCATGTCTGCTTTTTCTTCTTGCATCTCAATTAGGTGTCCTGGATCTACTTTTTGACTTAGCCAGCCCGGAATGCSTGGGTTTATCTTTCAGCTAAGTCACTACAAAATGCATTATTCATTTTTTTACATTTAAGTTAAGGTGAGAAATGCTAAAATTATTTTTCTGTTCAGGAGTATAGGATGGTGCTAATGATGAGCGTTAATTCCAAAATCTCTTGCTAAAATAAACTGTAAGTGGAAAATAAAATGACTGGTTTGGAGAAAGAAAAAATTCTTTTTATGGTTCTTTACTGTGACAATGCTTCTTTGTCCTTGTGGAAATTATGTAAAATAAACCCATGATTTTTGCCACTGGAGTGATATGGCACAAATTCAGGGTTTCAGGATCATAATGGCAAGCTTTAAATTTTCTGCCTCTACAAGACTGATTTTTTTTTTTAATTAAAAAAAAAAAACTAACAAAAAACAGGGGGAAAGGCTGCTAGACTATTATCAGGTGTGCACTTAATGTCTCCAAGGAAGATACGGGAGTTTGTGTCTGACATCTCCTAGAATGTGTGAATCTGGATTTGCTCAAAGCCTGTATTACAGGTATCTCTTCAATAAATGGAAAAATATGTGGAAAGAAATTGCAATGTCTTTCACTCAAACCTTGCCTAGAACTCCCACAAGACTGGTCTGTCCTCTTTCATGCGTGCCAGGACCACAATCTTTCTTTATCTAAATGTCTTCTGGGTGCTAGTTCAGGACTCCCAACAATAAGTGATATTTGTGCTCAGATTTATGGAAATGCTCTTATCTGGACACTATAATGACTGTAAATGAGATGTCAATATTTTTTGTGTTTAGGGCACTTAGGCTGATCATTAGGAATTTTTCACATCAAGACAGTATTTTCAGCTGGTGTGTTGCATTATTAAATAGGAGTCCTGTCATCAAAACAAGCAAATAGCTGAAAGGATGAGGTCACTYGTGGTGACTTCAGACTTGTCACTGAGAAAGGATGTAACTTGCTCATTTGAATGTAAAATGAGAGGATAGAAATCAGGGTTTGGTGTAGACTTTAATTCTTCTCAACACCAAAKATGTATTTCAAACATATTTTTCATATGTGATGTTCACCAAAAAGTTTAAATTTTTCCAAGTTAATTCGAGGAAAGTGTTGATATCCTCAAGCCTCAGTTTTCCTATTTTACCTTAAATTAGGCTGAAGATAAGTATAATTTGTTGTGTAAACACTTTGTCTACATTTCCTCCTCATTTGAGAAGGGATTGGATTTTCCCCCACGGTGCTGGAGGATCTGCCCTGACAGYTGACTTTTTGCAGGTCATCTGATAACCTTATCAGCAGAGGCAGAACTTTTGAGCTGGGGCATAATTCTTTCTCTCAGGTGACAAGTTATTGTTCAGCCTGGAGCACAGATTTAGCTGTAATTTTCCTTCTTGACTCCTTTCTTCCCTCTGCAAGCAGCTCTTGCTTTTGGTTTTGGTTTGGATTTTTTAGGAGATACACGACCATAACTTGCTTGCTTTAAGCATTCCTTCTTGGATTGGAACACCCCAAAAGTGATAAGTGTGCTGAAAAATGCAGTACTGGCTGCTTAAAAACCAGTCAGTACTTCCCTGTCTGAGCAGATGTTCTTGCTCAATAGGCACGTGATGCTTTTCTTCCCAAAACCTGGTTTTCTACAGTGATGTTTAGAAGTATTTATCTGTGAGAATAACATCGTGTGCTGTTATRCCTGCATACGTCTTTTGACCCTATAGTGTTATATTAAAAATGGTTTAAATCAATTCTTATGGTACTCCATGGCCCTTCATAGTAGCTCAAAATTGTTCCTATATTTTTATCAATCACATTCTTCTTTTGGTTGATACTGGCTTTTATTTTCTTGTCTTTGGCATTTGTACAGTTTCTTCCTAACAYCTGTCTGATTAAAATACAGCAACCTCTTATCATCACTGTCATTTAGATAACTTTTAACTCTCAGCCAAACTATTTAATACAATCTTATATATCAAGTAGCATAAAACAAGATTCTCAAAACTCAAACTTTTAYGAGTTTAAAGAGATTTGAGTTGGTTGCTGGATCAGATGACAAAGTGCTTTCTGCTGTGAGGAATCACAGCCTGTACTCAGCAGCATCATAAARTAGTTTGATTAATAAAGTAGGTGGYTAGTGTACCAAAAATAGCAAATCMCATCTCATATAGGCTGTACTAAATGCATTTGAATAGTCTGTGTCAGAGCAATGACTTTCTTGATTGCTTAAAATCTTCTGAACAGCCTTAGGGTTAAATAGCATGCAAAACTGGTGTACCTGCATTTCTGTATTTGCTGTGTAAACCAGACCCCTAATGACTGAGGAATATGTGYGTATGCATATTTAKATATATATTTATATATATGCACACACASAGCTGTCTCACAGTGCAGAACTTCCCCATTTGTGGGTCAGCTTTGAAAAGTTCATTAACAACAGTACATTAGAACAATGCACATTGTTCAATGAACATTAGAGCAATGTCATTGTATTCTCTGGTTTAGGGTAGCTTTAAAAAGAATTCCAGATATAAAAGTAAGCAAACCATGCAGGCACAAATGAACTCAAATATAACAACCCTGAAAACTGATTATGACCCAGAAAATTAAACTTCACAGACTCTTACTGGGTTAAATGATACTTACACGGTTTTCTCTGGATTCAAATGGATATAACTGATAACAATGTACAGCTTGTTTGCACACCGTGGCATAAAAGGAAATCACTTTAAAATCATTGAACTGGTGCAGTTAATTGCAATAAATTATTTGAAAGAATCACTCTTCTTCATTTTCATTTAAGTTTTAAAAAAGACATTAACAGTTATATTCACTTCTAAATGCGACCACATCAGGGGTGGGTTTGCAGCAATTTAACCTAATTAATTTCTAAGCCAATTTAGATGCATCACTAATCAAATTCTGTGAGAACCAGCTTGATACCAATGTGTGCAATAATACAGAATTCTGCTTACCMTACCTTAAGTTTATTAAGTATTCAGAAAACCACTGGGAGTAAAAACCAGTAGAAACTTGTTTTCTTGGTGCTAACATCGGCACCAAACAAAGAAGGTACATTCCAGATTGAGGAAGAGGGAACAACTTTTACTGACTCTTTTTCTTATAGAGAAATCACACATTGAAATGTCAATACCCCAGCCAAGTGTTGCTTTTTGAAAGTTAGCTTCAGCAAAGAGCTTAAAAGAAAATCCTTGCCATAAAGTTGAAGAGTGATGCAACATTAATACCCAGCTAACTTAAATGCTACCTGATCAGATTACTCAGAGATAATTGGCTTGCTTAAGTCTCCTCCAGGTTCCCAGGCTGGTTTCTGGGATTTGGGGATTCAAAAGGGGAGAATCCTATTTATTCTCTAGTCCAGCCTCCTGTGACAAGAACTATGCAATTTCAACATGCAGTTCCTAAATTTCAACTTGCAGTTTCTCAATCAAATTTGTAAAAAGCTCCTCCTACAGGTCTCCTGCTACACCTAAAGGGAGACCATATAAACACAGTGTATTAATGTGTCCAGCACCAGTAATTACAATTACATGGTAATTTCAAAAAATAACACCTGAGGTGATATGCCCAAACACAGTGGCAAGTGTGGGCTCCACTGTGGCACACTCACTTCTGGCATGTTGAAAGAGCTACTGATACAGTCTAGAAATCAGGTTGTATATTTACAGTTTGAGTGAGGCTTTCAAGAATCCAGATCCAATTTAGAAATGGAAATAAGAGACAGGTTTTCAAGCAATTAGCACCAGGAACTTGCAATGTGCACTTGTAGACAAAGTCTTTACATTCAACCATTCCTCAGTAGGCAARTGATGAGTTTTTAGAGCATGCTCAGATTTTAAAATTTTTAATTACATCTTCTAACTATGGTGGCTAGATGCTTGCAGAGAGTTCAATCCCATGTGTTTCTGAAAATCCAGGTTTTGGTTCCTGCACTGTGTTTTTACTTTTACTTATATGTTTACATATATGTGTCTGTGTTTGGTTAGCACAAATCCACATTAAAAAAAAATGCCTATTTTGTTTTATTAACATTATCGCCAGAGGGGAAAAGATGCAAATTCTGGAATTTGCTGCAGTAACACACAACAAAGTGTTTTATCAAAGCTCCAATGAAGTTTCTTCCTGGAAAATGTATGGGAAAAGAATCTGATTTCRTTAAGCTACATATTATTACATTTATTTACTGTTACACATTCTTGGTCTAAGTGGGATAAACTACCATATTTCATAAGATTTCCTCTGTTTTCCATAAATGCCTTTTACAAAATTAAAGTACTGATATTCAGAAAGTGTATTAATTTCTTCCCATGTTGATTTTATGACATGTAAGTTCTGAAACATAAAATACTTTTAAGTACCCTATTTTTATTGAAAATTATAATGTTTCTTGTTTTCCATTACTGCTCCAAGATGGGAAATAAAGTTTTGGTTAAGTGCAGAAAGCCTTTGAATAGTTTGCTAGACTTTGTTTAAGCAATGGATCAAGCAGTTTTTCCCTGATTTTCTCAGAAAAAAAAAATGCTGTGGAGGTGAAAAAAGATGGTAATTAATTCACATGCTAACTAAAAAAGACCATTCTRCTGTACTGTTTTTCTTYTTTTCTTTTCCTTTTTCTTCAGCATGTTTCATTGCATGTAGAGGTTGATATTCCATGTGAGAGACCCTTCTACCCCTACTACATGACTGTGGTAAAGCAGTTTGAATCTTCAAATCTATAGGACAGCATCTGTCCTGAACAGACTCACATCCTTATCCTTGCAGTTCTTGGTGGTGTTTTTCTAGATGCTTTCTGGTAGTCAAGTTTAGGGGCAAAGTTAAACCAGTTTCTCTTCTGACTTCTCTCAACCTGASTGAATTTCAGTTTGAGCAGCTATAAATGATGTCTGTGTGCATACAGCTGCAGACAGAGCCAAGTGCTAATTGTCTGACACCAATRAAGCTCACAAGTTTTGGGAGTTAAGTATTATAAGCCATCAGTGATCCCCTCTGGGTAATAACTTTCAGTTAATGTGAAATCTTTTTTCCAGATATTCAGTTGTTTATGGACTCCCAACTTTTGGGTTGCAAGAGTTGAATTGCTGAAGTTGTGTGCTATTAATGGTCATTTTTATRTAGAGAACAGTTCAGCAACTTCTGAACTACTTCTGAACTTGTACTATTTCTGTGTAGTACAAGGAGTAAAGTRGGTCTCCTAGGAAGCCTACATGCCCTGGATTTTGTCTGTGCATCCATAATTTGTGATAATATCCTAGTGATAAACTGCATTTAGCAGACACCTTTKGCTGTCTCACCTGTTCTCTRCACARTAATTCAGCTTCCCTGGGATAGCARTTAAGMTTCTGACTGGCATCAGCAGCTTCYAGGAGAAGAAATTAAAAGGAGAAAAAAAATCTGCTGGAGAAATATTCACCTGTCATCCACTGGGTATGCACATGCAGATTTTCCAACTCAATTCATTTGAGATGCAGGATGAGCCATATTTAGTTTCACCTTCAGGAGATCCTTCACTGTATCTTGCTGGGAAGCAGGAGGCACCCTACTTGCACACAAAAATGTCCAGATTTGTGAAAAGGTCACCAGCAATGTCTTTAAGCCTCTGAGTACACGGGATATTAAATCTGTGGYGCTATTGTGTGYCRTAAAAATAGTTTMAATACTTTGTATAAATTTTTGCAGSATTTTAGTTATGTSTTTTGCCTGTTTCCTAAGCCAGTGAAGCTTAGGCTTTCATCAAATAAGGTATCAGCTCGGTGGTGAGGGAGGTCTGGAAAAAGCTCGGCCTTGGCAGAATTCCTGATGGTGTGGTATCTAGATTTCAGTAGTTCTCATTTGGGATAATGACATCCATAATTCACTGTGGTATTATTCYCTTGGGCACTTTAAAACTTCTTATAAAAATCTTTGCTTCAGTTCTGTAACAGTAAATCTCTACATCCTCAGAAGCCATCTGCTTAGGTTTTTATTAAGATAATACATGCTCTGTTTTCACACCAATTTTTTGCATGTAAAAATAAAAATACAGGATCTGAAACCCTACTTTCAAGCATTYTCCCCAAATCTCAGCACAATAAGGAAACAAGTATATGATTTGAGCACCAAACAAGCACTGCACCTCTAAACTGGGGCTGCAGTGCTGAAGCTTAGGTCTGCCGGGTTGTGCCCCTCTCTGTGTTTTGTGTGTCAGTTGTGTGAGGTGCAAGAGCACTGCTGCTGACACATCCATTTAGCAGACAGTAAAGCAGAAGACTCAGGTCCATCTGTGCAGGGTGGAAGAACTCCTGCTTTTTATCCCAGTGCTTAGTTSTGTASAAGTTAGAATCACAGAATYATAGRATGGTTTTGGTTCAAAGTGATCTTAAAGATCATCTCRTTCCAAAYCCCCTKCCATGGGCAWGGATACCCACTGGATACCCACCCATAGACCAGGTTACTCAGGGTCCCATSMAACCTGRCCCTGAACACTTCCAGGGATGACACATCCACAAGTTCTCTGGGCAACCTGTTCCAGTGCCTCACTACCCTTTGAGTAAATTTCTTCTTAGCATCTAATTTAACCCTGCCCTCTTCACATTTAAAACCACTGCCCTTGTCCTGGCACTGTCTGCCCATATAAAACGTCTCTCTCCCTCCTTCTTATAAGGCCTCTTGAGATGCTGAAAAGCCACAGTGAGGCCTTCCTGGATCCTTCTCCAGGCTGAACAATCCCAGTTTTCTGAGCTTGTCTTCACAGGAGAGCTGCTTCAACCCTCTGATCATCTCCATGGCCCTCCTCTGGACCAACAGGTCCACATCTTTCTTGTGCCCGGAAAAATTGTGTCCTTTGTTGCTCCTTGCAAATTGTGGAGTTCATGCTTTTTCCCAGAACACTACTATGTTACTTAATTTTAAATTTGCACTCTCATTTATTCTTGTTAACCAAGTTTGTATGAGACTGCAAAGTTAGACATTGCTGATGTGTCTCATCACTTGCACTGTTCAAAGTACTGCATGAATTTGATCCCTTCACMAATATTAATCTGCCTTGGGGTTCTCCTGAGCACCCATTCACTCAGTTAAAAATTTGTGTTTGCATGTTGATGTTTGTTCCCCAGGGCTCATCTCCCCTAGTGAGCATGTTTAAACAACTGAATTACTCTTACAATGAAACATTCAAATTCAAGCCTTTATTATTATGCAATCTGGGATTATTTTTTTTTTTATCATTAGACTTCCTTCTGAACTGGGTGGTTGACACTCCCTGTTCCAAATTCCTGTTCCATGAGCTAGTTGTTTGGAAATACTGGCTAGGAGGACAAACACCGTGGCTTCTTTTTTTTTTTTTTTTTTTTTTTTTTTTTTTTTCATCTGGAGAAAGTGGTTTTTTTCACTGGTATTTGGGATTAAACTGTAACCTGAAGGCAGTCCACAGAAACAGGACAAAGTTCAAAAGGAAAAGGCGAGCATAACCTGAAGGAGTGATGCACTGAAAACAGAGAGCCTGATTCAAAGTACTTTGGCTGTCTGAACACTCTTGTGCATGACTTAACTAGTTTCTGGATTAAACCTCGCATATGCCCTAGGAGAGGAATGTGTACCTGCTTCAGCAGCATGTGATCTCTGCAAAATACTGTGGAAACTAGTCTCTGTTGTGTCAAACTGATGGTTCAAATACGCTTTTACTATTCAGAAAAAGATATTTCTGATTAACTCCATATCTAAACAACTTTAATGATTCACGAGACTACTTGATTCTCCAGTCAGATCAGTTTCCGTACAGAACTTCACTCCTTGATCTATGTCCAAGAACATATTTATCAGGGAATTTATACAGCCCTTTAAATTCACTTCCTTATGCGCATTAAACTGRCTTTCATCTGCAAAACCCTTTGAAAGCTCCCTGTGTGTGAAGTGAGGATTTCTCCAAATTTTCCACGTGTCCCGTGATCCTGTAGGCTTGTCCCTGTGAGCCCTGCTGCCGGGCAGTCCGTGTGTGCAGCAGGAKGGTTGGAGAGATGAGTTTGCTCCTTTGCCCGCAGGGGAATGCACAGCACCGCATGGATGCGCTCTCCCTGCACAGACCGAGCGCTCCGGCTGTCCCGGCTGGGCAAGGGCAGCGCCAAGCTTTTGACAATTGTCTTAGCGAGGACTCTTTTGGCTTTTCAAGCAGCTTAGCGTTTAAAAYAACCGTGGCCACTCGAGCAGCCGCAGATCCTTCAGGCTGCCCTGACACCATTGCCAGGTTGTTGAGAGCGCACGGAGCAGAGCTGTCGCACCGAGTGCGTTCCCTGCYGTGCCTCGGAGCGCTCTGCCGGCCCCGGCACCGAGCGCAGCTGCCTCCGACCGCGGCGGCGGCCCCGGCTTTGTTTTGTTGTCGTTTCTGCAGAGGAGCGGCAGGAGCTTACATCATTTCCAGTAATGAAGTGCCTGGGGTTCTTTTATGACTTGCACACTCTGCTTCTCTGGAGCTGTACAGTATGTGCTGCGTGACTCCGGGAAACCGAGGATTTGTTTTGACTTGCTAAAAGAACGTTTTGCTATTTCTCTTTACAATTTCACCGTATGACTTGTCAATTCTCTGCCGCTCTTAAGAATAACTTCAGATTTAATTAGCTGAGTGCAAACATCTTTCATTGCAGTGTGGATTACACTCCTCATTGAGTACATTTACCGACAGAATGAAAGACAACTTAATCAGGCGATTCTGTATTTGTACTGCTGTGTCCAGAGAGCATGGTAGCTGTCAATAGAGAGTTGCTATTGAATTTCTTTCTAGTGGGGTATGCCCAGTGATGTGGGGACCCATCTTGTTAAGCACTGCTCATTGGTTTTGATGCTCTCTAACTAAGACTCCTTTTCAAGCGTGGTTCATTATCATTTACCTCTCTGCTGTGTAAGAAAAATAATACTTRAGTGTCGTGCTAGGATGTACTGAGGGGGCTGGCATGTCCCCAGAAGGTCCCCAGTGACCTTGCCTAGCATATTTCAAACTTTGAACGATTTATACTCTGCTGAATAGCAAAGTAGCACTGCACACGAACCTCTATCAGACAAGTTTGGCACCAGCTTCCCMAAGCGTTACCTGGATACATGCGTGTGTATGTGCTTTGAATTCCTCTGTGCTGAATTTCAGTTTGGATTTCCACAACTTGGAGAACATTCTCCAGAGCAGGAACCACCCTGGAGTGTTTCTGGGGTATCCTGACCCAAGCAGCAGCCTCCACAATTCTCCGTGAGTCCCTGAGTACATGCTTGTGCTGCAGCAACAGCAGCTGATTTACCTGCATGTGCAGTCCCAACAAATGCTTTCTGACAACATCAAAGCCAATGAAGAAAAGCACAACATTCATAATGCCCTTTGTAAAACTTTCTGTTGCTTTCTGTTGGTTCCAGGTATCGATGTTGTCATGAGCACTTTATAAAACAACTTTAACCCCTAGTAACTATTCATTTCCCCAGAGTTAAAATTTGACAAGTCCATTTTTAGCCATCTCTCAGGAGATGCCATCTCTCAGGTGGTTTCTGTTTGATTCTTCAGAAGTGAATCATAGTTTCAAAACCCTCACTACCTGAAACACTCTTCTTTTCCATTAGCATTCAACGTGTTTGACATAGGTTCAGACACGTTATCAGAAACTTACACTAGAGTCCTTTAAAAAGATCCTGGGTGATTTCATGCCCTGGAAACACCTTTCAYGCTGTAAGTGTTCCTACAGCTATGGGGAGATATRAGGCATATGGATGTGAGCTAGTCAAATTAATACCATAATGGCTTCTGGCTCGACATGCACATACAGTGCAAACAGAGAGCAGAACAGCTGTAGTAGAGTTACCTTTTATGTGGGTGGCATAGACGTCTGCCAATTAAAATGTTCTGATGAATCATTTCTTGCCATATGATTACTGTTAATAAGAATTTATGTTAACAAGTTTGTGTCTGAACTTTGCACAGGTTCATGCCTGCATTTATTTTGTTAAAAAATAGAGCATATCATRGTTGTTTTTTGTTCTTAATGGACTTTCTTTCCTCCCTTGAAAGCATTCCAGGACTTCAGTAATGCAGAGCTGCCAACTAACCCTTAAAGGAAGATGTTTTTTATCTCCATGTAGTGCTTTCTGGATGTAATTCTGTGTTTACAGAACAATAGTTTTAACTGGGGACCTCAAGCCAAGCTTCTGACTATAAAGAGAGTGGCCTTCAAATGGCCTTCMAAATATGAACTTTTATTAAAGTCTTTGTTATTGCAAGCATCTGTAATTACACTGACTGGCAGGTTTTAGCCATTGACTTCATTACACGAACTCCCTGCATGTAAAATAAAGTGATTTTTTTCCAGAATTGATGTTATATTTACGGTGAGAAATTAAGCATGGCAAAATGTTATTTTAAATATATCCTCAGCAGCTTACAAAGCATTTTAAAGTATTTGAGAAGATTGTGCAACAAGTGAGATATTTTATAGAAAGAAACACAAGTCCAAGCATGGTGAGTGTTAACAAACTTTGATAAAGGATGACTTGGGAATATSTCATCAGAAAAATGCAATTTGAAATTCTGCATCAGAGTAGAGAGACAGAAAACAATTGCAATAAAAGTAGAAAAACTTCTTGAAGTACAGTTTAGTTAGGATAGGTGGCTGGAGATTTATTATCCTTGTGAATCTTGTTTGGGAGCCATAAGCAGAGGCAAACATTTTGGTGGAAGGACTACTGTCTACTAACTTAGACAATCTACAAACTTAAACAATCCTAAAAAGACTGAGGAGAAAGTTGGCAAATGGATACTTTCTCTCCCTATTTGCCCTACTGGCAATCCTGACACTCATGTAGGAGGAACAGAAGACACTGATAAGCAAAGCATTTCTATGGCACTTGGACCGAAGCTTTTGGGGGTTCTTTGGCTAACAGCCTCCTCCTCACCTGTGCTCTGTCCATGCTTACTGATGCTTTGATATCACACWTGCATCCCTTTTCCCTGCAGCCTCAATAAAACAAGAGCTCTCCTGTGTTTTTTCCAGTGTCATCCTGCATTACCACCTACAAGAAGACGCCGCCTCCAGTCCCACCGAGAACGACCACCAAGCCGTTTATTTCCATCACAGCCCAGAGCAGCACGGAGTCTGCCCAGGATGCCTACATGGATGGGCACGGGCAGAGGGGAGATATCATCAGYCAGTCTGGACTTAGCAACTCCACGGAAAGCCTGGACAGTATGAAGGCGCTGACAGCTGCTATTGAAGCTGCCAATGCGCAGATCCACGGCCCTGCAAGCCAGCACGTAGGGAACAACACTGCCACTGTCACCACCACCACAACCATTGCCACTGTTGCAGTAGAAGATAGGAAGAAGGATCACTTCAAGAAAAACAGATGTTTATCTATTGGAATACAGGTACAGTGCATGGCATGGATTATATGCCTGCCATTGTTTTGGGATTTCTACGTCTGTTTGATTGCTCATTATACAATGTTTTGTGTATTTTTCTTCTTGTYCTGACAGGTACCTATGTAGAACTTGCATCAGCATAATCATTCTGCATGGTWCTAATGATGTTTTCCTAATTTATCATAAATACATCAGATGCAAGGATTTGTTTGAGTCTCTGTGCTGCTTGTTATTCAGCTCTGTTGAATTACACACATGAGCACTAATCTATGAATCATAACACAGCAGGGGTCAGAAAGGCATGAATTAAATCATTGAAAGGGAATGTGTAAAACAATGATTTACATTACACTATCACCAAAAAAAAAAAAAAAATTCACCCGCCTCACTGAATTAATTGTCGCTGCTTATTCATGCGTTTCATAATGATTGGTAGCCACTTGAATGAGGCAGCATTGTTCCTACCTCAGACTCAAGAGCAGAAGGTAAGTTCCTTCTGATTTGCCCTTGTTAAAGAAAATTACATTTTGTTACTTCTAGTGGAATGAAACAAGAAAACTAACCTGCCAAAGTTCATTCCTGTTTACAGAAAGGACAAGAGTAAATAAACCAGACCCATGTAATCTGCTTTCTTAATTAATCTTTTCCACCCACCCAACCCCCGCCCCCCCCAAAAAAAAAAAAAATTATGTGCATAGGACTCCTGACTATCTGCTTTCAGGATCAGCTTTTGTAACAAAGTACTTCAACTTAAAATCACTGAGAAGCAACACAAGTTTTGAWGGGAAATGAATCCCAAGCAAATAGAATAGCAATCCAGAGCTTATTGGCCTTCACAAGAAGACTTTTTTTTTTTTTTCCTTGCAGAAGGTGGTTGTAAGCACAGCACTATGTGTCTGGACAGGCTTATCTGATTAGCAAAGCCCTAAGAATTTACCCTGAAATCTCTGTATCAGCCTGATGAGATAGATGAGAGGTGCTGTGCTGAAGTATGCCATCCCAGGGCTAGCTGCTGGAGAAGCTGTGACTTTTCTCTCACTTCTTCCTGGAAGGGCAGTAATAACTATTGACTACGGGTTCAGCTCACCGCCTTTTTTGTAGACTTTTACTGTTTCACAGCAGTTTGTTTGGGCTATATTCTGAAAGAAGGGCTGATGTTCAGTGGTAAACACAGGAGCAAGATCCCGGTAGGACAGGGATAGAGGAAAGCTCCTCTGTTACTCATTCCCATTCCCAGCCAAGCCTTAGGTGACATTTTATTATTGTAATCCCTTATTTCACCAATCAGAGAATCCAAGACTACCTAGAAGACAAAGACCTTGCAAAATAATGGGTACAAGAAGATCATTTCTGTGTTTGTAGAAGCCAAAATGAACAACAGTAAAGTGAATCATGGTACTTGAGAGACCATCTCCCTGCTGTCTCTTTTTCAGGTAGTGTTGCAAGTAACAAAAGATGCTTTTGAAAGGTATAGAGGCCTCAGTTTCCTGAGATCTGAGGAAAACAGGGCTCCAAATTCTCTTCAAGCCTTTGACAATCTCCCTCTCAAACTCTGAAGTTTACAGATGACCAATATAATCACGTGAAATAATCATGAAAGCTGGGGATGGCACGTGAGGGTGTGCCAGGGTGGGATTTGTGTACAAACCAACGGAGATCCCTAAAGATGGGATGACATGAAGCAAAACTTTCAGCAGTGATACAGCCTTACAGGATTCCTGCCTGTGCATGGTCCCACCCTCACAACTATGCGCATCAATGAGATTTTTAGAGTCAGACAGGCTTCACAGATAAAAGAAAATTACTTCACTAGTCAGCTGTCAGATCCATTTTGCAGCATCGTTGCACAAGCACTCACGGTGGTGCAGCTGAAGGGGTGCTGTGCGAGTAGCAATACCCTACAATAGCTGTTGGTGCCAGAAAATGCTTCTGTTACAAACAACTGCCCTAAAGGAGGCAGCTACATTGTCAGTCCTCTGACTGGCAGTACAGAGTCAGCCCCTCTCCACTGACTCTAAAGCCTGGCTCACGCTGAGTCTAAACTCAGACCAAGCACACACCTCCATCATAGTCTGACCCATCTCTGTGGAGCAGGGCAAGCTGCATTAGCCAGAAGTACATTCTTAGTTTGCTTCCTCCTCTGCCAAATAAACCTAGTGTGCACTTCTGATGAACTCCCATGTGTGTCCTCTACACCCCTCAGTCACTCTCAGGACACTGCAAGCCTTTGCTGTAAATCTGCTGAGCAAACAAGCAAAGTTAAGCAAAGCCCTCCCATCAAAAGGTTGCTTCACGCTGTCAGTTACGGGATTTAAGGTGTGTTTATCTCCACAGAACCCCCAGTATCAGGGAAGTATCTCACCTCACAAACAGCTTCTGTAACTCCTGTCCCTCATTCAGAACTTTTCCAGCATAGGCTGGTCAAGTGGGTCTCAACAAGAAGTTGCTGGTGGAACAGCCAYCAGCTACAGCTGGAGATTTTGCACACCCATGGTCAGTTTGAGTAACAGATCACTTCATAACACTGCTGTGGCACAAAAATTCTGTCTGCTGGAAAATGTTTTTCTGTTAAGACTATCTATGTTATTGAGAATTGCACTGAGAATTAACAACTACACTGATTGGACCCAGAATATTGTGATTGTGCTCAAAGACACATCTGTGGTTAAATTTTAACTTTATATGATTGGTGTAAATCTCCTCATGGAAATGGAGATGTGGTATAAAGTTCCTGCCTATCCTCCTGAGACCACCTATTGGCGTGATGAAGCAGTAAAGAAAATGCATCTAAGACTCATACCTGCTCTCTTTAAATCTCAGCAGTGCTCTGATTTGAGTCACGAGTATTTAAACAAAATAAACACGTAATTTTGACACGAGTTCACATATGCATGCACGTACAGATAAAAGGTAAAATCGAACAAGTGGTATTGTGCTCCAGGAATTACAACTGCCCAGAGATGTGCTCTGACAAATGTGAGCATCCAGCCTCAATGAAATACTGGATAAAATCCATCTGCACATTGCAGGCTGAATATTGTCGTATCATAAATGCTTTATAGATTAACAAGAACAGTAAACTTTCACTAATAACATCAGAAATGAGCAGACCACAGACAAACTGATTAGATGAAGGAACTCATGGTACAAGCAGGTGCATAGAAACTGCAAGTAGTTGGGTGATATCTCTGCTAAAATACATTCTAATTATCTGTTGTGTTTTGGTTTTTTTTAAGGTTGATGGTGCTGAAGAAGCCATCATACCAGGTGACAATAAAGCAWCCAGTAAGTTCCAGTCCATAGGAGTTCAAGTAGAGGAGGAGAAGTGGTGAGTAAAAGTTAATWCTGTTTTTCTAAAGTAAATAATTATGCTGCAACTAGTTTTTAAGAGCCCTAGTTCCTGCACATGTGACCACATAAACCTGCTTCCTGGATGAATTATTAGATCACCCAGCTGAAAAACTGAGTCTTATAAAGGTTGTAGTTCTTAATTTGTCAGGATTTTTCAGGACCAGAGAGAGAACTGGAAGAGAAGTGATTTAATATTCTTTTAATAATCTCTTTTTCCCCAGAAAATCTACCTAAACAGTGGACAGTTTTGCATTAATCTCAGGATGGCTGCAGCAGCATAGAATTGGTGGAGAAAAGTTTACATTGTTTTTCAGCAGAACAGTTTCAGCCACATGCAGCAGTGCACTATCAGAGCCAAACTGAATGTTTTGACTCAGGTATCTCACCCAGACATCTCTGCATTGCAATTGCTCCCTTGCAAAAAAAGTCGAGATTACAAAGCAAGCTTGTAAAACTCTGTTCTCCCTACAATCTGCAGTATATCCTGAATTAGTAAACAAATATCCTTTAAAAAGAAAAAATAGACTAGAGCAGCTGTCTTTAAGGGTTATGTTTCTTTCTGATGACAAATTTCCAGTTGCATTGCAGGGCAGCAAAACTGTGCATAACATTTTGGAGAGACGCAAAGAGTGCTTGACCACAACTGCAAATCTTATTTCCTTCCCAAAACTGGCCTCCGTGGCTGAAGAAAAGCCAGACTCTCCCCTTGTCTCTGAGTGTGCAGGCCTGCCCAATGTTGCTGTGGCTCCAAGCACCCACCCAAGTCTTTGTTCTCTTTTCTCAGGCTGCTTGGGCACGGTGTAACTTCTGGATGCTGGAGCCGCTTTCTTATAACTCTCAGTCCCCTGCTGTGTTGTAGGAGAAGCCACGGTGCAGTGTGACTTGTCAGTGAGGGTAGAATAATCCTTGCAATCTCTCAAAACTTGGGTGCAGCAAATCTGAGCTCACTGAACTCAAGCCCTCTCCCCATCTCTGGCCTGCTGACTGCAGGAGCGAGAGGAGATGTCAATTTTCACACTGCATTTTTCCTACATCGGCTAAAAACACTCCAAAATGACACATTATGGATACCATTTTCAATTCAACCAAATCTTGTAAAGTAGCAAAGTATTTTCTGTGGTTATAAAAGGCTCAAGTGATTTCAGCAAAAGAGATGTGATTTTGCAATGACCCTGCTAGGCTGTTACCAAGTTCCTCATTAACCTGCTAAAACATCTCTTGCTGGCAGACATTTCTTTATATGTTAGACCTTAGCCCCATTTACCCACAACTCTTCCAGYGCTAGACAAATGAGCCCATTAGAATAGATGCTGAAGGACCATTTCACTTCAGCCCGAGCACAAAGGAAATCACTGCCCCAAAAGCCCAACCCTCCCCCTCCCTGCAAAGAAATAAAGAAATGGCTGTTTGTAAATACCTTACTTCCAAAGTCCTCTTTTTACTGCAGTTTTTACTGCTCCAGAGAAGAAGGTAAGATTTGCCTGTGGGAGTCTGTCCTGAGAAAGAAATATTTCTGCATTACWCACTGACAGCTGAGTTTGGGGGTTTCCTTGCTGATAAAGTTGAGGTTGCTGCTGTTTGGAGAAGACGGGCAARCAGCAATCTATCATGGACTTTCAGAAGTGAACTGGCTGATAAAGGACAGCCCCTAATCCTTAGAAAATGTGTGCACTCAAGGCACAAAGGGCTTATCATCACAGTTGGGCACTCATACTCTTTTTTCCCCCCTAACACAGCAGAGCACAATGTATTGATTATCTGTTACAGGAATAGAATTGTAAATACAGTACATTCTTCACTGCCCCWGCACTATAACATCTGCAAAGCCTCAGAAAAGCCCTTTTTAGCTGAATCTCTGCGACATTCATGTTTTTAAAAATATTCCAGGCTTCAGAAATATTAAATAAATATAAAATGAGAATAATGACATAGCAGAAAAAGATAAATACAGTAAATTATGTTTCCTTTTCAGACTAAGCTAGTAAGTACACTGTTATGAAAYAAGAAAGCGCTTTGGCTAATGCACCAAAAACCTACCACAACTTTCAGTCCTCTTCTTGGCTTCCTGCTCTTTCCTTCCCCTTTCCCTCATCTCACATAATTGTCATTCTCATACAAGGAAATCTTACCTCCTCACATCCTTTTAAATATTACTGCTTCTGTGCTGGGACCAAGTAAGGAAAACATTTTGCCTCCATTTCTTGATCTAATTCAAAAMCAGAGCAWCTTCAGAGGACAGAAGAGCTCTCTYTCCTCAGAGCTGTCTCSMTTCAATCTTCCATCTCGCCTCAGACCTTTCATTGGCCTTTCACTCTCTGTAACRTGGGCCTCCTGCCAAGACAAATGCCTCGGTCCGCCTCCTCCTCTTGTGCTGCTCAAAGGATAAATGTGCCTGCTGCTACCTGACCACATTACAGCTGGATACATTGCTGCTATTCATCTTATCTTCAGTTCTTTATGCTGCCTGCTCTCAATAATCTTTTTCATACCCATTCCCTACCTGCAGCTCTGTGATTTCTAGCATTTGTAGAGTGCCTCTGTCCAGTCATCCTCTTGGAGAGAAACTGGTATGCATTTCTTTCAACCTCATGATCTTACTGCTGTTACTTTTACCTCTCTTTTATCTCACCTGACCTTCCCCATGATGCTGACAAAACCCTAAGCAGTATGTTCCTTCCCTTTTCCTTCCAGGGCAGCTTTGAAATGTGTACCTAATGAAATGGATCCCTGCAATCTCAGGGCACTTCCATTTCTGCCCATTTCYGTTTGTTCTTTCTCTATACCTGTAACTTCTTCTTGACCTCAAGGGACCACCCTCCTCACTTACAGAAGGTAATTGAGTTGTTAGAAGTCAACYAGTCCTACTGAAGCAGAAAAAAAATGAAGCAATATATTCTGCCAGAACAATTAGCATGCATTCTTCGTGAACAAGGGATTTTCAGTCCCACAGCTCTGTAATCAGTTTTAGTCGCCCTTGCAATTTATCTTTTCTGCCCAAGATCTCCTATTACATTCTCAACCCCCAAAATTKTCTTGTTTATTGATCTAGACATACCACCATCTGGTAATTGTACTTGATTTGCCATCACAAATGTGTTTGATTTACCACCACATTTTTGAATATTGAAACAATGGTAGCATCTGGAGTAAGAGCCCTGCCATGGGGACTACAGTAGACAGATGGTCCTTCTCCATCTTCTCTGGTTTCTGTGGCACCAAGGAAGGTGCCCCCATATCTTGATAGACAAAAGTATGTCTTAGACAGGAGAYCTCTTGATTTGGTGTAAAGTGGAATAATTTGAAATAATGATGACATAAAGCAAACAGTCAACCAAAAAAACCACTGTGCTGTCTCTTTCAGGAAAAAAAGCCCTCACATCTTTGGATTTTACTACTATATAAAGCCACATTTTTCTGTTTATTTCATGTAGGTTTTTGAGCTTGGTTACTCAGTGTCCAACAAAAAATACTCAGGTTTTAGTGTCTTCCCTGCACAACAGTGCTACAGTCTAACTCAAACTTCTCAACTCTGCACTCTTTAGGACTTTGAAATCTGTATTTTGGGTAAACTCAGCAGGAAATACATCTTGTGACTCTTGGGGGATGTCCCCATCAGGGCTAAGACTTGGACTTGATGACCCTTGTGGGTCCCTTCCAACTCAGAATATTCTGTGATTCTGTGAACTATTTGCCTGGCTTTTCTCAGCAGTGTTTTCCATGGGCGAAGACATTCCAGTGAAAAATTCTGAAGGTCATAGATCCTCCATCCTTGGAAACATTCAAGGTTGGGCTTGGACCAACCTGATGTGGTTGAAGATCTGCAACTGAGTCCAGTTCCTCTGGCCAGTTCCACCCTGGAGGGACTCACTCCCCACACCTCCTCCCACCCTGYGCGTGCTTGGGGAGGAGCTGCTGCTCTGATCAGCAGAAAGCAAGGCAGGCCCTGGCTCTGACATTGCTGATCTCCTTCTCTGGCCACAGCTGCCCATGATCCGAGGAAATCCCACAGCCCYRGTGGCTCCCAGCCCTGRTGGGCWGCTGGAAGCCTGACCTTGGCAGAATTGGCCCTAAATTTCTGATCACACCCTGCTGGTTGGCAATAGCCACCCTGCCCAAGGGACCAGACCAAGCCCTGGTGGGAGGCAGAGTGCTCCAGCCAGCACCTGTGCTCTGCRATGCAAAGGCCAGCATTTGGTAAAAAAACACAAACTAAGTAAACCAACCAGCTTAAAACAATGTGGTGAACGAAGATGAGCAGCTCTAAGGAATGGAGTTGGAGCAGGAATGTTGTTCCTGCCATTAGACAACACGGTACAATGTCTGCTGACTCAGCTGCAACGCTAGAAGGGAAGCCCACCAACGAGATAGAGGACTGCCAGTGGGAAAAGTAGGGCTGAGTTTAACCTAAATGCCTGTGAGATCGACCATGCATCATTTGGCTTGAAATCTAGATCTTTTCTGAGGTTTTGGGTTTGGGTCTTTTTCAGGAATGAAATAAGTTATCTAAGTTGAATTGTAAACATGTTTTGCAAAAGAAAGCCAAAGAAGACTTAGAAGCTGAGAGTTGAATGCTAACAARTGACCATGCTGCTGTTCAAAACACATCRTTCTGTTGTTCWCYRTACTGGTTTATCCTGTCTGAGGTTTCATGGCTTTCTGCACCTTAGGCCAGATATCTGCTGCAGTTCTCTGAAGCTGTAATTATTACACCTTGTGCCTGCAGGGCACTACTGAGTACAAAAGGGTCAGGCCTGTAAGCAGAAGTAAACCTCTGTTTTGAACTTTTTTCTTTTTTTAGGTAGACTTGTGAATACTTCATATGGTAGAAGCAGAGAAAACTTTGGCATTAGCTTCAACAGCTCTCCTCTAGTATGGAGTTTTAACTGAGAGCAAAGCTAAAATGGATCATGTGGGACACAAATGGTATTTTGTAAGAGTAAAACATCCTGGAAGTGAGTGAGGAAGCTGTGTCAGAGACTAAAATTATCATCTCAGTCATTTTATATAGATGAGTTAGATGCAGGCAGATAGTAAGTGCCTTCCTGCATTTCCATTTTATTCAAAGTACATTTCCTTGGAAATATTTTTTAAATTTTGAACTGATGCTATATTCTATTGCCAAGTTGTTTTTCTTTTGAAGACAGATAAGTTACATAATCGACTGCCAAGAAACTGTCAAGCAAGCCTGTAGCATGCTATTATATAGATTAAACAAAGGCAAAAAAGTAGGTCATTCTATTCCATTTGTTAAGCAGAGTCTGGTTTTGGTGGTACTAGCTCATGTTGAACCCAGTAAGAGCACACTGCTGAAAGACTTGAAATGCAGAGCCTCCAGCAATACGTCCTCCTGTCAAGTAGATTCTCATGTTTTCACATTTTGGTTTTGGTGTCTGAAAAGCCAGGGTGTTAASAGAAAATACAAGTGGTCATCTGAAACAGAAGACTGTCACAGTCTGGGGCACTGAAGAAAGCCGAAGGCAGCTGTGACATGGAGGTAGGGACAAAAAGAAGAGCAAGCCTGGACTAAGGTGTGTGCTTTTCTCTCCAGTGCAACGGAAGGTGTGGAAAAGTACACTGTGTACTAATGCCTTGGTTCTCAGTGAACCCTGACTAAATGACAAAAAAAAAACAAACAAACAAAAAAAAACCATGGGCACGCATGTTTGTGTGTGTGTATGTTTGTGGGTGTGCATGCACTTCAGTGCAGATAAGGGATTTGTCAGGTTGGTGGTCAAACTAAAGCAATTTCTAAAAAAGCTAGCATGGATTGGACCAATAGATTTTCACTGTAAWGTCAGCCTAATGCTTGTGTGTTTCCAAGCACTAATAGTAGTGTAACAGCTTTTCTCTGCCAAGGGCCCATAGCAGATGCTTAGCAAAAGTATAAAGGAATGAGTGCWAAGTATAAAGGGTGTGAATTAAGCACCACTTCTCCCAGCAGACATTCCCAATTTAGTATTCTGTTGTTCAGGGACTTCCTAAGCCAGATACAACATCTGTGTAATGTCTCTTCCTGTGAATTTGATCAGGTTCTCTTTGAACCTATTTTTACCTTCGGTTTTTCCAGGATTCTGTAGCAATTTAATTACACATTGTGTAAAGATGTGAAGAAGTAYTTCCTTTCATTAGATGTAGATCTTCCACCACCCCAGTGATCCTTGTCCTCTCTTTCTAACTTTTTCTGCTGTATTGGTCCATAACAGAATGCTTTCCTCTGTTTGCCAGAGGATAAATACTAACAAGCTGAAGAATTCTGCTCACTCTTTATTTTTCAGTTKGCTGGTGCATGTCATACACAACTACAGTGGCACAACCATGACTTTTATATCATTTAGCAATGCCTGTTTCAAAAGAACTGCAAGCAGCAGGCACCATGTTAAAATGTTTGTGATTATTTAAAAAGCGTGTGCACAATCTATTATTAAAGTTTCCCTGGGGTTGATATGGCTGAGAAGTTAATTTGAACTTTCTTCTGCAGAGGAATTGGGTTGATTTTTTTTAAATTGGAGGACCTTTCTCAACTCCTGTTTTGCTTTGCTCCTCTCAAAGCCCCAGATCAACAGCCATTAATTTCCTCTATCAGCAGGACCTATTACAGTTCTCCTTGAAGTCTGCTGCAGTCCTCCTGAGCTATCTGGATGCACCAGGTATATAGGACATTAAATTCTCCCTCAGCATCCTTCCATCTGCTCCCTCACCAACTGCAGACTAAATATACTTGATGAAATTTTGCTGTCAGTTGTAGTTGTYTAATTGGCTACTGCTCTTCAGTGGAAGGTGGAAAAGAAATTAAAGAAAGTGAAATGGTGCCCAGCATCCTCCACCATCTCTTCAGCATTTTCACTGCTGCTTGAGCTCAAACTAAAAACAGAACTGGCRAGGGCAAAACAGCCAAAATATCACAGGAAAATGGGTCCTAACACTAGTTTCAAGTGTAGGTGTGAGATTGAGAACAAACTGGAGGCCAACTTCTAGTTGTGTGAGTGCACAGGCATCTTAGATTAGTAAGAAGAGGAGATGGGAATCTGTCCCTATTCGTTTCAAAACTATGTCAGTTCTGAGCCCTAAACATCACTGATTTCAGAAACATCTATGCTAAGTATTTTATAGTTCTACCTTCTTTTTCATCATGGGGCAAAATAGCTGTCTGCCCCGCTTGTTTTCCATTCATGCCCTCTCCAATATTACTGCTGATCAAATGGGCTCTCRTTACCACCCCCACAACAGCATTATTGTCTTTCACTCCTTGTACTTCTCTGTGCTCCTCCTCTGTCAGCCTTTTCCCCTCAGATGCCTTGGACTGCAGAATTTGAAATACTGTTTGCATCAAGAAAACCTACCCAAGCCCCCAAACCTCCTCTCTCTCCCCTATTTTTGCCTTCACTCTCACGACTGTTCTCAGTCCTCAGATGCCCCAACACAGGGTAACTCTGCGAGGGGAAAGGAAGCTACCTACAGGAGAGCAACCATCCCAATGAGGGGGACACAGACAGAGACAGAATGCTAGCTTTGGTGAAAAAGARAAAATCATTTTGAAGCTGAAGGTTGAATATTAAAAACAAAATGTCTGGACACCAGCAATGGGTGCTAAAATTGTGAGATAGCAGATATATAATTATGAAGAGTAATTACAAAGAAGCAATAGAAATGCTTATCTGACTTAAAAATAGAAGTTAAAGTTAAAAATACTTTTTTATATAAATGGAATGTGTAATATCATATTTGTATAACACTCATTGCTATTACTATCTTATCAGTTTCACAGACACGATTTTTAAATGTGGCTCGTGAGTTTGGATGTGTAACTTCAAAGGGGTGTGAGTTTTAGAAATTGAAAGATAAGCCACTTCTGAAAATTGGGGCCCTTTAACCTTTCATTAGTCAGTAGCCTAAAATCCTGCACACTGCTAGCTGTCTCTTGGGCTAGCCTCTGGTTTTGTTAAACCACACAACAATTAAAGCTCCTTGTCTCAATAAACAGTGAGCTTGCATGGAAAAAGAGAGATGCTTCTTTGTTTGCTTGCAATGAGAWGAAAAGTTTATGCTGAAACAATGCTACACTTGAATGTAGCATTGAGAGGTGTGACTGCCAGTCTTAGGAAGAGTGGCAGAATCTTAGTAARTCCTTCCATACCGAGTCACCCAGAAAAAACTTTCTAAACATTTTCTGTTTGTGCTCCCCGAAGCTTTCGCAGGTTTACACGATCTAACAGTGTAACAACAGCCGTGCAAGCAGACCTGGATTTCCATGAGAACTTTGAAATAATCGACCCTCAAGAGGACAATACATGTTCTGGACAAATATCAAGACAATTTTCCCGAGATGCAAGCACCTCTACTGTTAGCATACAAGGGTCAGGAAACCATTACCATGCATGTGCAGTGGATGATGACTTTGAGACAGATTTTGATCCGTCAATTTTACCTCCTCCTGATCCATGGATTGACTCTATTACTGAAGATCCTCTGGAAGCTGTTCAAAGATCAGTGTGCCCACGAGATGGCCACTGGTTTCTGAAGCTACTTCAGGCAGAGAGAGATCGTATGGAGGGTTGGTGCCAACAGATGGAGAGAGAAGAGCGTGAAAACAACTTACCTGAGGACAGTAAGTAACCACACGCAATAACATTGTAACTGCAAAGAATTATTTAATATAGGTCAAATTCACTCCAGTGAATTCTGCATTGTGCCCTTTCTCACTTAGCTAATGAAGCTATGGTGGTGATTCTCAAAAGGACTGTATGCATGTATATAATAATCCTTATTAAAGCTGACAGGGAATGCAAATGCTCAGCACTTCTGAAACTCCGGTGGTATTAGCTTTTGGGATTAYATAGTTCAATGGATAATTAGGAGAACGTGGTTAGGGATCTTGTAGTATTAATGTTTCTTAACTCTTCTATTTGAAATCACTTCTCATAACCTTAGAATATAGTTTAACAGATTGTAGTTCCTTTTAATTAAATTCATATTTTAGTTGCCTTTTCAGATGGTGATTGGCATAAGAGTATTTAGATGTTTCTCCCTACTGAGAGATTTCAGTTATGCTTCCAAGTTGTCCTCTCACTCTCTTCCCCTCTCCAACCTCCYTTCATCTCCCGTGCAGTTCTCATTTGTCTTTGATCATCCCAATAAAACATCTTCATATTGTGTGATAAAAAAACCCACACATGCAAACTACATCCCAGGTGTCACTGCTGTTAGCAATATTGACCCACCTATAAGGCAGTGGGGCTGTCTAATAAACCATCATGACTCAGGCGGGTTGAGGGTTCAGTAGTTCACGTCTCACTTGTTCACTCTGATTAGGGCAGAAGGGTTGAACATGTTCTTCCCTGTCCAGAACTTCTTCTCCCAGTAAAAATGGGTCTTTTTCATTTACTTCTGTTACAAGGAGGTAAATTGGACCATTGCTCGCTGTCAGCTTTTGGACAGAGCTAAACCTGTGAGTTTACAAGCATGCTCCTTGTGAATGAAGCTGTTTCAAATTTTAGAAGGGAGCTTCTGGGGAACATGAAGGAGTAGCTGCATATAGAAAATCCAGTTTTTCACAATATAGRCACACCTAGCATATATTCCTGGATATACAACTAATATTTTTTTCCAACCCCCAAATTAGCTTCTACTAAAGCAATGACTACTACTTCAGCTCAGAATTTCTTGTTTAAAATTTCTAACCCTCCCTCTTAAGAAAAGAATTGTTTGAATTCTTTTGAAATGTAAAGGTTTTGATTTATAAAGGGAAAGAAAGAGCCACTGGAAAAAAAAAATTTTGTAAGCTGTTTCTGCTGAAACTTTACATTCAACCTAGTGAATGAAAAAGTTTGATCCAGACAGTCAAAGTTAGACATGATTGTAAGCAACTGGAAATTGACTTTGAATGGCAAGTATGAGAGAACTTGAATTTTTAGATACATAAKGGTTTTATATGTCTACAAAATTTATATAATATAACAGGCTAACAATGTCTTCTGAAGAAAAAATATAGAAGGTTTGACCTTAAAAATAGATCCAGATTGTCCAAGTTCTAGAATTTTTGAATCTAATTTTTAACTCACACCATCAATGCAGAAATCTCTTTGAACACATATCAGAATAAAAGGGATTCTGTTGTTTCTGTAACATGAAGAAATAAACATCATGAACTATGATATTTTAGATTGAAAAAAAAAAAAAGGTGAACACATAACAAACAGTTAATAAGTTTATAAGTCGAAGCCATAAAATCCAACTGCTTTATCTTTGTCATAATAACTTAGACTGGACATAAGGAAAACATATTCTTTGATGAGGATAGTGAGACACTGGAACAGTGCCCAGGAAAGTTAACCCCATCCTGGAAGGGTTCTGTTGGATGGAACTTTCAGCAACCTGGTCTAGTGGAAGATGTCCTTGTCCCATGGCAGTTGGGCTGAAACTAGATGATTTTTAAAGGTCCCCTCTGACTCAAATTATTCTGTTATTCTATGAAGTGATAATACTGGGAAAACCTATAAATATCTTACTTGTGCACCAAGGTAGTTGGTGCACAAGTAAAGTAGTAGGAAAAGAACATGAAGTGAATTTTTCAAGGCTGATCGATGCAGAACATGCATATCTGTACAGAATTTTGTCTCAATGTCTTGGTGTCTTCAATATAAGACAGTTTTAAAGCGTCTGTTCACCACGTATGACGTGCGTCCCATTTCCTGTGACCATTGGAAATGGAAAAGATGAGAGGAAAAGGGTGACCTGGGTTTGGTAGCCACTGTCACAGGACTGATTTGGGTGTGATGCTGTCAGCTGCTGTGGCACGTGGCAGCTGCCTCCCATTGAGACTGCACAGGGCTTTCTGCTGCGGCTCGGCACGTCCCACTCTACCTGGTGCCAAGGAAAAGCATATGGCCAGGGCCACTCTGCCCGCTCAGCAGTGCCAGAAACAAAAGCCTGGTTGTTGCAAGCCCTGCCCTGAAAACTCGTCTTTTTCATACATCTATAAACTTTAAAGAGAGGGAGAGAGGAAAGGAGGAGAAGAGGTGTGTTTGCTTTGCTTTCCCTAATGAAATATAACCAGARCACGGAATGCCTCCTTTGTTTTCAACCTGACATCCCCAGCATGTGTTTGGCCAGATAACAAAATAAGGAGAACGTGTGATGAGCGAGGTTTTCTCGATGCCATGGCAGCTGACAGAGGGCTCATCCCCCCGGCGCTCCACGTAAAACGATCCGCGCTTCCTGCAGACAATGCGGCCCTTGTGCGGAACAGCTGTCTCGGGGAGACGGCTCGCTGCTGTTTGACAGTAGCTTGTATGTTACATMGATACGTTGGGTATTATCTAGCTGGGAATGAATCTACCAGATGGGGTTGAATGTTTCTAGCTGGGAAATGGAGTCTGCTGCTCTGTATAAAAACAAGCTGTGGCTCAGCGGCTGCACGGTGAAATGCCAATATAGAGAGAAATGCGGTTTCCCTTCCACCATGAATTATTTATTGTATAGTATATTCTGGTTTTATCTGAAATCATTTTCTGATAAAAGCTGCAGCATGTGTGACAGGCAGATGAACACCACTCACACTTCAAGCTAACATACTCGATATGATTTCAGTGTATTTTGCAGTTACARAGAAGTTGGCTACAAACTGTGGGGTTCTCATTAAAAAAAAAAAGAGAAGATGTTACACATCTGAGGCTAAACACCTTGTGAGCATTGATTGAYGCTTTGGATCAGGACTCAAGTGAAATCAACTGTTGACTTTTTTTTTGTTTTCTCCTCAACCATCTGCTTGCTCCTCCTACCTCTCCCCTGCAAAATTTCAAATAGTCAGAGCCTCACCACAGTTGCTGGTGACTTTTGGCTCAGGTTTCTATTGTCATCATTTAAACACAAAATTAGCAGCAACAGACCTGCTAATGGCTCTGACCACCTTTTTCCCCAACAGCAGTGGGCACAGGAACATACTCCTGTGACCTCAGCCTGTCTTTAGAGGKTTTTTTTTGCTGTTTGTATTTCACATGGAGCACTGACCTTCTTGGAAGAGCTGAAGGGCTTCATTTTGCCTCCTTCTGCCCCTCCTTCAGAGATTCTCTTTCACCTGGGGTTGTACTGTGGCTTTGGTGTAAAGATAACAATCAGAAGCAAAGAGSAGGCCTGATTCACCACAAGTCAGGTGTAATGTGGGTTCAGTGGTGAGACAAGCCAGGCCACTGGAGGAGAAACTAAAAGAGAAAACCAAGGCTCTTACAAGGCGTGTCGTTATAACTCTCTTGTGTTTATGTGAAGTCCTCTGGGCTAGTCTGTGAGTGAAGGTTGACCTCAAATGTGAAGGAACCTCACTGCTTAGGACCAGAGCCTCTGCAAATTCATCCAGCTCTGGCAAATTATGCAATGCTGACACACTGTCTGCTGTTTTGGTTTGTTTTAATTGTTTCAAAAGTAAAGAGTAAAGGCTAGACAAAAGAGAATAAAGTTAAGGAAAAGGTATATTTTTTTTGTAATAGATGTGCATGACAATAGAAAAAGAGATCCATGAGTTCAGTTTCAGCCATGAGCAAAGAAAACTATTTGCCATTCCTCTGCATGGCTTCTCCATGCAGTCCTGGTCCTGGCCTCTGCCATTCCAAGGAATGAGGCAGCCTCATCCTGCACTGGGCTGGGGCAGCCATGTGGAGGGACAGTCACCAGCCTGACATGTGGCTSAGTCCTGCTGGAATCCCCCTGGCTATGTGCCTCTGGCCATATGCCCAACTCATCCTTTTCTTGTTCTGGTTTTCTTTTCTCCCCAGAAGGGACTTCTCCATACACCAGGTTTCTCAAAGGAAGGCCAGCAAGGAAAGCCCTACCGCTGCCCAGARGCTAGCAAGGCAAAAAATGAAATCCACAAGCAAGGAAACAATCTAGTTAGGGAAAAAAAAAATAAATGTGCAAATAAAAGCCAAGTAAGTCAGAGAACACATGGAAACTACTTTAATCCAAATGAACAGCTCATGCTGACAGCCCTATTAATTTCAATGAGATCACTCCTGTAAGTATATATGACTCAAAGCAAGGACTGCTCCTTCCCTAGTTTGTTCCATTTGGCTGTTTTCTCCTTAACAGCTGAGCTTAAGACCTGAGCAGTAGCTTTAACTTTGAATTTCCTGGCTTTTGTCATGCTTGGTGCTATTTAAATGTAGGTCTGTCAACATGAATAGGCTAAAATGCTGGTCCATCCTGGCTTGGAAATGGATTGTGACRGCTCTGTGGCAGGATTGCTTCATATGCATAGTGCCCAGCCAACATCTGCAACGCAAATGTCAGGCTGTGTCCCTGTAATTTCAGCTATTGTTCCTGCCACTTGCTCCTGGGGCAATGTAGCAAGTCCCTGGAATTCTGTTCCCTAGCTTGGGCCTTGCCTATCAACCAGGTGTTTTCACATTAAGGGTATTTGGTAACCACAGTCCTAAAGTGCCTCCTTTGTCACTTGTTAGACCCTGGGGCCTGTCAAAGGTGAAATGCAAATACATCAGTTGGGCTTTTGAGGCCAAACAATGCTGCCCCTTCTCAAAATTCCCCTAGCTTCTATGTGATTACTTTTCACATTGTTGTTGTTATTTTCTTATATTTCATTRTCCTTGTTATACACAGTCACCTTCCAAGTTTGAGCAGATGACAGTGACACAATTTTTTTTGCTTGTGTTTGCAATTTTTTTTGTTGTTTTCCTACAAAGACATGGATGGGGGAGATAGGATTTGAAACTCTACAGTTTCAAAACAGGTCCTATGCAAGTCTGAGAACCAAGAGAAGCAAGGACTTAACGCTTGAACAGCACATAGCCCAAGTCTGTTTTTAAGAATGTTTTAAAAGAAGAACATGTTGGGGGTTAGCMACACAAGGATATTCACTGCCATGTGTCTGTCCTAGAATAATATTCTGTGACTCCTAGTTAAGAACAGTAATAGTGAGGAGACATTCCACAATAGCTGAATTTCATCAAAATAGCTATACTGAAGCAGTTCTTCTGCAGTAGACATTATTTGTCTATTTCTGTAAAAATGTCATAGGAGAGAACTGGATTTATAAGGAAGAGAGGTCAAAGCAAGGAGGGAAAAAAAAGGAAAAATTCAAACTATAAAAACAAAACACTGCAGCACAYACACTTCTCCCTCTGGGGAAGATGTGACAGCAAAGCATATGATGGATGTTAATAATGTTGCTTAATGCATTACTGGAAGGCATTCAGATCCAGCAGTGCTGAATGTGCTGTATAGCCCTGTATGGAACAGAAAGCAGACATGAATAACATTATATAGGTGTTTAAATCCATTATGATTGCATCTTGGTGGGTTAGGATTTTCTGTTGCTTGGTTTTATATGTTTTTTTTTTGTATCCTATTAGCTGAACACATCAATTTGAATGTTTATGTGTTTTTCTTCCTGTACCCCATCTCTCTTGCTGTTAAAGATTTCTCTGATTCTTCTTTGATATGTTTTGACTCTTATATTTGCAATTCCATTTATTTTGTTGGTATTCGGCTTCAAACCTTGTAGGCTTTTCTTCCAAGGAAGTCTACTGGTCTATTTTTATTTTCAATTTTTCACTACACCTTGGCCTTTCTGTTTGGCACCAGAGATTTTGACTGAGTAAGCAAAATGACCACTCTGCCTTGAAACGCTAAAAGCAGCGTGGGTTTGGAAACAAAACTTAGGCTATTGATAAGGCTTTGTGCCTTCTGGAGAGAWTCCTTTCAKTTTTTTGCATGCTTTGTTTTTTGTWGTCTTCTTTTCCCCCAAACTTCCGTGACAGAGTTGGTTGTTCACGAGTTGCACATTAACAGACCCCTTGCTTTTGAGGGGCGAGGAATCAGTGACACTTGACTAGATACAGCCRCAGCTACAGCACAAGTGGCAACAATAGAGAACAGCATCAGCATGCATCCCGCAGTCAGCTGGGCTGATGGTTTTTAGGCAAATAGCCAGTCACTAGGCAGCCAAGGACAAGGACTTCCTTTTCCTTCTGCTGAGATCTCTGAATATTAAGCTCTTCTTCCCCGAAAGAAAGGGGCACATTCCCATCCATCACCAACAAGTTGTATTTACATTTCTTCATGCTTGGGATTGTGATTTCCAACTCATTTGGTGCAGGTTTCCAGGAATAGCCCACCTCATCTTTTATTTTTTTTCCTTTCTTTAATCCCAAGAAGTTGAGAGACAGTTTTTTCCTACCCTTCTCAAGTCTTGGGAAGCATCAGAGTGGCCGAGCTCCAGATGAGGCAGCTGTTCCCAAATATACTCAGTGGGAAGAGTTTTCATAACAATGGGAACCACATGAAAGCTCTCGGAGTAGCTCCTCCTACTATTGAAAAGTCCTTTCAGTTGAGTGGTTTGCATATTGGGTTGCATAAATGACTAGACACACCAAGRGGTCCATTTTCAGCACTGTGCGCATAGAATTAGACACGCAAGCCTTGCTAACAATAATGAGAGTTGTGTGCAAAACTCCCTGCGCAATATGCTGAAAATATTCTGCTTAGTGAATCTTCCAGCTCACGGCTGTTTCCTGGCAGTGCTGAGCTGAGTTCTGGGAACAAAATGAAAGTCTGGGCTCTGTGTGTGTTCACAGAGCTCTCTCCTATAGGTTCTGAAAAAAATGTGAAAAGACTCTCTCTTCCCTCCCCCTTTTTTTTCTTCCCCCTTTGTATGTCTGAAGTATAAATGAACTCCACATCCCACTTTTCCTTCAACAGCCTTAAGTAGTGAGCTTTGAGGCTGCTGGGGGAAAAGCCATTTGCCTTGAAGGAGGAGATTTCGTATTATTGTGTGTCAAGTTTCAGTTTACCATGAGTATTTGTGCYAGTCTGCTTAGCGTGTGGCTACTCAATCCCTTGGAGGGGCCTTTCTCTAACCAAGYGCTGCATGGTGGCACTCTGGTAGCCAGCACTGCCACCAGTCACAGGACCAGTGAAATGCTAAAAATCTTGTTAGGAGGGGTTATAGCGAAGTTGCAATATTTATGTATGTATATATTTATTTATTTGATTTTCATGTGGTGAATTAAAACACTTAGCAGTGTTTTCCCAGAGGAGCTCTGTTAGCACTGTCTTGGCTTTTACACAAGAAGTGACTGCGCCCAAGGGATGATGCAGAAGATGACAGCATAGGACTGGTATCTTTTCTAGGCTCTGCCAGCAATTCACTCACCTTGAGCAGGCCACTTCATCTGTTTTTTTTTCTTGTCCCTCCTTCACCTGTCTCATATATCCAGGCTGTAAATTTGTCATGGAAAAGTTGCTGTGTCTATTTGAGGGCTGGGACAATACAAATATCTCTGAGTAGAAGTGATAGTGAGAAYCAGGACACAGTGGCTACCATTCATGTTTTTAGTTAAGAAAGTGGTAGTATTTTAAAAATTTATTTAAATTAATTTTAAATCACTCATTAACCAGAGAATTGGGGATAACAATTTGCTTCAGCCRAGAAGGAAAATTAGTGAAGGAGCCAGATAAATCTATTATGCCAGCCTGTTTGTTAAAAGACAGTTTTGGGCTTTTTCCTGAGCATTGAMTGTCTCAAACAAATCAGTAGCTGCTTTCTTGCTCACAGTATCAATTTTTTCACACAGTAAACCCCAAACTCACRCACTGTTTTCTGGATTCAGTGCCCTGCTGACAGCTGAGGCGATGTCTGTGTTTCCACTGTGTTTTTGCATTCTTGCTTCTTTTTTCACCCACGCAGAGGTGCAAACACACACACACACACACACGTGTGCAGGTACACACACACTCCTGCCCTGGACCAAAACTCATCAAAGCCCCAGGGAGTCCCTGAATGCACCACTCGGTTTTGGGTAGTGTATTCCCTTGCAGCAGTAAAATCCCAGTGTCTGAGTGAGGCTGAATGCAACCAAAACAGTGTGAGCTCCTGCTTTATTCAGAGGCATTTACTAGGGGCTGTCGTCTGGTTCACTGCAGCTCTTCACAGCCCTCAGTCAGACCAAGGGGGCAGCGAGTACCCAGCTGTCTGTACAAAGGAATCCTCAGACAGCACAGGAGCCGRGCTGGGACTCTTTGACACCTCTCTCCAAGTCACCAGCAAGAAGGAGAGGCCAGGGTGCAATTGCTCCCTGAAGTACTCCTGGGCATTTGAATTCAGAGGCAGAAGCAGCCTTGGATTGTGCCCACGGAAAATACACCAAGGGTCCAAGTGAGATTCACTGGTGTGCACTAAACAATCATCCCTTCTGGGGCTCTGACTGAGCAGTGCTCAGCTTCACCTGACAATGAGATGGAGAAGCAAACAGGGTTTGAGAGCCACATGGCCTCGTGCAGGGAGCCGGGTTTGTGTCCTAAACCTGAGCCTGGGTCATGGTGACAGGAGCAGTGACAGTCCTGGTCAGCTTTCTATACAGCCTGCAGGAGCTTTTGATTAGCCACATTTACAACTGGTTACAACCGGTCTCACTGGAGGAATGAGAGGAAGATGCAGCAACATTTTACATATTTTTGTCCAGTGGAGATCTGACCTTAGATTTATCAGCTTTTCTCTTTTTGTGACTGAAAGATAACATGCCTTTGAAAACCTGCAGCTGTCTGCTGCACAGCTTTCTCCTCTCCTTTTGTAAGCTTTTAGTTGCCTGCAGCAAAAAAAAACCATTGTGACTTACTCTTCTTTTTCTCTCAGTTCTAGGGAAAATTCGAACTGCAGTGGGCAGTGCCCAGCTTCTCATGGCCCAGAAATTTTACCAGTTCAGAGAACTTTGTGAAGAAAACCTGGTATGTAATTTCTCTGCTAGATACTACTGTGTGCCTTTTACTAACCCTGTGAATAATCCTACAAAAACTAMACTGATTTAATGACTAACATGGCATTTTTCCCATAAAGGCCTTGATATGAATTTGGGAGTAAATCAAACTTGTCAGAGTMAGCATGAGTTTTACAATAGCTTGAGAGGCGTAAAATGAAGGGGAAAAGTTTCAGGTGAACTATTGCTGAGGCTCTGCTACTGAATTCAGCGTAGCAAGGGTCTGTCCCTTGACCCTCGAGCTCATGGGCACACGGATGGGTAAAAGACCTGAAGGTCTTTGAGGGTGGACCAGAAATCCTACAGATGGGCTTTTCTGTGTGTTCCTGGGAAACAAGCTCCAGAATAAAATCTGCCTCAGTGGAATAACACTTCCAATTCTTAATATAAAAATGGAAAAAGCTTTCTGATTGAACATCTTTGCAAGTAATAACCCACAACTGGGCAATCTGCTAGCGTCAAGCACTGAAAAACTAGGAATTGAAGTGTAATCTCTGCTATCCTTCTATATAAAATAGATACTTCACTGTTTTCAATAATTGCACCTTTGATGGTATAATCATCCTATCAAAATGCTTTGTCAGTACGTTTCTGTTTGAAAAGCACAAACAGAAATACAAGACAAGCAACTGACTCTTACGTGTTTATTGCTTCTGGAGAGGAAGAAAACTAAAGGCAAAGTAAAACTTGAAGTGTGTAAAACATCATGCGAGTTGCTACTAGCAATTTATTTATTAACAACAAAATTAATAACAATATATTAGTATAGTCCGACAGGGCCACAGCACCAATAAAATGTTGCTGATGCCCACTGCATGCCAAAAGTGTTCAGAGTTGGGGTGCACTGAAGGGACAGAAGGAAGGACAGGATTTCTTGGGTCACCAGCCCCTGGCCCAAGCTGTGCTGAAGATGCTGACTGTCCAGATGTGCTCTCCTGARCAACGCTCTTGTTCTGATGATTTTGCACACACAAAGAAATGCTCCCCACCTGTGTCC
>NW_026623276.1:1068014-1098199 GCF_030028575.1 Malurus melanocephalus
AATTGGCCTGAGACAATTTTACTTGAAATGGTGTATTTTTGTAAACCTTACATTCTCAGAGTGTGGAAAAAGTGTTCATAAGTCAGTATATTGCTACTTGCACATGCAGGAAATGTACTTTTGCACAGGCATCACTCTTTTTTACAAGTGTGAACATGGTGGGGAATCCTTCCTCCTGAAAGTGAAGAGGAGGATGGCAATTCATGTCAGTGCAGACAGAATTGCCACCAGTTGTGCCCAGGAACATCCCCGGGCAGATCCTGCCACAGGGGCCCTTTGTCCCTGGTCTGTGGGGGGTCCCCTCTGTCTTTGGTGAGTGGGTGTTTGCAGGGACAGCAGCTCCACGCCGAGCCAGACTCCTGCAATAAAACCCTCCAGTAAGTAACGCCTCGCTTTGCTCCTCTCTCTGGGTCTTATCCATCCCTTGGATCTCCCCAAACTGCTTTGCTGGGGAGATTCATAACCATTTGCACAAATGCTTTACATTAAGAAGTACTAAAGCCAACGTGTTTTTTTCTTCTGTTGCACAGAATCCTAATGCACATCCACGGCCGACCTCCCAGGATTTAGCAGGGTTTTGGGATATGCTGCAGTTGTCCATAGAAAATATTAGTATGAAATTTGATGAACTTCATCAGTTAAAGGCCAATAATTGGAAACAGATGGATCCTCATGACAAGAAGGTAGAACACTGTAGATTTTGTATGCTTCATTTAAAACCCTGCACAAATACTGGACAGATTAAATAGGCCTCTGTGTTACAGCGTTGACGCTAAAAGTGTGAAATGAAKCTCCTATCTAATTAATTTCATTGTAATAACAATGTTTACATAATAATCATCTGGGATATTATCTGTAATATGTTTCAGGCATATTTTTAAACCAAATCTGTCTTTGTGAATCGGATAATGGGAATGTGGTACTTTGTTAAGCTTTACATTTAATCATATTAGACGATCAATCGTTGAAAGGAACTGCCTTATATATTGATTCTTAAATTAAATAAATCACATTTACGGTTCATATTATTGCATACAGCAAGAGTTCTAGGTTGTGTTACTGAAAAAAACAGGGAAGTACTGTAACCATCGCTGACTTTGGTAGCCAGAATACAAACAGCAATATCAGAAATATGCCTTCCAAAATGTTACATGGAAGAATTACATTTTTTTTTTGTCCATTTGTTTGGTTTTTATTTATTTTGGGCTTTTTTTTAAATGGGTGATTTCACACATTCACTTTGCTGGTAGTGTTGTTTACTCAAGGTAGCATAAAAATCATCTGGAGCTTTAGTCCTCTTCTTTTTTTCTTTTTTTTATCTTTTTTTTTTCTTTTTCTTTTCTTTTGGTAAATGTACTTTTCTTCTGACACCATGAAAAGCTACCACATCTCCAAGTGTGAGCCGCATTTCACTTTACATTCTCATTTGGCACCATCGCCTTTTTTTTTCTCCTCACTATCCACCTCAAGACAAACAGCRCTTGGGTGAGCCAAAAAATGCACAAATGTTTCAGAAAATCCTTAGAACACAGGCCCRTTCCTAGAGGAATCAACGGTCTAATGTCGTGCTCCTATGGGTATGTAATTTGATGGCTGAATTTCCGCCGTGACTGGTCTGATAGCAATGAGTACARCCAACAGGTAGGGTCACCAGAAGGAGGGGGACTGTCACTTACAGGTACAGTGGCTCAGACAGGAGTCCTGGCTACCCCAACTTACCTTCAGCTGGCTGCCAATGACCAAGGTGGTGTTTTCTTTTGGACAAATAACCATAATAATATCAAACCCCATTAATCTTGCAGCAGGAAGCTTGTACAGGCAGTGCTGGTAGCACTATTCCTCCTCCTCCAATCAAGACTAAATACTCATTCCTGACTTAGGAGTGCCATGTTCACACCATTTGTGCAAACCTAGAGTGTTTTGTAGGGGAATGAATGAGAATGTGTTTTCCTAGCCCAAGGTACTGAAGGCAAGTCATTTTCTTATCTTCTTTTTTTTTCCAGTATCTATCAGAAAAGGAGGTTAAAACTGCCAAACATGCATGCACAGAAATGCTGATGTATGGTTTTTCATTAGCTTTTACAGTAAAGTGGGTAGGCTGAGTGTTTGCAATTGCAGCAGTAAGAAATGAGAGGCTTCCTTAAAAAAAATGTGCCTTTTCTTTGCATCTGAAAAACATTTCAAAGAGTTTCCAACAAAAAGAAGACTATAACGGTTTAAAGGAAGTTAAGTAGTGCTGAAGAAAGGGACCTRCAGTAGGAAGGTAAAGATTTTAAAGAATTACACTGTGTTCTTGCTTCAACAGCATTTGTGTATGATTTTAGATGAAAGAGATCATCTCCTTTCTTAAAAAGAATAAAAAAAAAACAAGAAAAAGGAAGAAAAAACTTTCTGTGGAATTGATATTTGCCTTTGGCCTTTGCCACTGGGCCCTTTTTAAGCAGCATAGATTAATCCTTGGATGGAGAGAAAAAGCAAAGTATGAATAAGTGTAACTAAGCACCTTTATATTTTGAGCCATGGAAGCTGTTGTGAGCAGCATGAGAGAAAACGAAAGGGCAGAATGGGACCTTTGTAGTGTGATAAAATCCCTTCGCTCAGAGACCGTGTTCACAGTTGGAAGGGGATGTAACTTAAAAGACAATCTAATTAACTTGACAAAGTCTTTGTGGCCGCCTGAAATTCAGTTCTGAATACACTTTTCTTTTGCGGGAGAGATCCCTCTCTGAGGGTTTTTTTTTGTTGGGTTTTTTTTTCTTTTTTTGTGTGTAAGTGTGTGTACATGCACCAGGATATACTAAAAGTCCTCCTTGTTGGTCACGTATCTGGAGCCAGCTGCCACCACGATGATTAATGCATGTTCTCTTAACGGTTTTTAAGTTTTTCCAACCAGATTTTCTATTTCTAGCTGAATATTTCATGCCTATTTAGCACGAGGCAGGACTGTATGAGCTTGCACAGCGAGACCCAAAGTGTGGGATTTTTGAGCAGTCACTAAACTGCTACGAAATAGGTACACAAATATATGTTTTAAAAAAAAAAAAAACAAACTACTTTTCCTGATGCACCAGCTGCAGACAGCTAGTTCCCATCCGCAATTGGGAAYGCCAAAGCCATGGCACCTCCGTGTTGCAGGAGCATCTAGCGCTATGCACGGATAGAAGAGGGTGGCCCAGGAGCTGGGGCTCTCCAGAGTCCCTCTGCTGAGGGCAGCGTTCCCTCCCGGTGTGCCGGTGGCGGGAGCTCGGTCTCTTTCCTAGCCCCTGGAACTAAGCAGGTAGCCCCAGCAGCACCGTCCCYGAGGAGAAGTAGCACGGCGGCCGGCCCTCCCCTCCCCTTTGCCCCTGCCCTATGTTTATGAACCCTTGAGCACAAAAGCCAGTTGACTGAAGACAGAAAGGCAGATAAGAGCTAACAAACATTAGGTAAAATGTGTGTTCTAACTACTGACATATCCTAGTTTTTCCCGCCTTTCGCTGAGAAGCTGTATAATGCCATTAACCTTCTGCTTTGATCAGGAGAGAAGGGTCCCTCCTCCAGTGCCAAAGAAGCCATCGAAAGGTCAGGTGCCACTCATACGAGAACGCTCTCTGGAAAGCTCGCAGCGTCAAGAGGCCCGGAAACGGCTGATGGCTGCCAAGCGCGCTGCATCGGTCCGCCAGAACTCAGCTACCGAGAGCGCCGAAAGCATTGAGATATACATCCCCGAAGCCCAGACCAGGCTATGAAGGGATCCAACCGGGAGGACTCTCTCTGGCAAGACAAGCCTCATGTATAATCTGCCCYTCTAGGCTCCTGCTCAAGGTCACCACGAAGTATTTGTACCTCCTCCTCTCTCTCTCGCTCTCTCTCCCCTCTTGTCCCCCTCCCCTCTCTCTGTACGCAGCTGCCCCGATGCTCCCAGTGAACTCCACTGCCGTGGCGTAGTTGTCGGTCCTCCGAGAGATGTCCTCTAACCACCCTTGCTTTCTGAAGGTTCGCCCATGTCATCACGATGCTTTGTCACATGTACTGATGCTGCCACTTTGCCTCATGTAAACGAGTACGATCCTTTTTTCTTTTCTGTTCGAAACAAATAAACGCGGCGCTCAGACTTCCAYGCACCTGTACAGTAGACGCTCCATTTAACTTACTCACGATCTTTAGTTGACCTAAAACTAGTCTGTTACCCAGTGTACAGCAACATCAAACTGTAGGGGACTTTGGTATTTTCAGTCACGCAGGGTGATCCTTTCGGACTCTGCTGTCTTCCTCACAAAAGATAAAAGGAGCTATGACTCGGATTCCCTTCTTTTTATTACTGTTTTTTTTTAAAGCAGATGGCGCACTTTATTCTAAACCTCCGAATCACATCTTCACCTGAATTAAGGAGTCACACAAGGGGAGGGAGCTGGAGTGGGAGCAGGGGGGTGGAGGGGAAGAAAAAAAAACCCCACAGCTCTGGCAGGTGAAAAAGTGGAAGTAAATCCCACGGGTCAGATGGCGAGGGATATAAAAGATCCTGTGGAAAGATACCTGCACACTCACAGCTGCACAAACTGCCTCATTTTTATTTCATCAATCACTACTTAAACATTTCAAATCAGCAGAAGATTGTAAATTCGATCTTCCAGGGAAATAATCTATTTTGAAAGGCAATAAAAGAGTAAAAAGGAAGGAGATAAGAAGCAATGACAGTTGAAGAGATAATATAAAAGAARGATTTTCTTGTCCAAGTATTAAGAATTTTTAAAATTGTACTGTATTGTCAATTCCTCTTGTATTGTATTGTATGGATTATATTGGTTTAAAAAAAAAAAAAAAGAAAAAAGAAAAAAAAAGAAAAAAAAGCTTGGTTTTGTCGATGTCTTAATCTCGGTGGGACCATCCAATCTCATACGTCCACGCAGCCACACACGGACACCTGTAGGTGAATTACTGTACATGGAGCCTCTGATGCTTTTCCAGGCCAGGCTTGCTTTGCTCTATCCACAGCTGGTTGTATGCTACAGTTCAGACTACTTATCACCAAACCGTCCATATTTAGGAGTAAATTTCKAATTCAGCCTCCTCTTAATAGTATAAAGTACTCACTTGAACAAGAACAATAGACTATTTTTCACAAGTTACGGAATCAATATGAACTTAATGTTTTTCACGACAAGCCTTCCTACCCTGGCTTCTGCCATTGTTTTGCAATCACAAAAAATATGCATCCCAAGTAGCTCATTAACAGTGGGCGGAAATGGCAGATAATAGGGCTGGAGAGGAGCCTGAGAGGTCAGCTCCGGTGTGTCTGTCCCCTCCAGCCACCTCTGGCTGGGGCAGGGGCTCGTCCTCCAGCTCCTCTGATGAGGAACAATGCCGACCACGCTGCTACTGGAATCTCTTGTGCCAACATTAGGAAAGCTATGTCAGGCATGTTGCTGAAAGCGAGTTGTGTGCGTGCGTGTGAGCGTGTGTGAGTGCGCACACGCGTGCCTAACTGGCATGTGCTGCTGCCAGCAGAATTAGCGTGAGCTGCTTTGGGTGACAGGGCTGCTTTGGGTGACAGGACTGGTGCGGGCAGCTCCTGTGCAGTCCTGCAGCGATGTTTTCCAGACTGCTCCGCTGCTCCCTATGTGCTCATCACCCCGTGTGCCAGGGCAGGGGTTTGTGGGAGAGGAAGGCAGGCTGCTTTCTGCTCCCAGKGAGCACAGGCACAGGGACAGCCCCACCAGGGACGGGCACAGGGGGCAGCCCTTGTCGCACACTGTGCTGGCTGGCTGTGCCTGTGCCTGCTCAACCTGTGTGGACAGTCCAAGCAGTGAAAAATCCCACTGCACATGTGGTGTAATTCTGCAGCTTGCACTTAAAAAGCRTTGAAAACCATCATCGAAAAGTTAAGCTCTTGCTAAAACTATTCATCGAGACCATGCCAGACAGCTTCTTTTCCTATGACATCATAGCCAGGTGCTAATTTAATTTTATTCAAGAAAATAGGAGAGGTAATAGGTTCTGGCACCAAGTATTTTCATGAGAGCATACTAAAACCACTAGAGAATTTGCTACCTCTCAAAGCCATCGATATCTGAGCTATGTCTTTATAAACAGGGCACAAATATTTACTGCTGTGGTTTACAAGATAAGGGCTAATAATTTAATATATAAAAGACTTTTAACTAGAGTAATCAGAAATCCAGTGTAACTCTAGAGTGCTTGGTGTTACRGGAGCTTCAAAAGGTTTGACCCTCTAAGCGTTTGAATACCAGTGTGTTTGCTAGTTTTGAAACACTGCGTTTTAACTTTTAGCAGCAACAGAACATCACCGTGTTTGCAGTATGTAATAGTGCCAACTGCCACTTTTGAGCATATATAGTCATAGGAAGTATTAATTATTTGGAACTCATTTGTACTGAAGTATTCAAAGCAGTACCTAGGTGAGAGTCCACATTCACAACTGTGTCGCAGACTTACTTAGTTTTGTGAACGTTTTATGAAAGATGAGTTAAGGCTTTGGTTGACAAGTGGCTACAGAAATTTATATCCAGCAAGTTCCCCCCCAAAAAAGCAGAAAAGTGAAGACTATCTAGTCTTGTACATTACAAATTATTGTATTTGTATATCATAGAATATTTTTTGTATCTATTTTAAATGAATTTATTCTTAGCTGAATGCTTGTTAGCTCATTTGGCACTGGAGAGGTTATTATAATGTTTGCCTAGTTTTTTAGCAAAATACAAAAAATACAGCCAATATCAGAAAATATAAAATAAAATAATTCTGCCCTAGAATGCCACTAGTTAACCACTTGACTCATTTACCAACACTAATGCTAGTATATTTGCTCCATAATCTGTTTTAGTATAATCTGTAACTATTTGTTTTTAGTCTAACCTGCCCAGTGTATATGAAAAATACCTATATTCTGTTTCACTTTGAGACTAAACTACTGCTTTTTTTTTTTTCTTGGGGGAAATTTTAGAAAAGGTTGGTTTTGTCTCCTGCTTCAAAAGTTAAAAAAAAAAAAGAGGTATTTATTATATTTTTTGCAGATGTTTCCATAAAATTCTCATAATCTTTTTGTAAAGAAAGATGAAGAAATGGATTAAAGATTTTTAATATTTGAAAAGGTAAATAGAAATAATTTATTTGTAATATATTTCAGTTTATTTATTGGTGTTCCCTTAATGCTTTGATGTGCACTATCACTTTAATTTAAACTGTATCTTTGTGAATTTATTGGGGTTTTTTGGTTGGGTTTTTTTTCTTTTTAAGGAAAATGGTCAAATGCATATTTTAAGTAGAATGTAAATCACTGGCCTACCTGCATTCCCAAATGTGATTTTAAAAATGTTTTTGATTTGAAACAAAAGACACAAATTTGAAAGCGTTCAGACAGAGGAGAGTGTTTTTATGGCTTAACGATTTGGGTTTCCATAGGATTATCTATCTGGTTTGTGTGTGGACAGGAAAATGTAAATAGATGAATGTTTCCCATAATGTAAAAAGAGCAAATTAATAAAATAATTAATGCACTGCTTGTAAGAGCTGTGGGTTTTCAATGCAAATTCGTTCTTCCAGAACTGCCAGGGCATTTTGTTTGATGTGGCCAAGGATAAAAGCAACAAGCAGAATGTTTCTCTTAAGCTCTCATTGCTTAAGACCAGCCCTGCAAAGTCTCATCCGAAGCATCCTGCTGAGCACCCTGGAAGTGTTCATCTGCACAGAGTTGCTCACAGGCATAAAAGTTGCTGTGATCAAGGCCTTGAGCCTTAGTGAAATCTTCAAAGGCACTTCTGCCAGGAGCCCAGCCAAACCCCACTGAAGATGCCAGGAGTTACACTGGGGACTTCAAAAGAAGTGGCAAGAAGACCCCAGACTGCTTGGTTTTACCCTCACTGGTTCCCTTTCATTTTCTGCTTATGTCCCGTGATGTCTGAATTTTGGGGGGGGCAAAAGAGATCCCTGGCAGGCATAGCTAACTTTCCCTTTGCTGGAATCCTGCTTCCAGATGGGGTTTTTCCCATTGTGTGAAATAAAGACAGTCACCAAATCCCACACAAACATGTCCTGGATGATGTTCATGTTCATACCGATATTTAAACAGGTCCTGATTCAATTTGTAGTACCTAGTAGTTACATTAATAGTGTGCCAGTGCTGCACCATGTACTGGCTGCCCATGCTTAGACCCTCAGCACTGAAGGACCAGAAAGATTTGTGTTACAGATTCATGGGTAGGGAAAATTCTGCTAAACACTGAGATGMAGGGATTTTTCTGCACATGCTGGAATTTATGTGCTTGTTAGTCACAGACAAATGGATGCACTAGGGATGAGGTGGAACAATGCTTTATTACTTAAAAACCTTTCTGAGGGTGTCTGGTACCTTTTTGTAATGAGGGAGTAAAATTCCAGGTATGTTTTCATGCTGTTCTCCAGCAGAATAATGAAGTCCATGCTATGGCTCAACCCCGCCTTTCATGCAGGTAAACTTTATTCCTATTTATATTCACTATTTCCTTCCAGATCAAATCAGAAGCCTTCCCCAGAAGCATATCTTGTCGGTTTGTTTGCCAATGACTGTTCTCTCCTGCAAGACATTGTTTTTGCTTCACGCAATAGGCAAATAATTCACTTCAGCTGTCAATTTGGAGCATGCTCACCTATCAAATCTGATGACTTTGAGCTGACATTTTTGATAGCAATTAATGATAAAAATATTGGCTGCTCTGCTGCTCCTGGTATTTGTTGTTGAGGCCATTGGTTTGTACATGCCTTGGAGTGCAGAGAGCAAGTGAATTTCTCTTTTCCCACCACACATCATGTAACAGGGTCGGGTCATYCCCACTAGCCAAGGTCCTGCACTGAGCAAACCTGGGACCAGCACTCAGCTGAAATGTACTCATCCCCTTYCCCTTTAGTCTGATTCCATGCCAGTCACCTATAAAACACTGCTGTGCTGTCCCAGTAAGCTCATTCACAACATCATCCCTTCCCTGGACTTTTGCATGCAGGGAAGTTTTGACAGCCCCTCTTCTGCACGGCTGCTTGGCCACCGCTGTGGCAGGAGAAGGTAGCTGCTCTCACTTGATTCATCAGGGTGCATTTGGATGCCAGCTGCAAAACATGACGTGACTGGCCCTTGCAGCCAGCAGTCAGGCTTTCCCACGCTTGGGTCCCATCGGGAACAGCACCCTTTTCGGTGGTGCGTGTGATTACAGCTGGTCCTCTATTGCTCCGTGAGTCACATGCCCCATTCCAAGGGAGACAAAGGGGCCAGGAGAGGAACAGGGCTTCCTGGTAATTGTGTTTTTCATGGTTCTCTTCACTGATCCAGTAACAACATAATTGTTGAAATTAGAGACAGAAAARCTCTGCTGGGGCATTGTGTTAACACTCTGCCAGCTCCAGATTGTGATCTACCGAGCTTTGGCAGGTAAGTCATCACCTCCCCAGCTCTGCTCCACCCAGAGGGAAAAAAGAACACACACGAAAGAAGGGAAAAAAAAAAAAAAGAGCTGTATTAAAATCAAGCTGAGCAACGTTTGGTGACATTGCCACCACCTATTATGGACTACTCCTGGTGCAGATGCCAGCATTGTATGGACTCTTCACTTAACTATCTCCATGACAGGGTGACAAGTTTTTCCTCATTTCCAGCCAAGCAAATGGAAGCAATTATGGATTTTGCCACCTCTATTCAGAGGGGGAAATACTGAGGTGTTGCAGAGCCTCTGGAGAAGGCAACCATGCACTGCCCCTGATCTGCACCAGCGGCAACACTGCCATATTTCACAGCTGTCAGAGGCTTTGGGAGCGGGATGGGCCTTGCCTTGAGTTAAAGAAAAGCAGTAGGACAGAGTGTGAYGGATGTTTTATGGGCATCAAATGTCTCACCAAGGTAAGATAAGTCGTTGTGTAAACAACCATGTGCTGAGGCAAACACCTGAGTTTGGAGGTGGTAACTAGGGAGCTGAGACGTTGAATAGYAAAGGGTAACCCATCCTGATGTAACTAGCCTCTTCCCCCAGTGGGAATGCCCAACCTATCACTTATCCCTGTCTTCAAAGTAGAGAATTATCAAAGTCATGTCCTTAAAATACTATGTCTTACCTTTTCCTGTTGTATTGACTATGTGTGCTCACAATTTCAATCTGGAATYGCTTTGTGAGCGTGTATTCAGGACTGTGATCATCCCTGAATTTTTTTTGTAGCACTGAGAAGTTACTGCATTCCACGAGTTGGGCTATATTATTTGTTATTTGTTATGTTACAGTATGTTCTTTTTTTCTTTTTTTTTTAACAAGTGGTTGTAATTATAACTCACTGTGCTCCAGTCCTTTTGTCAGYCTTCAGAAGAAAACTCCTATCACCTGAAAAAAAAAATACTGAAACTTCTTCATTTTGTAGACTACTCTGGTAAATCTTGGCTAAGCTAGGCCTAAGGGGAAGGAAATTGAGATAACTGATGCACTTAAGCATTTGTCATTCCTCATCTCTCCAGTCAATAATTGACAACAAAAGGGGAAAAAATCTCACAGGTCAGACAGCTCACAGATGATGCACAAAAACTGAGATGGCATTTTGCTGTGCTGTGGGACAATCACATCTGTAGGAGCAGCTGAAGGGGGAAATCCCTTCCCACCTTGGAGCAAYGTTTCAGTAAATAGTTTTTAAATATGTGACATCCCTTCCCAGTTCATCAGTGCCACCATGACCACAATTCTACAATTTCCACTGTAATATTTGCAAACCTCAGAGGCAGCATCATGATCCCAGCTGAGGGCAGGGAGATACAAGCCCCTGGGCAACAGCAGGCCGTGCACATGGCAGGGCATTGCTGTGGAAACAATGGCAACTCTAGGGGAATGTGGTGGGGATCAAACACAACCTAARAGTAATCCAGGTCAGATGGCTGCTGCTTCCATGAAGTAAGCTATCATAGTGGAAAATAAGAGTTTGAAAGGATGACTTCTCTCTTCATCTTGCTATCTATTGTTTTAATCCAGCATAAAACCAGGTTTGGAATTTTAGTGAAGTTACACAATTGCATTTGCAGTGCTGGGAGAGAAACCAGACTTCATCCCAGACTAATTGCCAGCTATAAAACTAAGTGGAGGCATGCATAAAGACAAACATGTAACAACTTCAGCAGAAACATGTCCATGTGTCAGTCTTCAAGTGAATCCAGAAGAGCTTTGCCTAAAACACACTAATTTGAAGTCATGATCCTCTGGAACAGAATTCTMTGATCTCGCTCAATGTCCTGACTCACCATGTAGTAAATATTGCTGTTATTTTAAAAATGTAAGAAACAATGACTTACGTCAAAGAGTCTGTATGACTACACACAACAGAAAACATCTTTGACAAATAGATGGCGTGTATCGATCTGAAAGACTCCGTGAAGTTCTCTTTTGCAATTCTAACCTAATGCTTCAACTGACAAGAGGTTTCCTTTTGTTTACATCTTTCCTGGCAATAGCATCATGACAACTGCAGCCTGCCTGCAAGAATGTACATGGACCTGGGAACCCAGCCATACATTAGCAAACTGCAGTGTACTCCACGTGTTTCTCATCCTTTGCTTAACAACCTTGTGCTTGTAAAAGAAGCTACTTGTGTGCAGTACTGCATTCAATGTGATGATTCGTGTCTGTCAGCTTCTGCCAGGCACTGCTGGGATTGCAGGTAGGAAGCAGCCCACCTCCTGTATTTTCTCTCCCCGAGATAAAAAGTTCTGTCGTGGAAGGTGGGGAATAATAACAGGAAACCGAGCCAAGACAAAGAAAACCAGTTGAAATATGCAGGGTTTGGCATTAAAATGTAATCCAAGTAGATTTTGTTTGTCAACAGTTGCATAAGAATAACAATTCTGAAATTATTTTAACTGGAACTGTTTTCATGTTGAGTAGCACGTGTGAGCTCAACACAAATGGTTCAAGGCCTTCCCAAGTGTCAAGTGGTGTGACTGCAGGTGCTGCCACAGCATCCCTGCCACATGGGTCAGTGTTACGTGTCCCTGACAGGGTCTGTCAGCTGCAGTGCCCGTGTCCAGGGGCCCTCCCTCACATGGTAAGAGGGCATTGTGTTCTAGGAGCCACGTGTTTTCTGCTTTACCTCACGCTGATGCCACGACAGAAATCCCACCAGAGAAGGTTGAATGGATCTCCTTAAACACCAAAATTACACTCAAACACCAATAAATACACTTACTTGGGATGGAGGTTTATCTTTGAACTCACRCAGCTTTTGTTAAATTATCCTTACACCTCAGCTCTCTCTCTCTCTCTGATTTTTCAATAGACAATATGAAACTCTGCTCTCACACCTCAAGAGCCAGTGTATTACATTTGGTCTGGACTTTCAGCATTGTAAATGGGAGCAGAAGTTGGATGTGTTTTTTTCTTTCTCTCTTAAAAGGTCAGGGAAACATGAAACCGCAAAAGGCTAATTCTTCTCTGTGTAACATTTCTGCRAGCCCAGAGGGCAACTAGCAGTGGTATTTTTAATGCTTTTTTTTTCTGCTCCCTGACTTTTCAATCCATAGTCCTTCGCATAACTGGTGACAGCTCACACAGTAACACACTTACTCTCACATCATTCCTTCTAAGTTACTTCTGATGGATATTGGGAGCACCAGAAAGTGTCCTGGTCACCGCAGCATATGTGTGACAAGCAGGGGGAAAAGCCAGGGGTCACATCTCAAGGTTTGGCTTCATTGCATGTCATCTGGTTCTGGTGCTGCACAGTCACAATCCGCAGTATTCGACACACACACGCTTGGTCATCATTAAACTGTAAATATTGCAAGGTATTCAGCATGATTTAATATTCCTATTAGTGCCTCCAAAGGCCCAACCAGAGGAGCTGCACCGTGCTAGGCTGAACACTCTGTAAATATTGATGGTTTCTGTCTTGCAGTGTTTACAGTCCAAGAAGGAGCCCTACACTAGAGCTCTCTGCTACAGTTGTGTTATTTGTCTTYGGAAATGATTTGTCTGATTTAAAGCATCATAAACGAGCATGTCCTTTCTTTTGCCACTACTACTAGAGCAATTAYTTTACAAAGAGCTGTGAAGGCAAAGTTTTAGACCTTTATTATCGTGCTCAAGAGTTAGTCTTTTGACATAAACCCAGAATCCAATACCTTTTCTGCAGCTGTAATATGCTACAATAAAACATGATCTCACAGTTCCCAAACCCTTGCCAGGTAACRATGATTCAGCACAAGCAAGGCAAAGCATCGCTGAACAGGGATACTCTCCCAGGTAAACTCACTCTAAGACTTAACAGTGGAAGAGTCTGCTCCCAAAGCCACCACACTGACAAGATACAGATATAGGGCAGTGGCTGTGGAGAAACCTGCATCAGGAATCAGGTAAGTTAACATTACACAGGTGTTTGACAGGAACAGACACTATAGGAATGGCTTTTGGCCCAATGYCAAGTGCCTTGCTGAGGGTGCTGGTGTTTGGAAAGGAAATTACAAGTTTCTACAGCTGTAAGAGTCGGCACTGACACGCAGTTTGCTGTACCCTTCCTCCAGCTGAGGATAAAACTTCTGCAAGGAAGYTGGGAGCTGTGCTATGCCTCAAAATATGGCTGGGCACTGCTGCCATCCATCATACAAGTATAATTCCTTCAGAGTTCAAAGCCAAAGTTGCAAAAGACTTATTATTCCTCAGGGTGTTCTGAAGATTTATACACTGTCACCTACCTGGGCAGTGGGAGATGTTTACCTGTCTCCTGTGTCAGCTGAGCTYGGGGAGCAGCAATGTGATTACAACACTTGCATGCTCAGAAATGTTTTCTGGCTCCTCATATCGCCTCATCTGATCTCCAGGACACCTCACCACTGCTGAGAAGAAAACACCACCGAAGCACCACCCAGCTCCAAACCACCTGAGGTGCGGTCCCAGAAGCAGCTCTAGCATTCTCCTTTCCCCCGGCTATTTCAGCCTGCAATTTCATAAATGGTATTTGTTCTCCCCGCAAGCCTGACCTCATTTGGGGTCAGGGGGAGGCTTAGAGGCAGGGATTTCACCTGAGGCAAGGTTATGCCTGCAAACAAGAGAGTGGCCATGGAAGGACAGCCTCACACCCACATTACCACCACCACCACAGTGCTCACCAGAGCACTTCCACAAGGKCTGAAGGCTGAGATTTAAGCGCTCGGCCTCTCGGGAGCTCGTACCTTTTGATTGCAGCCCCAGCGCCGCACAGCCACCGCCTCGGGGCGGCCGCCAGCGCTTCCGTCCGCGCTGTGCAAACAGCGCTGCGCCCTTTCTCCGCACGGATAAGAGCAGAGCCGCCTCACTTCCCGCTCCCGGGAGCGATGCTGCGGCCACCGAGCGGCAACTACACACGGTGGCCCAAGGTCTGGTTAATGTTTCAGCGCTTTGAGCCCATCACAGGCTGCACTTTGAGCCGTGCACAGCACCTTATTGGCGGTCCTGGCGTTTAAAGGTTTTTTTCCACTCRCGGGTTGGGTGCCTGCTCCTGTTTTAAGAGGAGTCTGACACCAGAAATCTCATGTCGTGTCAAAGCACCTGGTCTCCACCCACAATGGTGAAAAAACAATGAGAGTTCTGTCATCAGCATAACCTTGATTTCCACCGACTTGGGGGGTTTTTGCACGTGAGAAGAGGCTGAGGCATCRCCGAACGCCCTGTTAACAGCCAACGGGGCAAAGTTCTTGTTTCCTTTGTAGTGAAAAAGTTCAGGGCCGGATTTTGATTATCACAAGGAGTAGTAAAGTACATAGAGCAGAGATCGCGCATTGGGTAAGAATTATCACCGAGGTGAAAAAACCAAACAGAAACAGCAAAACAAACTCCTGCCCAGCTGATGCAGCACTGCCCCACATTCTGGTGTACACAGCCCCTGTACCTGCGTGGCGTTCGCAGCTTAAGGAAAAGGTTGGGCTGTGCTCTGGATGCAGCACAGCCTTCCCTGGCACAGCACAACACCACGGCATAGCTGCCAGGAGAGCCCTGGCAGGGCATGGTGGGCTCATCCTGCCCTTTTGACACATTTCTTCAGCATGCAAATTAAAGTAAATTSGGTGAAGTACCAAAGTCCAGTGTCGTGCTGCTTAGCTTACACGCCAAATGAAAAAACAAAAAGCAAAAACAGAGAAGGTATCAAAGGACCTCTATTTTTTTTAATCAGGATCTGTTATCCTGAGCCATGATTAAGCACTCTCATTTTGAATGTGGTGTTGACAATGGATGTACTCCACACTACAACCAACCTGCCTCATTGCAAGAGTTTGAGTATTCTTTTGCAAGTCTGGGGAAGAGGAAAATTCACATTTTACACAAAATTAAAGTCCTGCCTGACAGTTCCCCATCTGCTGGCTGTGTCYCTGCTGTGTTGTTGCTGTTGTCCTGCCTTGGTTGGGCTCTGGTGCAGGCTTAGCTCCCCTCAAGTTTCCCAAAGAAACTGTGTTGTGTCTTACCATCAGATTGACCAACCCCCACACAAATATGCCCAGCCGGCAAAAATCTTGGGGAATTRGAGGCAAAACATGAAGACTGCACTCACAGTGGTGGTTTGGAGAAAAATGCAGATGAAGGATCCAGCTTGCAGACTCTGCTTGTAAATGCCACCAGCATACGCAGGGGGAGATCTGAAAAAAGCTCGCCGCTCCAGACTTGCACAACTGGACGGTGAGCAGAGAGGGRTAGGAGCCGTGGGAACTGGCAGCGGGGTGACACAGGAGAGCACGGGGACTGCCAAACTATTCAGCTGCAATCCAGAGACTGACAGTTGCGGCAAGAGCCATCTTACCCCCCTCCCTGAAAAACATTCCCTCTCCTAGAGATTTGCATAACCCTGTGTACATTTCCTGCAGTCCTTGGGCAACGAATAGAGTTGTGGTTCAACAATTTACAAGATCAAAGGCAGATTATGATCCTATCGCTGGAACAGTTAAGTTTTTACATGTGGGCTTTTAAGATATCATTTCTCAAAGATCAAACTCCAATATAACCCAGGGAAGTAAGTTTAGGCAAACCACAGAGCTGAGGAGCAGGCAGGATCACTTTTTTTTTTCCTTATATATAATCAAAAGGTTTTATTAGGGTTTTCTGCAAACCCGTAGCTCTCATTCTGTACCCAGCTGGCTGACTGGCCGCAGTTTCAGATCCCCGAGGTGCGTCTCCTGGGCTGCCTTACAGCAGGGGATTTCCTAGGGCAGGAAGCCCATCCTGAAGGGAGGGAGGCTGAGCCAGCTCTTCCTCCAACAGCAGACAGGGCTCAGGGTGGGTTTTACAAGCGCCTTGCGTGCCATTTCCCGGCTCTCTGTCCAGGCCCCTGGCAGCTGGAGAGGAAGCAGCGTGTAATGAGCCCCAGGTGGAGGCAGCAGCTTCAGCTCTGCAATGGCAAGGCATTAATAAACAAGGGAGCCAGCGGCACCGGGAAAGGGTCTGGGGCAGCCGCTTCAGCCCCAGGTTCCATAGCAGGTGAGGGCTGGGGTAAAGGCAAGGGCTAAAGGCAAATCTTCAAGGAAGTAGAGAATCTGAAGTCAAACTCCCCCTGAGCTCAACAAGCCCCAGGGAGCAGCTGGGTCATGCCACCGATGAGTCACTTCTGCCAGATGGGGACAGTCTGGCCAACACAGGCATCAGCTGCTCCGTGCAGCCCTCCTTGCTCTTCTGACCCCATGGAAGGAAACTCGAGCTTCTGCATCACTGCATTTCAAAAGGAAAGGAAATTAAATTTTTCACAGCGGAAATACCTGTTGCTTATCAGTGCAAATATGAGAGAAAACGATGCAGCCCCCCACACCTCCTTCCACGCCTCCTGCTTATTTACACTCACACTGCCACATCAGAGGAAGCTCCGAGAGTGCTGCTGGCTGTTGGCACAATACCCAGCTGGGCTTCACATGCTGCCCTCCCCAAGGCCACCACCACCCCATGGTCACAGGTGAAGGAGTCAGGTGTCACAGGACAGAGKGCAAACTCTCCCATGGGCAAACCTGTGTGTCCACATTCCCAGCACCTCCTCCCAGGGTCCAAAGAGATGTAGGGGATGTCACTTGCCCTTCAGAGGGTGACTGGGACATTCCCCTCTGCCCCAGGCATCACGGACAGGGTAACAGGGGTCAAAGCAGGTTTGGTAGAGGAAGGGAGGTGAGGGGACCGATAGCTTTACAGCAGACAGGATGTGCTTTGCAGATGCAAATCTATACACCAAAAGGAGGTATTTACAGGAGGTCTTTTCCATGTATCACCAGCTAAGGAAGAAAGGCTTTTGAGGAGGCCCTTGGAGAAAGTTGGCAGCACATCACTGGAAATACCTTGGCTGAACACAAGCCAGCTGAATTTAACATGAAGAATGAGTTACAGAAGCAACTGCCCAAGTAGCGTTTAGTACGATAACCTGAACTAACCTTTTCATTCCGGCTGGCACAGGAATGTCTGCCTCACACCTCACCAGGAGCAGACTCATGGCAGCAGAGCCAGGACTGYACACTGAACCCAGCAACGCCGCTGACTCAAAACTAAAAATAATCCCTCCATTTTTGAAAATGCCCAATGGATTTTATTATTAATTGCTTCTCTCTTCGGCTTATCCCTGTCACAACACAGAAAGCAGAAGTTAGAAGAAAGCTGAGCTATCTACACAGGGAAAATATGCTTTCTCTCATGAACAGAAGTTGATCTGTTTGCATCACACTGCTGTTGTGGTTAGTGTAGTGGAGTAGCAGAGATCAGATGCCTTTCAAAACAGTACAAAACTAGTCAAAATATCTCTAGCCTAGCTAAATGGACTATGCATGATATTGTGAAAGCAATCTCAAGCCAAACAGAGAGGGAGATGACAGAGGGAGAGTTCAAACAAGGAATGAGACTAGAAGTACAAAAGAAAACAAAATAAAATATTGGACACAAGGTCAAGCAATCAGAACACTGCAAGCTAGAAAAGGAAGTGAAATTACAGGCTCTGGCAAAACAGCTGAATGCTTACTCAGGAAAATTACAAAACTGTTGTGATTCTTACCATCAGTTATATGTCTGCTATCCAGAACAATTTCCAAGACAAGCTATACAAATTCATAAAAGCAAACTGGARGACATCATATCAGTCAAGTGGGTTTTTTTCTTTTTTTTTTATGTAAATACCAAGACCAATACATGTATGGTCCTTAATATATAGGATATAATACTTATAATAATAATAATATATAGGATATCCTTAATAGGATATATAGAGGGTATATACACACACACACAAAATTGTGTCTTGTAAAATCCACAGCCAAGCATTAAAATCTATTTGCCAATCAACAAAAAAACTATTTTGTTCCTGCAAAATAGATAGAACACCAGAGATAAAGCTGAGATARGAAAGAACACTCAGTTTATGCTGAAGCTAAGTACAGCGCATCACTTAAATAAACCAAATGGTTTATACCTAATGGAAGCACTCAGACCCTAACTTGGTTTGGTTTTGGGRAGGAAGCAGAAGCAAGTATGGAGTCTGTGACACATGATTTCTCACAGAGCTATCAGGCTGTAGGGACTTCAGAGGCAGGATCATTCTCTGTATACTTATTGAACACCATGCTAATAAAATGATAGGTTTCATGGTTGGGAATTATTTCTGTGCTACTTCATATAAAAATTAATATTCCCAAAAAGACCGTAAGTCCTGCCGACTTGTGAAATGTCACTGATAGAGGAGCTCCAGGGCATTATTTCCCCAGCAGTGTGGCAACACTGCAGAGATGGAAGGACTCAGAGAAGCCATGCAAACACAGATACATCTGCTGCAAAACCCACAGCACTGGGACTGCCCCGCTCTCCTTGTACTCAGGTCAATCCTCTTCATCGTCAGCTAAATGATGTGATGAAAGGCTCATAACAAAAGCCACGTGCAGGGTTTATATGTGCCCAGACAAGGGTTCTTCACTTCATGAGAGGGTCATGTTGTAACACACCTAGAGATAGGGCTGGTGCCCAGGGCAGGCACTGCCTAGGCTGCAATTAGAGAAAGCAGCCACAGTCCCGGCCTACAGTCCCAGAGAAGCTGTCCAAGAATAAACAGGGTTAGATGGTTGTCAGCTGCACTCATTCAACTCACAGTCTGCCACCTGTTCCCCCCTCCGCCTCCCATTTAAGTCACTAACTCAAAGCACTGTTACCTCTGTGSATTTTTACAGGTTTATTACACATAGTGTAAGCAGCTGAAAGATCAACACCTTGCTTGTCAGTAGAAACACATGGAGTTTGGCAGAAACCCTGCTACCTGGTGGAACATGGATTAACTGGGAGGCAGATGCGACTTATTCATGGCTGCATCAGSTTCAGGAACTGTGATTCACGTTGCACAATGAGGCAGCACTGCAGTGCTACAAAGGGCTGTGAAGTCGACCTGTTGGTGGAAGCTACCCTGTTCTGCAAATCTGTGTAGCAAGACTTGAGATTCCTGCCAGCTGTAGCCCCAGATCTGATGCCTCASCTTCAGAAAGAAAAAGGACTTTAAAGGCAAATAAGGCAAGTTTCAAAGGGAAAGGGGAGCAAAATGGCTTTGAGCTTTCAGCAGGACCACATGCAAAATGTAGCTGGAGAAAGCAGTCTGAGTTTTTACTTTGYAGCATAGCTAGCACGGCTTTGTGTGATTTTCTGTGTGTGCAGAACTCCAGGCACTCATTGTCGTGACAGGGACTGGAATAGACGCTGAACYGCATACAGCACACATGGGTACAATTATCATGTCTGGAACAGCAACAGCTTTAAGTGACATTTTGCTAGAGTGAGTGGCTAATCTAATCTGCTTCAGTCTGAACGCTGGAACTCGTGGGAGAAGAGCCCGCTGAACCAGCGAAACAGGATAGAGACGTAATAACTCGGGCAGTTGTGAACGAGAGACTTAAAACAAGTAATGTCCTGAAAAGTGAACATGAGCTGTATTTGTGCCAGTAGTCCCTACTGGGAAAAAGCCAGGAGGGAAGTTGACAATTGCAAAACGCCAAGTAGAGAAAAAAAAAACCAAACAAACAAACAAAAAAATCTAAATGAGTTTTAAGAGAACTATGAAGTACTCCAAGGATCACCAAAAAATCCAGCATGAGTGCTGCAAGAAAAATGGCAAATGAAAACAGACTTTGACAGGCAGGACACAGTTAACTGCAAATSGCCTAAATAGCATAGGTGTAAAAGTGACACTAAACAGGGTCAYGTTGCACCTGGACTCCCTGCCCTGCACCTTCTGCGGGCTGGGCTTCCYGCTGCAGCCTTAATTCATCTTCAGGAGGAAAACTGGTTATTCYCCACCACTCTCTCTCCCTGCTTTCTGCTTGCTTTGTTCAGCCACCCCTATTCCAGTGAAGCTATTGCATGCCCCCCGCTCTGCCTGGGCGGCAGGATCCCGCTGGCAGCGGAGCCAGCATCCCCTGGGAGGGTGTAGCCATGCAAGTTATCCCAGCTTCCAGCTCTCCTTGCCCCATTCCCTCCCCCATAGCACGAGGCCAGCTGTTGCAGCTCCAACGGTTTTACAGCCATGCACGCTGACCTCATGGCACAGGCTGGGAGACATGTGGGATACCACAGGCCCCCCCTCCATGCASGCAGCCAGCGACGCCAGGCTCAAGATTCCCTCCCTATTGTAATTATTTTTGCTTTGCGCAGAGATTTATCACATGCAGCTGCCACAAGTTGTTTACAAGACACAAAAGCCATGAAAACAAGGTTGACGAAGTCTGCGTGTGAGCTGTTTTCCCTGGCATGAATCTGTCATACCTCTTAGCTCGCTGACGCCCTGGCTGGCCACACAGTCTCCAATAACACAAGGCAATGCCTTCCCCTCCGTTCAGAGTAGCCAAAGTGTGTGTGTTTTCAGTCAGAGGATGGGTTTTGACAAAACTGCTTTGCAATGAGGTTTATCACTGCTGCAAGAACRGCAAAACCACCCATGTTGTCTCATCATTTCTTTATCCTTTTTTTTTTCTTTCCCATGGCAAAACAATGGAAAAACACAAATAAAACTTTTTGTTTGCTCTACCAAGGATGCGTGGCCAGCACGTGAAGCCTTTGGYTTGTTGCTAGGACTCCTGCTCAGGTCTGGATCCTAGCTCCACCCAATGCCCTACATCTACCCACCTTTGATAACTTTATCTAAAGTTCAGGTTTATGCTCAGAAAGAATAGGTTTAGGTAAACYTCAGTAGCCTGCACCAAAACTATCAGTGCTAGATTACAGAAAAGCAGAAACTCCCTTTTGATACATTTTAGTGGGTACTCAATATGAGTAATTTTCTTCCTCCAAGTTAAATAACACCTCAGGGCAGGGAAAAGCTTTTACATGGTCAGGTGCTACTCAGCAACAGGCATTTGACTTATGACTACAGCAGAACTTCTAGGTGTAACCTTAACACAAGTAATAATTTAAGAATTATATAATTGGCATCAAGCAAAATTGGTCACCAGTGAAATTCCCAGGCTAAGTCAGTCAGCAAAATGGAAATGCAATGCTCATCACATGAGCAGGACTTAGGTGGTCATTTACACTAATGACACTTGGTGCAGCATAATGGTAAATGAAAACAGCAGAGAGACCGCAGGCTTTTACTTTCAATGAAAACTGTTAACCTGAATGGCAGCAGCTTTCTTCCTCATTCTGTTTTCATTTTCAGTACTGCAGCTGCTATAGTGAAATTACAGAACTGGTCAGCTCGACCAGTAAAGCTTTTTACTTTCTAAACTTGCTGACATTTTTTTATTTTAAAGGGCAGAGTAACAAAGAGTAAAGATCTCTGAAAATGCCCTTTAATGATCTGAGTGGCCCACTTTTTCTTTACCCCACAGCASACCAGCAAACTGCTTTGAGAAAATGAAACAAAAGAGAAGAATGTCGAGCAATTCAAAYCAAACAATGTAAACATATTTGTGCTGTTTTTCTTTCATCAGTGTTCAAAGCATGGGTGTAAGGAGTGTTGCAATAAAGYTCCTTCCTGCAAGAAGGGGAAAGCACAAGGCATCTTCCAAACCTTTTATCAAAGATGACACTCCACTTYGGGTGTGCAGCACCCCTTAAGATAAATCATCTATTCCACAAAAACATGTCTGTTAAACAACTTTTCCCTCAACATGAACCTCAGCGTTACAAAACCAAGTACACTTCCATATTACAATTAGTCATTTAAAACAAAACAAAAAACAAACAAGCAGTACATAAGTATCCCAAGAAAATTAGCTCAGAAGTATCAGGTACAGTGTGCCCAGAGAGACATTACACAAGGCTCTTCTGTACTCACCTGTAATTCCTTGAAGRCAGAGTATACAGCCATCTCCATGTTCACAATAATTTTCTAGCTTTATTTCCAAAGTATTTTAAAAATAATTCTATATTCATACAGTATATTAGGTGGACTGTGTTACCAAAGCKGATAAGTAAGCCAGTGTTTACTGTTTGTCATTTTGATTTTAAACATGAAGGCTCAAAAAAGGCAGAAGTTCAGAAGAATTCCAAAGAGTACTCCAGACAACGGAGTATTTCTGACACTAGACAAAGATACAGGTCACAGCAAAACAGAAAGCATAGACATTGCAATCTGAATATTGCAGTCTTCGTCCTCCTCATAATGACATCCTTAAATTCACCAACTCTCCTGCTCCTCAAAGCCCTCCCCCAGCCTCCCAAACAGACAACTGGTTTGTTTTTAAGGATTAGCCAGAACCAATTTTTTACCCTGGAGGTCTCTTATTTCACTGTTGTTAGAAGGATAAGGGTGGGCGACTGACATTCAAGTCAGTTGAAATGTGAGCTGCAAGTCTTCACATTTTTCAGTAATAAGTCATTTTGATAGCCAAGTCCTTTTCTGAAAGGTAACTTAGAATCTGTTGGCAAAAATACACCCCAAACAACAGGGATCTCTTCTAAATCTTAGCCAACCACCTGTTTAAGTATCTCACAAAGACCTGGCTCCCACAACTCAGATTTCAGTGCAATACAGCCTACTTTATTTGCGTCTACTAGAATTACTGAGTAAAAACCTTGTCATTGCTAGTCCAAGTAGGGGCAGAAGCCCCTGCCCACCCCTGTCAAAATTTGTCACCAGTCATGTCTAGGAGAGCATCACACAGATCTGCAAGGAACAATTGTCCCAAACCCTCTTCTGGCCTCTTCCTTTTATCTTCAGATCTTCCCCACAGGCCATCACATTTCCCAGCCCTAAAATATTTCAAGGAGCCAAATGCTGGAACTCTTAGAGGGGCCCAAGGTTTCCGTCTGAAATTTAGAGAGAGTTGCCTACATAGCTCCCTTTAAAAAATTTCAACATAGCAGAACACCATCAGGTWCTTCTGGCCCACTTTTCAGCATTCTTTTAAAAATCTGGTTAACAACAATGGCTAGCATAGCCCTCTAAACCAAACAAATCCAGTATGAACTCAAAACTATTTCTCACTTCCATTTATTTCAAGGGTAATTTGTGTTTTCTGCAAAGCTTGTATTCAACAAAATACTCTGTATGCATTACTTTTAAAGAAAATATTTTATTATGGGAAAAAAGCATGATCATCCAAAGTTTGTATTGTTAAAAAAATTGAAAATTTAGACAGCATGTTGGTATATTCCGTTCCACGTGGGAATGATAAGAAGACTCTATATCATTACTAGATATTGCACAGTCTGAAAGAAACAAAAACAAATCACATGATCTTGGGAAACATCTCACATTATGAAAAATCTACAAAGAAAACATTAAAAAAAACCCAACAAAACACACAATCCTTTCTTTCTACAGTAGCTTTTAAGTTTATAATTCTTGGAATGACCATATTCCACTGAAGACCATCTCAGTGACAGGAAGCTTCATTTCAGCAATCCCCTTGTGCAAATAAGATTAATAAAAAAAAATAATAATAATGCAGTGAAGTCTTTTGATATCGTGTGGGTGGCAATAACCACACAGCTGTTAGATCCCTGCCTGGTAAAACAAAACGGGGAAGGAGAAGGAAGGGGATTTAGGCCATAAGTTTCGCCTGCAACTCCATCTCTGCCGCCCTTTTGAGTGCAACATCCACCAGTAGCTGAAATCCACTRAAATCCTGGTTAAGGTCTGGTGGTGTTGGAGGAGGAGTGTTGAAGAGCCCACTCTGCGTGTTTGCACCAGGTCCCAGTTTGGAGGCGTCCTCGTGGCAGGACAGGGCGTTATCCGTGAAGCCGCCGGCCGCGGGCTGCTGCAGGTCCGTGGTCTGGCCTACATCAGCCGGCTGGCAAAAGTGGAAAGGGGCATCTTTCAAAGCAGTCACAGTCGTGTGGCAAATGACCGAGGGCCGGGCCAGCAGCGAGCCCGGGGAAGCCGGCTTGGAAGAGGACACAGTCTTGGCGAGCGGCGCGGCAGCGGGAAGGAAGGCGCTGTCCTCCAGCAGGGGAATGTAGTTCTTTGTGCCGATGGCAGACTCCACCAGGCCGCCCTCGGGAAGCTTGGTCCCTCGCCGCGAGATAGTGAACTGATTTGGGTCTTTGCCATCCTTCCTCAGCATGTCAGGTAACAGCCTGCGGCGTGCATTGATAAACCAGTTGCAGACCTGGGAATACAATGACATCTTAATTTCCACCTTCATTCATTCCCAACTACGTGCCACTGGAGCGGATGGTTAGATTAATGAACCCCTCCGAGCAGCTTCCTTCGCTGCACAACAAAACAGAGCCCTGACAAGTTGTGACACGCCTGGCAAGGCCCTTCCCTGTCCCTGCTCCAGCACCGATCCCTGCTCCTGTTACAGAAAGCCCCGGGACAGCTGAAGTCCAAACGAGGGGTTTAGCTTTTAACTCTGTGCACACACATTAACCTATTGGCTATTGTTCCCTAGCTTAGGTTAATTAACAACAGGAAAACCTTTTCTCTCTGAAGAGAGCCACTCCTCCCACAAATAGTTACTGATTTTCCTTGTTCAACTGACTGTGTCGACAGACATAACACGAATTACCTCATTTAGGTTTGTCCTTGTTTAAATATCAACCAGTTTCCTGGGCGATACAGGATAGTTTATAGTTTAACGTCTTTTTTTTTCTGTTTACTACATAAAGGAACTTTTCTTTGTGATGTTGCATTAAGAAACCTTTATAGCAAATTATTAAATTTGCACTAATGAATTAAYATTGAAAAATAAAGCCCAGGAGTGAACAGGAGTGCTCTCTAYTTAGCAGCTCCCAAACCCAAACCTTGGTTTACCCAAGTTCTCAAGCAGCCACCTTCCCACAACAAGAGCAAAAGCTGCTCCACCAAAGATGATCACAGGAGATGAGAATGAAGCATCCAAGGGACCTCACAGATGCCAGCAAAATCCCAGGATGAGAATCCTAACTAATCACACAAAAGCCTCACCATACCTGTACTAACACCCTTGAGTAGCTCTATCCTGTATGAGTTGTTCCACTGATCTTAATGGCAGTGATCATCCACATAATTATACATGGGCATGTTCTCCAGGAATGAGCCCCAAGWTGCAGTTTTAGAAGCTAAGAGTTACACGTTAAGCTGTGCATYCCTCACCATAAAACCTCTGTTGACAAATAAATACCTTTTTCTCACAATAAATTGTCTTATGCAGACACTTYGTGTCTTTTGGGGCACGATTCCCTAAAACATTAGCATGCATGCTCCGACTCATGACTTCTCCCAGAAAAGTAATTTTATTCCCAGTAAACAAAGATCATCATAACACACAATCTCTATCTCTCCTTACGAGTGCCGTCAGCAGGAGAGKAGCAATAAAAAAGGGAAATCTCACATGCAGTGTAAACATTTGTATCCACGACTAGACCCCAGGTGAATTAAAACAGAAAACAGCTCCTTTTGAAGGGAGAACTACTTTTTTAAATACCTGTAGTGTGGAAAGGTGTGTCTGTCGGGATAACAGCGCTTTTTCTTGCTCTGAAGGGTAAGCATTGTATCGGTGCTCATAGAGCCAGTCCCGAAGAATCTGCACAGATTCCTTGGGCAGGTTGCCACGTCTCCGCCGTTTGCCTGAGCCAGCAGATGAGGAGAGATCCAGTGGGACATCCATGGTGTCATCATCCTCTGTTTCACTGCCTGATATTGCAACTACACCTACAATTGYAAGACAAGAACAATCAGCCTCCCAAATCCGTAAACTACTCGGCTCCAGCATTGTATGGCACAGACATTTTATAWCACATTAACTCTCTTTTCTGTTACAGCCCCTTGTACGGGAGATTCGTCCTGCAGCATTAACTTGTCATGCTGTAGCTTTTCTGTCAGCTGAACAAAAAGTAGCACCAATGATCCGTTCCTAAAGGAATTCTTCTCTGCAAACCTTCATTTTCTTGTTCCCCTGGCAACCTTTTATCTGCTGCACGTTATCAGATAGCTTCTATCTAATGAGAATATTGTCCAAGTTTGCTTGCTATGGTCTGCATCAAGCACTTTTTTTCAAGGATAACTATCCAATGGCTGGGCAAAAGGTCAATAAGCAAGAACTTAAAACACCTAACTCAAGCAAGCAATAGGTTATTTAATTACTTCTCAGCATGCTGATTCTTCCCCCCTGGGAGGCACAGGTTGTAAATTTTGAAATGAATAATTGTATCCATTAAGARAAATTAATGGAAGAAGGAAAGAAGAAAAGGAAACTCTGTTTTTCCCCACCCTTAAGAAGATCCACTTATGAAGGAAAAAAAAAAGCACAGAAAAAGGGAAGAACCAGGTGCCTACGAGTCCACCAGTTTATCAGGAAACAGACTCTAATTTAATTGTATTCTGTATCAAAGAACCATGATCATCTAAATTCACCAGTTTTTATCCTGACAATTTTTTTCAACTTTGTGGTTTTCATCTCATATTTTTATCCGTGGAAATGTGTGTTCTGTGCTATGCTTACTATAAAGGCTCCACATATACAAGTTGAGTGCATACCTTTTCCCTTCAACAAAAAGGAAGGAACAGATTTCAAAATCTGATTATCCCTTTATACGTGTACACCACACTACTAGTAACATGAAGCTATGGTATGTTAATCAAACAAATGAGCAAGAATTCAACAATTAGGAAAGGCCACCATTCTACTCGTTTGGTAGGATACACAAGTCACCAGCTCTGTAAAACACAAAGCAAACCATGCTTTAAATACTCACTAGGTTAAACTCACCAGAAATTTTAGGAATCTTACAAACTATACACAAGTCCACATAAGATAGTACCTATGTTCAACTAGTACWAATTAATACTAATTTCAAGTAAACTTACACTGGCTTTCAGAAGCAGTTTTAGAAACCACAGAAGGAAAACAAGACCTTAATCTTTCTGTCTTCTGAACTTAGACTGGAGGGGTGAGGGGGTGGAAAGGAAGAAACTTGCTCATTTGTAACATMAAAACTAAAAACCTTAATAATAAAAGCCAACCAAATGTCAAAAGTAAAATTTTCTGTAGGCAACCACCCATAATTAAAAAAAATTATTTAAGGGAACAAAGTAAGTCCTAAAATACAAGAAGTGTACTTGTGAAAGTATAAAACCTCATAAAGCTAGGTTATATCCATAAATAAAGGTCCAGAAGGAAGTAATGCCCTTTAAAAAAACCAACCAAGGAATAAGCCACCAAAGCCCCCACCACCACACAAAGAAAGACAGAAGGTATGCATGTGCAAGTTTTCCTTGTTACTTGGCAGAAGGGYAGGGAGAGAAACAGAGAAGGACCTTTCCTCACACTTTCAAACTTCAGCCAAAGCTGACACGGTAAATTATTCTTTCCTTCCCCTATTTATGAATAGCTCCAACATCCTTAAATTTAGTTTAAGTTGTCCAGTTTGAAATGCACAGTTTTGATACGCAAGCATTCCCAACAGGATGATCAATCTGCAATCTGTCTGGCACAGTTACTTCAGTAACTTACTTGGTATTGTTTTCATTCTCCCAACTGCTGATTTATGTAACTGACAAACACCAAASTGGCATACCAAATTTTTCATCTGATGATTAGCTACATAAATTATCCAGTCATGGAACAGGAACAATAGGACAATATTCAAATAACCAACACAAGATAAACTCCAAATTATGTAAACAGGTTCTTAATTCAGGTAGAGAGTATGTCAAAAGTTCACTTTAAAATGATTCCCARCAAGCCACTTCATGGAAAGTGCTGYCATGCTTGCAACCTGACCTGAAAACATGYCTTGCACCATGGGCTCCTGGAGCCACGAGCAACACTTCTGGGAACAAAGATCCTGCACAGACAACAGTACAGCTCTGAAAAGCAGCTCAGCCCTTTKAAATTGAATTTTAAAACTAGCTAAAACTAGCCCATGCTATTCAGACAATGTTTTGAAGTGCGCTGCTCTTGTTTGTCAGAAACCAGAACTGTTGCAGCACTTCACTGGGTTGGGTTTTTTGTTTGTTTTTAAATATAATGGGCAGCAGGGCAAGACCTTGGAAAACAGGGAGAGGCAAACAGCAAGGGCTGGAGGCAAAGGAGAGGAGAAACTAGTCCTGTGAGAAAGGTAGATGTCTAATGGTTTGTAAGCAGTGYTTATATGGCATAACAAAAAGTATTCCAGATACACACCAGCCAGCCTGGGGTAACTTTTAAAGGATTTACCACACAACTAAAACACTCCATGGACACCTCCCTGAATTTCAGAAAACTGACAGCAAAACCTCTCCCAGAACTGTTGCTTTTTTTTTCACCTAAAAGAAGTGTCAGAATACTACCTGCAAGCCAGCAGTATAAAAATGTTTCTCCCTCTTCAAACAAGATCTTTTGCTAAAGTAAAAGTTGCCATCTGACTAACCGTAACCTACCTAGCAAGAAATGAGTCACCAGCAGAGCCAGCCCTTTGACCCGCTGGCTTAGTGTGTCATATTAATTGACACACTAAGTTAAGTGACACAAAGATGGTTTTGGTTAAGCAGGAAACCCAGTATAGTACGACTTCTGCTCATTTAAATGAGCTCATTTAAATAGCTGATCAACCCTCTGAACTCGTGGCAGATCTCCCTGTTGCAGTTCAGAGCTAGCAGCAACAGGAAGTCATGGCTAGAAATCTCGCACTACCCCAGCTGATATTTTTTACTAGAGCAGGAGCCACATTGTTGCTGTCAAGGCACTGTTTTCATTAAAGCATTCCTGCTGATTACAACCCAGCTTTGTTTTTCCSTCTTGTTAGTAATCAGCCTATTCGCTGCTGGTTTCCTGTTTTAACAGGGCCCAACTGAAAAGGYTCCTGGCCATGCTCCATGACTGGACCATTGGCTTACTGTTATTTACACCCAGAATAAAGGCCTGTGGACACGATGAGTAGCCCCAGCTGACCTACTAATTTATTTTGTATTAAAAGCAGGCTAAGGCCAGGCTATTTTATGGCTCCTCCTAAATGCATTTAACACAAACAAAAAAAAAAAAAACTTGCTTTGATAGGACTAAAATTAAAGCAGCACAAGTTCATTAGCAGAGAGGTCTGAGAAACAACACAAAGTCCCAGTCCTCCACTTCCACATCACCACTTAAAAGAGTATTTCACACTTAATGTGAAATATTAATGACCTAAGGACTACAAGATCAGCATCCCTTCTTTAAAAATTGTTTTGTCCTCCTGGCTTCCCAGCTGAAGTCATGCACATGATTGAATGCACTGCTGCATTCTATCACAGCCCAAAGACTTTACAGGTCCTCTCGTAATCAGCTCAGGGAAGATTACACCTAGGATCTCGAGTCTAGCCTCACCACCCAACCGTTAGTTAACAACTTGAGTAAAAGTACAGTGATGACTAAGGCTGATTTCAAAACAAACTACTGACACTTTAAAAAGGCATGCTGAAATACTCTGAGGGGGAGGACAAAGTATTTAGAGAGGCTGAGACAAATAAAATGGAAGTTAAGCAAATGAAAAATTTGGGCTATGAGGGAAAAAGAAAGGCATCGAAAAAAAACCCCAACTATCCCACTGTGTCGAGGAAGAGCTTCACAGAGGAAGTTGCAGAAGCCAATTGTTATTCAAAAGAGGACAAAGTATACCACAAGGAACAATCTCTGCCCTCCAGAGAGGGGATGGACAAACATCACCTTAAAGAAAACCTCCCACCCCTTAGGGTTCTCAGAATTTCTTAAGTGAGTTTTCTTTTTTTTTTTTTATGAGCACTGATAAACAGAACCAGTTCCCATCTAAGGCCCCGATCCTGTTGTAACCAAGTTCAGTAAGATTCTTCACATGTATAAACTTGAGCACATGCCTGTGCCTTTGCGAGAC
>NW_026623276.1:1099303-1127616 GCF_030028575.1 Malurus melanocephalus
CCTAAGAGTCCTGAAACATTTAAAAGCTAGCGCTTGTCTCTGGGCACAGAGGGCTGAACTCGGCGCGCAGCTCCGGCTGGACTGGGATCGAGCCCCACTCCGCTCCCGCGGGACACTGCACTCCTCAACACCACCCYGCCTGCTCTTTAAACTTCGCCTTTGTGGCTTAGTCCCCTTTGTGTGAGCTCCTCTTAGCCGAGTGGCATGTCCAAAAAAAAACTTCTGACGAGGGCTACAAACCATATTAGTACACACCATGTCTGCAAGCAGCCCAGTGATTTCACGAACTACATATGCATTAATTGCTCCAASGATATTAACAATGAGAGTGGCTGCTTTACTACAGAGCCGCAGGAATGCATAGTAGGGGGAAAACAGCACAACTCTGGAGTACTGAACATGCGCACTGCTCCACTCTAACCCTCCACTTTGGAGCATTTAATGGTCTTTGAATGCAAAACACCCTTCAGCCACACCGCCGACTGGCAAATCGCAACTGAACAGACACTGCTTTGCTGTGAACTTCTTCCCAGCCAGCGCAGGAGCGTTAGATCCGAAAGCACGTTCCGCGTCTTTGTGGCCAAGCRCTAATTTAAAGGCATTTAAAGCACCACGAGCGCAATGAGTAACGATCCTCTAACTGTAAAGTTTGTCTGTTTGGAAGGGAACACAAAGAAAACTTCAACAGCCTTATGTTTATGAAGGGGGGGAGGAAAAAAGTCTTCCTCCCTTTATCCCTGCGTCAAAACTTTTGTACTTTTTGTTTCGTCCCCTTGTTTCAAGGGATAAAAAGGATGGAAAAGGCTCCAACTTTCAGCAAAACAAGGCAGTGGAGGGCGTGGAGGGGGTTTGAAGCCCTCCCGCCGATGCCCCCCCACGCCTCAGCCCCACGCTGCCGTCCTCGCAAACAAAGAGTTGCCGGACGGCCCCGCTTTCCTCGCCCCAAGTTGGGAAAACCACCTGGACCCTCGTCCCCCTCGAGAGGACGGTGGGGGTCGGTGAGGAAAAGCGTTGAAAAGTGTTTCACGGGAGGGCAGGGGAAGAGGCTCGGTGGAGGGGRCGAGAACAAAAGTTGGCAGAGGACACGAGGCGAACGGCTGGACATGTTTTTGACAGGGAGCCAGCGGCGCGGAGAGGCGGCCGCCTCCACACAACAGCCCCGCATGTTTTGTCTGGGTGCGAGCATCCACTGCAATCTTCCAAGGGAGACAAACCAGGGGGTGTGGGGGGGCCACGGGGGAAAAAACGGCCGAGAAGGCAAAKAGACTCCGGCTGGCTTAGCGACAGCCCCCCCTTCCCCATTCCACCCCGGGTAGGGGCGCGGGGCACCCCGCTTTGTCCCGGCACCCCATCACAACTACCTTTTTTACTTTTCATCTTGATCGCGAGGACCGAGCCGATCGCCGGACACCCCACGCACAGACCCAAGTTTCTCTCCCTTCGCCGGACGCTGCTTTCCCCCTTTAAGCTCGGCGAGGAGGAGGAGGAGGAGGAGAAGGTCGATGAAGAAAGAAGAAACACCGCCGCGGAGCCAGGCGCCCGGTCCGCGGCCGCGCTGCTGTCAGCGGGAGCCGCAGGGCTCTGCCTCCCCGGGGGCTTTCTGGTGCGGCCGGGGTGGGCTTCCCTCCCCCCTTCCCTTTGTTCCTTTCTGCTGGCGATTGGCCCCGGCCTGTTAAAGTGAGGAAAGGCACGGGAGAGAAAGGTACACAGCGCCCGCCCTCCCCCACCTCCCCGCAGTGAGTACGGGAGAAGTAACCGTGCGCTGCACTGGCACTCGCGGCGGCTGCCTCCTCCTCCTCTCTCCTCCCTCCCCTSCCGGGCTGCTGGGGCTCTGTCAGACGGGAGGGGAGGGACCGGCCGGAACGGGGGGGGTGTCCGCCCGTACCCGCTCGCTCATGCACACACAACAGCAGCGGCGGGGGGAGCTCTCCGTGCCTCCCGCTCCCTCGCCTTTCTTCCAGGCAGACGTTTGATCATTAAACTGGAAGGAGGAGAAGGAAGAGGCGGGGGTGGGGGGGAGATTTTGACAGCTGCCCTTGACTAGCCTCCTCCTGTTGCTGCCGGACGAACCACCCACTCCTTCGCGTGAATAGAGGAGAAGAAAGGAGAGTACGTACGGCAGGGGAAGGAAAGGAGCCTTCCAAAGACCGACGCCCCCCTCCCGACTGCCGAGCGGCTCGGTCGGCGGAGGCTGCTCCCCCTCATCCTCAGCGCTGCTGAAGGAGCCCCGCCTGGCCGGCGCTGGCCACACACACCCCCCACCCACCCCCGCGGGGAAGGCGAGCCCCGTTTCTGCGGTTATTTTTACATCAGTTCGTAAAAGGTTGTTTTTCTCCCCCTGGGCTCCCCCCCGCCCCAGCCCGGCAGATTTTGCCGCGGCACATGATCGCAGCTGTAAAAGAGAGAAGTCTCACAGCTTGAGTCATCCCTGTCGAGCGAGCACGCTCTGCAGCAGCAACAGTTTCTTTTCCTCCGGGATGGGAAACGTGGGACCCGCCAGCAGCTCGCTCCAGCTTCCCTGCGAGCGTGGCGGCGTGGAGAGCTCTCCCTGGACACCGGCAACCTTGGCGGCGTGTCCCGGCGCTCCCCCGCCACCCCCCTGATAAAACCAGGTGCAAAAAAAAAAAAAAAAAGAAATCAAAAGTGCCGAAAGCCCAGCCGCGGTCTGAAGTGTCGCGGGCGGAGGTTTCAGCGTGGAAAGTAAAAGCAGCCGCCTGGCCGCGGAACGGGCGTGCGTGCGCTRATTCCACGGGAGCGTGTTTGTGTCACTCCCGCACCGGCACGTGTGGGCTGTTCCCGGCCGGCAGGCGCGGGGGGTGAGCAGCAGACACCTTAAAGGACTGATGAAATAATGGATTCCTACAGCAGAGCAGGGATCATTCCCTCTCCACCACCCTACCCCCCCCCCCACCGCATCTGCACAAATCCGCGTTCACTGTACAAGGGAAGCAACAATGTTTCAACAGCAAGCCCTCCCCAAGTACCTTGTAACTATTTTTATGTGGCATAATTACAGCAGGAGATAAAACAGCTGTTATATGCCGAACGGGGGCTGTGTGAGGGGGGAGGGCAGCTGGTGAGTCACGTCAGTGAACAAGGACTCAGTGTCGGCCGCTCTGCGGGGCCGGAGGTTCGCTCCGGGATGGGTGACCCTTGAGCCGGCGGCTGCTGGGCGGCGTGTCCGGCTGTGGGTCAGCGAGGCGGGCCGGGCACGGCACACTGACTGACTGACTGACTGACTGACTGACTGACTGACTGACTGACTGACTGACTGACTGACTCACGGCGCCGCGGGCCAGCGCCGCGCCAGGCTGGAGCTTGTGCGGCGCGGTCCGAGGTCCCGCCGGCGGCAGCGCGATCCGGACCATTGCCCGCCGAACGAGCGCCCTCCGCCCGCCCTTCCCGCTGCTTTCCCGCCGCCTTCCCGCCGTGTCACCCCGGCTGTGTCACCCCGGCCGTGTCACCCCGGCTGTGTCCGGGGGGTGCGAGAGCTCGCTGCTGCCGCCCCTTGCCGTGTCTGTCGGCCCGGGAGGACGAGGCTCGCTCGGGGCCGGTGTTTTCACCCGAGCGGTGCCCCTGAGGGACTGGTGGCTCAGGGGCGGGGGTTGTGCGCGCACGCCGCCGTATGGCTTTATTTTGGCTTTTGCTGTTTTGTTTTTGTTGTGGAAAAGCCCTGCTTCCCAGCTGTGAGGGCTGGCTCTTCGAACTGCTTGTTCCAAGCGTCCGGGCAATGGTCATGCCAAAAAAGCAATTATGGGAAGTTAACAAAAGACACGTCAAGGATTCGAAGAGATTTCCCTTTCTCCGTGCCGCCAGAGCCGCCTCACGCCTGCTTATTGTCCTTGGGACCGCCGGCCAATCTGCGGAATCTGTGAAACTCGTTCTTCCCTTTCCTTATTTTTTTCCTTTTTCTTTTTTTTGTTTTTCTTAGAGGTTTGTTTGAGTTGGTTTGTTGATTTTTTTTTCTTCTTCTTCTTTGGCAAGGTCATTTTTATAAGGGACAAAAAAAATAAAGTTTTGTTTTCACACTGAGCTCAAGAAACTTTTGTTTTGTTTTTAAGAGCTTTAAAAACAGTCTTTCTAAGAAAAGATCAATTTCGACTTTGTGGCAGCTTTTTAGGTAGTACGAGTAGGCAGTGGATGTTCATTCCTTGCTCCCGTGGTATAAAATGCGTGGAGAGGCATTGTTTTGAAACAAGTTACTCCATGGAAGCCACTATRGAGGGGGTGGATTTATAGTTGGGATCAACGGCAAAGACTGAAGTGGGTTTGTGCATGTCACAYTGAAGTTGTTGCCTGGCGCTATACCTCAAGTTTGTCCACAAATTTCGGCTGCCTTTACCACCCGAAGATTCCTGATACATGTTCCAGGTGATAGGGAGATAAAGTTTGCAAAAAAAGTGGTGCAGTGGAAGAAAACCCCCTCAACTTTCTCTGCCGGTAAAGCTTCAACACAATTAAACAAAGCTGTACCTAAAAGGAGGGCAGGTGATTTGCCTGAGCTCAAATCTAATGAATAGAGCAACTTGGTTTTACGACAGATAAGCTGGTGGCCTGTAAGATGATCATGTGTATTAGTATTGGCTGCTGCTTGCAAGCAGATGTAGATGGTATGGGAGGCAATAGGTAACTCTCTGCATTTTTTATTTTCCCTTTGTGTGTTCGTGAGGCTGTGTTTTTAGGGTTACCTAATCTGCTGGAGCTGCATCAGCATTGTTAATTGTGTCTCACAAGCAGTTCTAACTGCTTCACGCTGAGCAACTTTGGCATTTATGCAGCTCCTTGGGTAGGTAGTGGTGTACATGTGCATCAAGACACATCTGTGCCAACAGGTTGGAACAGCTTGGTTTAGTCAGAGCAAGTTTAGCTCTGTCTGGACCCATCTGCACAGACATGCTGTAAGTATTTGTAAAACTGGATTCCAAGAAGGGAGACAAAGTAAAGTGGAGGGATTAGATTTTAAGTTACCCCGTGATTGCCCAGTGTCGTAGGTTTATCAGTTTCCAGCGTTGCTGTGCGTATGTTTCAGTCCTGTCACATTGTCTCATGTGACCCCTCGCACAACTTACTGTATGTTTCCTGCTTTGCAACTGCTTTGCTTTGAGGTGCTGAGTCTGTGTTTGCCTARCTACTGAAATCTCCAAGGCAATGTTTTGGACATGGACATAGAAACTATTGAAGGAAGTGGTCTGGGAAATCAGGACCTAGGCAAAYCAGGCTTGTGGACGTTTGTTATATTGGTCTTTCTCTTCCAGTTTCCTATTTATAAACCAGATAGGATTTAATGCCCCCCCCCCACCTCAGAGGCTGTTATGACAATAAATCCATTGACTCTCAAGATGCCATTGAAATGTTTGTGATAAAATTTATTGGACTGTAGTCAGGAGAGAATTAAGTTAARCAGGCGACGCCTATGACAGTAAGAGTAAAGCAATGCAACAGGTAACTTCCAGTGAATAAATCTGTGCGTGGAAAAACAGGAATCACTACTGTAGGTCACAGCTATTCTTCACCTTTTCTAATCCATGATGATGATTAGTTTCAACATGTATCAGAGGAAAAGGAGAGGCTACAGAAGGCAGGTATGAAGTAATATTTTCCAAAAAATATCCCTTCTAGATATTTAATAGTTCAAGGAGTAGTTTAATAGAACTTCAGATTTTGTTACTGAGCTAACTGTGTGGTCTTGATACTGATATAAAACTTCATTATTTTCACAGTGTTAAAACTCTGTAATGGCAGTTGAGTGGCAGGGGAGCATGTTGAGCTGTGGATGACATAAAAATGCATTCATTTTCATTTTTCCTTATCTATTTCATTTCATATCCTCTTGTGCTTTGAGGCAAAAAAAAACCCACAAAAATTCCTGTTTTGGTACCATTCATTATTTTATATACTTTCAGCATGACTGTCTTTCGACAGAAAATTTCTCACTCTTTTCCTAAGAGAATTACTCCCAACTTYGGGTTATTGCCTTGGTTTTCTCCCAAGTGTATTTAATCCTACAGTCTTTCAGTAAAGGTGACTTACACTGCTTGCAGTATTTCAAACAAGGTTATGCCTCCAATTAGAATATATCTGTATTTGATATTACTCCCTGACCTATTTTTGTATGGAATCCAGCATGTTAGGCTTTATCTTTGGCTGCTGCTACATACTTAGCATGGGGCTCTACCAGCTTTGGAGGTTACATAGCTTGTTTGAAGTTTCTCTTCTGCATGGTTTCATATTCATATCGGTGCTGAATCTTTTGTCACTGCATTGTTCACTCATGTAAGAGAMCTTACTCACACTGAACTTACTCACAGATCTCCCTTTCCCCAARTACAGTTTTGATCTCTGCAGACTTTATCACTATTCTTTACCTGTCCCTATTTCTCCCACTTTCACTGGTCACAGTTATTATATTAAAAACCACTGGACTAAGTAGAGGATGCTCTGTCACCCATTTTTCATAATAAAAAAACCTAGAATTTAACCTTACACTTTTGATTAATTTATTCCAAGTAGGTATTCATCCACGACACTTGCAGTATCTTAGTTTCCCTAGCAGTATCTTAGTTTTTCCAGTAGGTCCTTGCATGGAACTCTGTCAAAATCCTTTTTGAAATCTGAATAAATTATGTCAACCAGCTGTACTCTCATAATTCAACTCACTTTGCCGCCTTTGTGCAAGGGCAGAAAGGGCAAATCTAAGTCACAAAGACAATTCTAAGATTTCAGGACTTCTACATAATAGACTCTGCAACCTGAACATGCTTTTCACTTGTTTTCTGTATGCATTCTTGTGGTTATCAAAGATCAAMCAAGAGCTAAAACCTCAGGAATTCTTTAATAGAATCATACTGATTCCTGACCGCCACAGCATCATGTTTGAAAGCTTTCGATTCTCAGCAAGGACTCAAGGATGGACTCAAGGTAAGGGGTAGTGCTTRGGATTCCTGATGAGGATCAGCTTCTGGAGTGATCTGTGCTTGCCCCTGGTGTTTTCAGGTATTTACTGGCACAGAGGAGCGAGCAGTGGCTGCTCTGGCAGGTTGCAGTGCTGTCTCTCTCTGGGGCCTCCTTTGACTATTCCCTGTGCCAGCCCTTTGCTCCCTCATCTCCACACGGTCCTCTCCCATGCCTGTGCCTGAGTGGATAAGCATATGGAAAGAGAATAATATCATTACTGTAGAGACAACTGAAGTGTATTCAGTGATATTAGCTATGATTATAAAACAGCACAGAAACTTTAGAAGTGGTGTAATCACTTCCACTCTGAGACTAAAATCTGTGTAGCTCCATCTGGGGAGTGGTTTGTGAAACTTGCATCAATGTAAATGCATTGTTTCCAAATGTTTCCATAGTTTGAAGATGAACCTCTGTGTAAAACTGAAGATTAAAAAAAAGTGAATTGTAGGTTTGAACTTGCTTGGAGTTAGCTAGTCTTCCCTTTCATGTTTTAACTTAAAAGTACARGAACAGACCTCATGTATTCCTTTCAGTGATACAGAAATTATAATTTCTGTTTACYACAGGCACATCTCATAACTGCTTTGTCCTCTTGTCTAAGACGGGGTACTCTGACTCTGTTTTCTTTTGTAGTACACAAGTGAGTACAACAAGATCAGCATGACAAAWGGTACGATGTTGAGAGTCTCAGCTTAACTCAAGAACTTTGGACATGAAAGGAAACAGATCCTTCTTTCCTGAAATTCGAAACTGTGGATGCAATTTATGCCATACAGTTTTGCTTATCTGTAAGAAGTCAAGCAGGTAAATCAGGTATGTCTGACAAAAAAAAAAAAAAAAAAAAAGTGGGTTTAAGATTTTTTTTGTTTGTTTGTTTTAATTGTGGGATGTCTAACTTGCTTTTACCACAGACTGCTAGTGCCTACTGAAGACAAGGCAGGAGGTTTACTGCAAGGCATCCAAAACAAGAGTGACCTTGCTTAGCTGACTTAGACAGTCTAGTATTGAGTTGGACCATCTTCAGTTAGGGCTCTATGTCAGCAAACTCTATCTAACTGTACAAAAATCACTGTATAAAGCAACAAAAACAAAGCCCAAGAGTTATCTGCACTTGTTAGCTGATATTTTTTTCAGGGTAGAATATGAATTTTGAATGAAATAACTCTTTTAAAAGAATAATAGCTGTATCTGGATACTTTTTATCATTTTTGGTTTTGTATAGTCTGCYCTAAAGAAAATAACTTTATGGCTAGCTAAATTTTCTTGGTTGAGTTTACACTGAAAGTTTGTTTTGTTTTTGAAGAATTATATTTCAGGAACATTGTCTCTGAAGTTATTTCTGTCCTTACAAGACAAGGTTAAATTTGACTTCCAGAAAGACAAAAAATGTAATTGTAGTGAATTAAATATACACTAAATATTACATGATAGAAGAATAAATTACATCACTCATTTAGAAGAAAAACCTAGTTTGTAATATTTGCTATACCTGTGAACTAAGGACGTAATGGTACTGCATCTTAATACTTTGGGAAATAGCAAGTTTTTGCTAAGGACACACAGTCAAAACTTCCTGTCATAGGGTGAAAGGTTTATGTAGGAAATAAGAATGCCTTCTGGGACTGCAGAATTTCCATGCCTTTTTAGCAGAATTTAAGTGTAGATGTTATTTATGAGGTATAATAGTACAGAAAAAACTGTTCAGATATATAACCTCATGTTCAACAAAGATTGAAAAGGATTCAGACTAATTAAAAATGAGTAGGATTTTATGACAGGCCACTGTTAAACACTGTATGCTGAATTTAGAAAAGCTTTCAGTGCTGTCTCTGCTGTACCTGCTCTGAATATATTCTGGGAACTTTGTTTCCAAAGTTGTCTGATTTGTACCTTTATATGTTTTGCATCCACCTGATTGCTTTTGCTGCTGTTATTGTTTTATTAATCTTCAATGTTACACAATTTAAAATTAATGCAGACATTAGTCTAAGTTAGCTGTACTTGTCACATATTTTAGTGGTCAGTGGTTTAGGGTCCCAGTGCACGTGGGTGGCAAGTGGTGTTCYTCAGGGGTCCGTACTGGGATCAGTKTTATTTASTGTTTTCATCAATGACATGGACAGTGGGATCGAGTGCACCCTTGGCAAGCTYACAGGTGACAGCAAACTGAATGGTGTGGGTGACACACCCAGGGGATGGGATGCCATCCAGAGGGACCTGGAGGAGCTCCTGAAGTGAGCCCAGATGAACCTCATGAGGTTCGAGTGCAAGGTGCTGCACCTGGGCTGGGGCAGCTCCTGGGATCAACACAGGCTGGGGGATGAACAGACTGAGAGCAGCCCTGCTGAGAAGGACTTGGGGGTGCTGGTGGGTAAAAAGCTGGGCATGAGATGGCCATGTGTACCCACAGCCCAGAAGGCCAAAAACATCCTGGCCAGCCCTGTGATTCTACCTCTCTATTCTGCTCTGGTGAAATCCCCACTTGGAGTACTGAATCCAGCTCTGGGGTGCTCAGCACTGGAAAGACAAGGACCTATCAGAGCGAGTCCAGAGGACAGCAACAAAGATGTTGRGAGSGCTGGAGCACCTCTCCTAYGAGGACAGGTTGAGRGAGTTGGGGGTGTCCTGCATGGAGAAGTGAAGGCTCTGGGGAGACCTTATTGGAGCCTTCCRGTACCTAAAGAGGGCCTRCAACAGGGTTTGAGATTGAYTWTTTTTACAAGGAGCAAYGGCTTTCAGCTGAAAAAAGAGCAAGTTTAGATTAGATAAATACCTTCAGTATGCCTGTGGCGAGACATGGAACAGGTTTTCCAGAGAAGCTGTGGTTGCCCCATCCCTGGAAGTGTTCAAAGCCAGGCTAAATGGGATGCTGAAAAATCTGGTTTAGTGAAAGGTGTTCCTCTGCATGGTAGGGTGCTTTGAAACTATATGATGTTTAAGGTCCTATTCAATCCAAACAATTCTGTGATTTTAAGTGCAAACAGAATATTCTTGCAGTGTTATGGATGTGGTAGAGACATCTGAAATGACCAGTCAAATCCACAGCCTTATGGGGCAGCTTCTGCAATTGAACATACAAGCAAGCTGTTAATGCTGTAATTCACTGAGCATTTCTGTAGATTGTAGAGTTTCAGTGCCCATTTGAGAGGCTCACCCTAAAGGAGCAAATTTGTAGAATTAGGGATTACTGRGTCTATCTTGGAAGTGATAGCAGTGAGCTGATCTTTTCAGCTGGGTGAAAAGGATGTTTGATGACTAAAGATGGGAGTTAAGCTTTGCTRCTGAAGAAGTTGTGTAAGGTTTTCKAAGTGRCAGGTACTGGGTGTTGGCTACCTTTMTACAAAATSCTAGACATAGCCTGAGGCCWTAGTCTCCTTCAGGCAAATGAATGYTGAGATGATTTAGGACTGACTACCTGCCTGCAATTATGATTTAGGGCACCAAGGAAGATCACTAAACCTGCATGTGGCCGGTCCAAGAGTGAATATTAGTCAGAGAGAGAATATAATCAAAGTAATTTCATCAAGGTTCTGTTGGATTTTTGGAGTGGATCACATCAGCTGGATGGGGGCTTCTGCTCTTTCACTCTCGGAACTTTTTGGACTAAGGAAAATAAGTCAGGTGTCTGTTCTTTATTTTAAAACCCCAAACCTGAAWGTTTGCAGACAAAGGAGGTTTGGGCAGCAGGGAAATGGAAATGCATGCAGTTTTTCAGTCGTGTTGATATTTTGAGTCTGCATGGAGCTTTCTGCTCTGTGTGTGTGTTAATTAAAATCTACATTTTTCTTCCTTCCATTGCAGTTRAGAGGTGTAGCAAGAGCTACCATCCTTCTACCAGCAAATATTAGAATCCCTTATAACTCCACCTCTGTAACCCTTATGAAGTGTAACAAAATGTGATCAGTCCAAGTAGGGATATTTGCCTCCTGAGGAGCTGGAACTGAATCACCTGAATGTTAACAGTCTTATGACTTATCTGACTTGAGCTGTTCAGAGGTAAACCTCAGGTGCAGAACTGTTTGATTAACTGGTTAATCCTGAAAGGTGTAACAAAAGGCCCCAGCTGGTTCGAATGCCTTTCAGTCTTACTGTTGTTTGCAGCTTTGCAAGGTGCTAATTGTCTTACCTGTGGCACCTCTTTCAGTCTCTTGCAAGTGTGCCTGCAGCTACAAAATCTAGGAAAGCTGCACGTAGACAGATTCTGGCTAGCATTTGTGTTTGTAAATCCTGCTAGTTTAAGACTGACAAGCTTCCCTCTAAAGACAGAACCTTTTAGCCTTAAATGTGAAAGGAAAATGTTGAAAGTTTCAGAAAACCCTTACACATTTTTGTTGACTGAAAGCTAAGTGATATTGTACCAATGAGTGTGTTCACACTCATTTCACTAGGAAAAAAACCTTCTGCCCCGTTCAGTACTAGATAAATCATGTATGGCTACAATAAACTATAGTGGACACAAAGCACTTTATAGCTGGAAACTGTCAAATTGTTAACCTATACCTACCTAGTCAATCTTGTCATAACATGCTTAAGTCATGCTAAAATACAGGAGTGCCCATCTGTGTGTGATTGTCATGTGGGTAACAGGAGCCATGTGCCASGACCAGAGCATTTCTTTAGTTTCCCACTTTAAACTGAAGTTCTTTATCTGAGTCTTTAACACAAACCACATATTTGAGAGAGACAGAGATAAGGATTATGTAAGTGGYGGTACTCATTGCTTGGTAATTAATCTGGTGGTAGCAAGTGTCATCCGCCAAAATGCGATTTTTCAAATAGTTTGGGGTTTAGAAGTAGAATAGTTTTATATAGAATAAAGATTGAAACTCTAACAGCTATTATGCATTCTAAATAAAAGTATCAAATTACTCTGTTATTCAGTATTTTGTTAAATGCAAGCATTTAAAGCTTGTTCTATGCTATAGAGATTAAATACTGAGAGAAAACTGCTGTTACGCTGAAAACTTCCTTACAGTTCTGTACTGTTTCTTGCTTTATTTCATAGTAATACTGTTAATATATATAGTCTTGGTATAAAAACGTGATAATTAACCCTACCAAATGAAAAGAATAACAATATGGAATGCATTTATCTAATATTCTTTGCTGCCTTATTATACATAGCACTTCAGATTGATATTCTGTTCTATTTGTATGGATATGTCCTGAGCTAACGAATAAGTATGCGCTTCTGAATAAATATACACACAATATAGTAACCTCTCCCAGGCTTCACTGTCGGTGTAAATCTTTGAAGAAAATAGGAAGCAGAGAACACCAAGCACTGTTTGCATACACCTGTGTGTGTGTAAATATGCACACAATGCTGTTGGGTATTTTATTTGTGCTCCTTGTTGTCTTACTGCACTAATAATGATAATAATGCATGTCCAGATGGAAGATACTATTCTGCAAACTTGGTAACAATAGTATTATTTTTGGAAGGCTTAATGAATGGAGTGCCTAGTAGAAATGATCACTCTGGTGTGCGTGTTGTGCCGATGTCTGCTGGGAAACGATAAGCCTCTCTAAAAGTTCTCTGTAGACTGGCCAAATTTAAGYCCCGTCCAAGTGACACATGCCATGCTAAATTAACTCTGAGCACTGGTAACAGTACGATCTTGTCATTGTGGCATTCCTGCTTCACTAACTAGCAAGATGTAAGGCTTACAAACACCACACTAATACAGCCATACTTCTTTTCACTCTCAAACCAACTTTGGACTTTCACATCCACATACCAGCATGTAACACGTGACAGCTGCAGAGAAAGTCATGCTGATKATTATTTTCAGCAWTAACACCTTCTGTTAAGTGGCTAAACRATTTATTAACTTCTGCTTCAGAAATACAGTAATGCCTTGTCAGGAACGTCCATTACCCCTCAGCAATGTAAAATTCAGTACAAGAAAGGGAAGACTTGTTGGTGGCCCAGTGTCAGGAGTAGTTTAAGGCAATAGCGAGGCAAGCTGTGAAAACACATAAACACAAAATCCCCTGGGACTGTGGACAATGGGGTATTACTCAAGCAGCAGCCATAGTTAGGGTTTAGATGGTCTTAGGGGTTTTGAGGTGAGACTTTGGCCTAACTCAGATTTATGGAAAAACTTCCATGAGGCAAGGTGCTATAACCTGTAGTTCTGCTAGCACTCAAAGATGCTCCACTTCTCATTAATTTGGTTTCTGCAATATTAAAGGACCTGACCAGCAAATTAATAAAGTGCAACTTGCTTTGACAGAGCCAGAGGGAGATATAAAAGAGATATACTGGAKAGACGAGAATGAGATGTGCAGCAGAAGAAACAGTGAGGCTGCCCATGAATGCCTGGTGATGGCATATTGTGCTTTGCTGTCAGTCTGTTGACTCATGCACACTTCAAAAGATCTCTCAGGGGAGCCAGTTACACGAGCTGCTGCCTGATGCATTGTAAATCACTGGCAGTACATTTTTTTTTTGTTTGGATGGGCCTTCACTGTGCCTAATGCTGTTTTGAAACAGCATCTAATGGCACTGGAACTTGGGGATTTCAATAAAAGTGGGGTGGAGGGTTAAGGAAAACCTGCCCCTACAGATGGGATCAGTCAGAGCTGCCTCATTGTTGGCCAGACATGGGCTCTTTGACATAGAGCGCTGCTCTTGTTCAGAGCAGAGAAAGCAGCAGCAGCCATGAGCTTCGTGGAAGTTGGATAGAAATGAAACCAAAAAGCTTAGTGTGGCCTATGTCCATGGCCTAACTCAGGGAAGTTGTACCCCTAAGACTTTGTCAGAAAACAGGGCGAAGACTTCAGCAGGTCAGGGCAGGGGTGCTGCTGCCAGGCACTGCTTTAGCGTGGAGTTTCCTCTTAGGAGCAAACACATGCCTCTCCTCTGAGGAGCAGGCAGCAAAGGGTAGCTGTTGGCACTGAATGAACCTTGAAATGTTAAAGCCATAACATTAGAGAAGAACAAGGTGAGGGATTTTAGACAGGATTCCCAAGGAAAGGAGGTTTACACAATTCTGTTGCCCTTGTCTGTTGGTCTGCCTGGGTTCCTCAATAACTTTAGAAGTTATAGGGCAGCTCTAGATAAATTTTACAGAACTCAAAAGAATGTCGCTGCAGAAGGAAAGTCAGTGACAGGAGTTCAATTGTGTTCTTAGTGACAAACCCACATGGGGGAAATTTTGATGGGCCCAAACACAAGAGAAAAGGTGTAAGAGTTTCTATCAGTTGAAATGGGGTAATAAAAACATGAGACACATAGCTGCAGGTAAACATGAACATTTCACCCTCTGAGGTACTATTTTGGCCTTTTAAGTGATGCTTGATGAGTCATTTGTGTTTTTAAAGSCAGAGTAGGGATGCCTGCAGTTACAAATCCACTTGCATAACTACAGTGATTACACAGATGATGACTTAGTGAATCTGATGTCTCCTTGATTTCTCTCTGAAAACAATCAATCAAACAACCTCAACCAACAACAAAAAAAGAAAAATCCACCACACCAAAACAAATATTTGTCTTGATGAAGTTAGTTTTGTGCAAAAATATTAAACCGATAGCTTGGTTTGTCTGTCCCTAATTAGAGTTCAATTTCTAGAGTCCAACACAAAAAAGAGATAAGTTCAGGTGTCTTCTCTTCTTTTTACAGTAGATCATTAGTGGAATTTAAATAATGGGTAACTGATAACAAGGCTTTTATTTCAATTACTAAYAATATAACAATGACATCAACTATGTTATTTGAGATATTTAATTTTTTATTTTGAATAAGTAGTGGAAATCAGTTGACTCTTAAACTAGTTGAAGCAGTGGCTGTTCCTGTAAACTCAAGGCACAGAACGTCCTATGGAAGACCTCTTTGCAGACCAAAGAGGATATGGTCATGAAACATTAAAATGAACTGTAACATCCAAATTAGAGGTTGAATCAATGAACCAGTGGTGCCAGCAATTCAGGAGCTCCCAGGGCTGTGTGAGTTTTTGCCTCTTGCTTTGGCACYGGGCATGAAGGAAATTCTTCTTCTCTTTGGAGTACCAAAGAGCTAATTTTGATGGATTTTAAGATTAACAGGAGAGAATATTTGCAAGCACAGCTTCTCGCATTGCTTTACAAAGTACAAGAAGCTTTTTTTAGATATCTTTATCTAGTACAGTGATATGATTTTCACATACTCAGAGGACAGTACAGGACTCCCAACTGACTAACTTGTTCTTTCATGGCTATCAAAACTTGTAGAGTTGATGATCCTGTCTTTTTGTTGATAGCAGTGATCATATTACTTCTTGGAAAAACTTCCATCCAGCCATGCAGACACAACATCACCACCAGTCCCCAGACATGAGWTTTTAACCTGGTTTTAGGTGTTGTCTAGTATTTACAGTGTCAAATTGCAATACTTGCACTTAATAATTTACAGAACACTGGAAATACATCCAAAGTATGAGAATAGCTGTCATTAGAATACAGAGATTAAGAGTCAAGGGGCTTGACTTTCATATCTGATACTGAAGGACTCTGCATGGRGAGCTAGCAGTGTTCTTTCCATATCCATAAACAAGAATGGCTTTTACTGCTGGGCAAATGCTGGGGAAAAAGTTCTCTTCAGTTAACATAATGCCGTTTGTATTGCCACAAATATGACCAAGCTCACAAGTTTGCTTTGTGCTGTTTTGGTATGCATACTTTGACTTCTTGTGGAGTTGATGTATATGCTTAATATTTTCTGGGTATTGCTATCTGGCAGGGTGGCAGCCATCCAGGCAGCTCTGAACTCAGACTGGAGCAAAGAAATAGTGTCCATTGTGTTACTTACAAACATATGAACTGTTATGTAGGGTCACAAAGGAAGTGCTTCATGGGATAAACAGTGGTGACACCTGTGCTTGCCACTTGGGTCTTGGAGAGGGTTAAAGGCTGGAAAACTGTAAAGCCCAACCTGGCCTCAGAGGAACAGAGGGAGGAGATGGTGAGCAGAAAGTCTTTGAGACAGGAGCAGGGAAYGATGAGAGTTCCTGGCTTTGGGTTGTGTGGTTTGCAGATTCGCTACCAAGAAAATTGGCATCAGAAGCCAAAATGTATTTGGATGCGTCAGAGACTTTATGGGTGCAGGTTTTACTTCAGGGAAATGAGCATGGGGGTTTAGTTTAGATGGTCAGATAATGTGAGTGTGCRTGTGACTCTGAGTTCACTGCCCATTGTCAGCTGTGGGTCAGTGATTTCTCTGCTGGGTTATGGTTCACTGGAATGGCTCTGCAAGTGGCAGCGAATGGAAAACCTGCCCCAGAGACAAGACTTGAACTTCTTTTTGTGATTGTGCTACCTGGTCCTCCTCTGAATGGATGCCCTAGACAAAAAAAAAAAAAAAAAAAAAAAAAAAAAAAAAAAAAAAAGAAAAAATAAGTTTATTTTTAACTAAGCTGCAGCTTCCGTGATTGGTATATGAGGGGAGCTGAACTAGTAATGAATGATGTACCTGAATTCTAGTGAGGCAGGTGCTGTCTGCCCAGTGTGTACCCAAAGCCCCAATGTCAACAGTGAGGGGGAATGATGTCATGCCACCTTAGAGCCACCACCATCCCGAGATCATGAGCTCACTTCTAATGAGCACTTTGAAATAGTTCTTTGCCATTACTGTTCCACCAACAGGTTTGTTAGTTAACTAATTAACTAATCCCTTGAGCCAGGTAAGGAGATTAGGGCAGCTCTTGCTGGTAGAGCCTTTGTTGGGCCAAAAACATCAAATCAGATGTTTTGATCATTCTGCTGGTGGTATCTAATCTCCAAGAAATTTTTAATCATCTGTGGAATGATCATCTGAAAACCCAGTGCTGATGTAAAGATTGCAGCAGGAGAAAGGAGTGGGAGGCAGTAAGCTGATAGGAAGGGAGTTTTGGCATGGATTCCCATGTGCTACTTAAACCTTCAGYTGTATTTTCCAGGCTCTTCTAGCTGTTACTGTGAATAACAGGCTTGTGAGCCCTCAGAACTCTCTGGCCTTTCATGAGAAACTTGGGTAATTCTCCTTTTAGGAAATATTATGCTATTTTGAAGTAGTAAAATTCCKCAGAGATGGGTGTTAGTCCATACAGATAATGGTGGTGAATTTCATGGATTTRGAAAAGAAATTGCCTCTCTTCCTCTCCCCACTCTATGTTTATATAGCTCAGTAAGTCTCTAGGTTAGTGGTTGGGTGAAACAATAATTTTTCCTCTTTTTTCCCTGCTTTCCTGACCTTCTTGCTATTTTCTCCCTTGCTGCAATTTCCCTCTTGCTAGTATTTATTTGAAGAATATCTATTTTATAAGAAACACGGTTGTTACTGCTRTTTATCCTGTAACATGAAAAGAATTAATCACAGAGTGTAAAGGAATATTATATTTCATAGTTTTGGAGCCTGTTGTTGAGGATTTTTTAAGTTTCAGGTTATTTAATCAGAGGCATGGAGGCTTCTTCTAAGCTAAATACACATTGTTTCTCTACTATTAAAATATCAGTGCTAAGTAATTACTGAAGCCTTTTTATTTTTCTTTTTATCTTCCTTTGGCCTCCAATGACTTTGAAGTTTGGTTCAGGTCAAGTTGTACATTCATCTTTTAAAGCATCTGAAGTGTTAACCTCAGCTTGTCCTTTAGATCCTGAAAGCTTACATTTCTGTTCAGCTTTAATTTAGCTCTTCATGTTCTTTGAACAATATTATTAGAGGTACCGAGTGATTTGGTTTAAATGAAAAATAGGAGACCTGCATCTGGCCTTGCACAGACTTTGGAAGAACATATTTTAGAAAAAAAAAAAACCTCTTGTTGGATTTTGCTGCAACTGTCACCTGTCAGTTTGCTTTCTAACAAAATCTGATTTATGRGTATGAAAACAGGACCCTTGAAAGCTGACTGTTCTGTGAGACCAGTTCCTTAATTAGCACTTCTTCACTCATGACTGCAAGTGATGTAACCTTATGTCCTGGATTTTCCTTTTTGTCTAATCTCTGTAGTATGTCTGTGTCTTTATATCAGCGGTATGCACCAGGGTGAAAAAAGTGCTATCGATACAAAATTATCTTTATATATTTTGTAAAGATTTTTGTTTCCTACATCAACATCTTAATATGTTTGGCAGATTTCCATTATCATTCTTGTGGAGAATTTTGCACTCTCCAAAATTCAGTGTGTATTAGAACATACATTTTGAATTGTGAGCTGCTGTCTTCTCAGAAAATATGTTTAGATATCTTAGRGAACAGCCACGGTGGGACAATTTTTGGTCAATCTCAGAGATGCTGAACCATACACTTGAARTGCAGGGCTGTTATCCCAGGGCTGGGAGCTCAGTCTTAGATATCATTGAAGAGTTGTAGCGACCTTTGATTCTGCAGCTCTTAATGTTGCCAATAATCTTGATTTTCAGAAGAGCAAAGGTCATGATGTTTTCCACAGCAGCTTTTGGGCACTTCTACTCTGGCTGCATTTGTGGAATGTGAACAGTGTGGTGCTGTGGTTCATTGGGAGATCTCATTCGCTGTGTTACTGTGGACAAGTCGTAATCTTCCTTTAAGAATGGAAGATGGAGATGCTAATGGGGAAGTTGAATCCAAAAGTTGATGTTACAGAGCCCTTATTTAGTTACTGCATGTTCTTGGTACTGCATGTTCTCACTTACTGCTGTACTAAGAGGYGACATATGTGTCCCATGTAATGAGTTCTGAGGGATGCACTGGACCTGTTCCCAACCTGATGGCATTTTATCATGAGGTCAGCTTTGATATCAGAGAAATTATATCTTAAAATTKTTATGCTTTGAAGCAGAAGAATTAGGTCCTTGCATGTGGGAAGACCTTGAAAKTGGTTGAAGTCTTGCCTTGTTCTGTGTAACTTCAGTTCACAGTGATAGTACTGAGATACTGCTGGAGCTAAATTATAAAGCAGTCCTCTCAGTGTCTGCTGCTAAGATAGWGAATTATCTGCCAAAGTTCAGGTTTGTTGAGAATCACTCCCTTTTTCCATAATTAACAGAATGCCTTCAGAGGCACAGRCGGGTAAACTCAGTGCTAAAGCATTACGATAAGGCTAAAATGATCATGCAACAATTTGCAGCAGATGAGTACTTCCTGCATGAACTTTTATTTCAACATTTTAGAGGGGAAAAAAAAAGAGGAGGTAGGAGGAGGGAATAAAAAAAAGGAATATTTTTACTGAAAATAATTATATTGGCTTTTCTGAGATGCAAAGAGACAAGAGTTCAGAGATCTGGGTAAAGGCAACACATTTGAATTTCTGTGCTCAGAGAGGTCCTGCGTGTCATCTGAGTTGTGGTAACTGCCACTGTGTGTGTGCTGCTGGGCTATAGGAAGTGCAAGGTAAAATGTGTTACATAAACCTCCAGGAAAAAGGTTTAAGCTAAGTCATTCTGCCTCCTTTTGATAAGCTAAAAGCAACCACATACCATGGCACTGCAGCACCCTGGTAATATAATTCAGCCAGGATCCTGAGGTGGAACTGCCCTGCTAAAGGAATTAAACACTGGATCTGTAATGTTTCTTCTTTGCTGCCAGTATTGTTTGTTTCCAAAACAGTGGATTAAATGAGGAAGGTTTCGGTTAGCTCTAGTTATCCAGTTAGAAAGAGTGATTATGCAATTTTAAAAGTATTTTGGGACCTGAGTTCTAAGTTCTGGTCATCTCTGCATTCACTGAAGTGCAAAGTCTAGCTTTGTAAATGGCATTTGTTTGACTGGGCAGTCAGCCCTGGCGCAATCYCTAACTCTGACTCTGTCCAAGGAAGGCTTGGGCTGAATTTACTTTAAGGAATGAATACACACGATGATATGCTTGCACTCTACGTCCTGTTTCTTCATTCATGCCAAGTGGGAAGCTGAACAGTGTGTACACCAGMTCCTGCCTGGCTGTCCCACATGGGAGGAACAGCCTAGGGAATGCTGAGTCACGTCAGATGTCACCCTGGTGGGACACAGGTTTTGTGTAACGTTACTGGAATGGATTGGTCCTTTACAATCAGTTAAAAATACCTCTAAACTGACTGCTACTATTCCCCCTATGCCTCATGTTTGTTTGTTTGTTTCTGAATGTGTTTGTTTACAGAAACTTGTTTACATTGTGCTTAGTACCATTTTGGATGCCTTGTGATCAAATCTCACCCACAGGTCATTTGGTAAAAATCAGTGATCCAGAGGTCTGGGTGAAACATGCCTTTTGCAGCATCACATCATTTTCTGCTTGATCTGTGACCCAGAGATCATACTAAAAACACCACGGTTTAGAAGAGCTAACCTCAGGTGGAATTGATTTTGATATTTTGCAGAGGAAAAATTAATTGTTTCAGGAGTTTATCTCCAACATGGCAGGAGAAGGGAARAGAAAACTAAGGTGGTTGTTAGAARCTTTTATGTTTTCAGACCATCTTTACTAGTTTTCTCTGCTCAAATTCAAACACTGTGTGATTCTAGGGAGTTTAATTTTTGATTGATTTCACCTCTACCAYCTCTTTGTCAAGGATTCAGTTTCACATGTGTGTCTTAGTGATTAAGAAACTTGTTCCTTGTCTTCAGTAACTACATATTTTTTCAGTTTCAATTCAGACCATTGAGACCCTCTTCCAGTAAGCAGGTATCTAGTCCTGACCTTGCTTAAAAAAAAGCTTTTTGGAAGGATTGCTGGTTTTCCAAGTCACTATACTGAGCTGGCTGTGCAACCAGGAGGGAACAGGAACAGCTGTGATTTCCAGCATCACAAGAACTGTTCAAGTCCTGCATAAGATTAAAGGTTGTAATCCTTCTCTCCCTGTCATCAGTCYCTTCTGGAGTTCTTTCCCTACCACACTGTGGAAACTTCTWAATGCTTTTAAAAGATGTGATCTTTAAATTGGGAGAGTCATTGAGAGGTAGTGCCAGTCATTAGCCAGAACAAGCATATGCTGCTTAATCATGAGGTGACACACATCCCTAGGGAATGTTCCAGTTACTGGATTCATGCATGCTCTGTAAGGTATCTCTTCCAGTCTCTTGTTACTAAATATTTATCAAGTCAGAGAGGGAGAATTACTTCCTCTCTCACTCAGCGACATTGTCAGTGGCTGTGGTTCGTTTCTTTGCTTTAACGGTTGTGTAGTTATTTATACGAAACTACATAAAGTTATTTAAACAGTTTACCTAACAGAGACTTACCCAACAGCCTGTGTTACACTGAGTTACAGATCCCTGATTAAATGCCATTTCAAGGGCCTRAAACATGATCTTCCATGGTYGCTGTAAATACTGCAACCACTAAGTTAATATGAGAAGCTACGTGCTAAACATACAGGGGAAAAAAGTTTTGGTTTGGCTTCTGTGAGCACTTTTGTGTATAGCTTAGGGCTGCTCAGAGTTGACCTTCAGGGTCTAGCTATCCTGGTGAATGTGCTGGAGGAAGAGCCTGGTTGAAGATTTCTGCTTTGGGGCTTCAGCAGTTTAGTTCAGTCAGTGGCATACCTGTGGAGTGAACCTAGGATGGGTTTGAGGACATCAAATCATGGAAATGTACCTACATGCAATGTTAGAAAGCAGCTCTTGCAGAAATCCGTAAATGAGTACCTCCTTAGAGCCTTAGTAATCTAGTATCACTTGATGTTGTGTCTTTTCTTCCATGTTTGTGTAKGAAGTTGGAGTTAGTGATATGGGAATGGATTCGTTATACATGTCCCACTATTGCTATTTTAGAATGAAAACTGAAAAAAAAAGGTAAAATGGTGCTTGAAGCAATCATGAAAGTATCTCAGTTTCGCAGGGAATAAACAGATCTTAATAACTATTTGTAAATCTTTAGGTTCTAGTTCCTAAGACACATACACATTCTTATTCCAAGATGCTTCTTGAAAGTGTGACTATAAAAAAAACTCTGCATTCATTTCAACTATAGATACAATCACAGAAGCTTGGTGGACACCACCATACCCCTTCCTCTCCACAAGGAAGGATTTAACAATTGAAGGTTATGCTTTCAGGAGCATTTTTTCCTAGGCTCTAAAGTCAGAAAGATGTRCAGGCTTTGCAGCATGGACAGAGGATCAGTAAAACAATTGCTTTATTCAAGTTTTGGTAGGCAGTGGGAAGCTGAGCAAACTTTTTGGAAAAAAACAGCAGGCATTACTTGTTCACGACACAAAACAGTATCACCTGATGGATCGGGGGCTGCACACAGCTCTCCAAAGGAAAAACAACTGCTACAATTCAGACTGCTACTAAAAAAGCAACCCCGGAAGATTCAAAGCACCAACTGATGCCTCTGAAAACTGTAAAGTTTCTGTAGCTAAGGAACTGCCCAACTCAGCAATAATTTCATTGTCTGGGTATGTTTAAAATGCAGTGTGCCATGAAGGTAGGGGAAAAAGATTTCAGGRTTATACTTTCAGGTGTGCTACTAAGTCTAACTATTAATTTAAAATCTAGTTCACTTTCATTCCAGGTCTTCATTTGCTCAATTATCTGGGGTAAATGCAAAGTGCATTTAGTGGCATTGTTTCAGATGTGTTGAATTAAATCAGGATGTGAAATCAGGATGTGGCCTAAACTATAGCAAGTACAACATACTCTTCCACAGTTCTCTTTTCAGTGCTTCTTTCAGTTTATGATGACAAATGTTGCCTGCTTTCTACACTTGTCTTTTTCCTACAGATGTTTTGAAATAAGTATGGTTGAAGTTTAGGCCTGATTTAATGTTTTGAATTTTAGAGGTTTTTTTTTTCTTGTCTTAGCAACAGCAGAGTAGAGTTTGGACAATCTTTGGGAGGGTCTCATGTCACTGCCTCTGAGCAGGGACAGCTTTACTGGAATGGGCAGGAAGGCTGGCTCTGGAAGGTGTTTGAGGAAAGTGGGTCAAACTTTCCAAATTAACAGCAAATCTTTTCATGTAAGGCAAAACCCCACAAGCAGTGTCCCCCTCTGCTCTGGAGAGAGGTCTGTGGTGCAGGGAGAGCCAGGACAGCCTCCTGAACACCTCCCAGGCAGCCTGGCTGAAGRAGGGTCTGGGAGGAACCTTCACTGGACACACTGGGATCTCCTCCACAGAAGGAATGCTCTCGTCAGAGGTTTCTCCTCTGTGATAAGGGCAAAGCACGGTGACATCTCAGCAGGAGGGCTTTTCTTCCCTTGTCAGAGGGCAGAGAGGACAACAGGGTCTTGTGGGTCCATGTGAGCATGGCAAGTCTCACAGGCATATGGCTCTTCCCACCAGACCTACACTGAGTATTTGGCCTGGTGAGTGTGAACTTTCCATGGTCCTATGATCCCAGGAAAGCAGCACTCACAAAATGCAGGCTCCTGTTGAATAAAGTGTGTTTCCTGAGCAGCAGATTTGACATGACTGTTTTCAAATCTGTGTGAAAAAAAACTTTGGATTTATTAAAGAACCCTAATTTCCTTAAAAAGATAATTAGCTGCCCAGCACCAATGGGATTTTGATGGGAAATTTTTGAATAAAGATTGTAGAAGATGTGTTTGCCTAGGTTCAGGATGCTAGTTYAGTAGAATGGCAGTGTAATATATTAAAGAAGTTTTGTCCAGGAAAAGTGGATTCATTAAAGATTACTTTGGTACCCTAAGTTCTTAAACTAGGTGCCTGTGGAAAGGGAAAGCAAATTCTCTGTTCAGTGCCTTGGTCTTTCCTGTACAATACATCCAGCAACATTAATGTTTACCTTGYACATTATTTTCTCTGCTTTGGAGATGCAAATATGTACTCATAGCTGTAGGCTCGTGTTAATTTTATCAGGACATCCAGTCTGCCAAATCATGCAACTKGATTGTTGCCATGGTCGTGACTTGTAGTGAAAGAGGATCTTTTAGCTATGCCATGAAATAGGACTCCAGTGAGATTGGTCAGATGTATAATAGATGAGGCCTTGAAGTGAGGGGACTTAGTGAGTCAGAGTGATTTGGTAAGTAACATGTTTTTCATGCTGCATGTATAAAAGAATGACTAAKAAACCCAACCCCCAGGATGAGTATGCAAATAAAAAGGGAAAACTGCTCATATCCTGACCAAATGGGAGCAGTCCAGGTCCAGTATTTGGATCCTCATTTTGCCAGTCCTTTTTCTTAAGTTCAGAGATCTTCACCAGATTTCATGGTATTCTACAGTTCTGTCCACATTATCCACAACATTCAGAGATTAAAGAACAGCAGGAGCACTGACAGCAACAAAATACTTCCAGTCTGAGAGAAAAATAATTTTTAAACAGAAGGAAGAGAAATATTTCTCCTTTAGACTCAGACCACAAATGGGATATCTTAAGCACATGAAGTTGGAATTTAAAATGGATATCTGCAAATAATTTCAGCTATATGATTTTTGCTGCACACATTCTAACACAGAATGCTTGCTGCAGCACTAGTGCTGTGCAATAATTCCTTGGAAAAACACCTTTTCTTGCTCTCTTCACATTATCAGTAAACATTAAAGAGTTCCTGCATTAAAGTGATTGTTGTAATGAGAAAAGGAAAAGATACGGCGTTAACATCTGAATAAACAGGAGGAGATGATCCATGAGTGACTGATTATTTTTACCCATCATTGTTTTAATATGCAAGCCAAAAGTTTTCTTAGTAAAGAGAGAGCAACTTTGGGAGTTGATTGAACTTGTAGTGAAATGTCATCTTAATATTTGGCTAAGCAGAAAAGCCTTGTTTTAGGTTTGTGGGGGGAATTAAACAGCAAATTATTTTGCTGCTACTGTTCCACTCAGCCAAACTTTCAAAGTGTAATTAAAACCATATCCATCATATAGCACACTTTTTCCCTGGTCTTGCCAAAAATATTTCAATGTATATTAAATGTTTTTCTTTCTAATCAGAATGAGTTATACAAGCTCCAGAGGGCACCCAGCCAGAAACTACTCYGTTTTAATTTCACCTTCTATGTGGYGTTTTAGCTTRTTTCCCTTCTCCGAAGGACAGCATTAGCAGCCTACATSACTAATTTTCTCTCAGGATGATTCCTATTCTTATTTGGAATGTGGATAGGAGTAGGGATCCAGGAGAACCCMTGGGGTCCAATATTTTCAGCCATTAAGGAAGCAGGAATTGTGTTGAAGCCCCACTGTGTTAGGTGCTCTGGGCACAGATGCTGATGGGCAGTTCCTGATCCAGATCTGGGCGCCATCTCAGAACTACTGTTTCTGGATTTTGTTGTGTATTTTGTGAATAGCTTAAGTGAGCCTTATTGCTGGTTTTGGTCTCTTTTCTTCTGAAAGTCCAAGGAGGACAAAAACACAGTGCTGCTAACCAGCATTCAAAGCTCTGCTCTTAGTCGTGTATGATGTTGCCACAGAGCCTTCCTCAATAAAACATACAAACAGGAAACTCTTTGGTGTAGAAAATATTTATCCCACCTCTTTTACCACAATTTTACCTTTCAGTGCTCTGCATGACACATTCGTGTCCAAACAGTTAACATCTGAATTGGAATCTGTAGAGTCACTTCCAGGGTGAGAATGAATCTGGCATGASTAAGGATGACATACTACTTCAAAAAATTCAAGAGGCAAAGCGAGAAAAAATTAGAAACAGGGCAGTGCCTTCCCTGCCAGGGGAGCCTGTCACCTTCTCTCAGCAGCTGCAGGAGTTTGTGGCTGGTTCCCAGCCCAGCTGCCCTGGCCACAGCCCATGGGTTATTACCTGGGCTGTCCCTGGCCCAGTGCCCTGTGCAGCCCTGCCAAAATATGAGCTCCATGAGCTGCTCCTCCCTTCCTCTCCTTATCTGCTGGCACCCTTCAGTTGATTGTGCCTTCTTGCCCCACACACCTTTAGCTCTTCCTGGTCTTCATCCTCAGTCCCGGGGGCAGCACAAAAGGACGGTGCTCATTAAAGGGAAAAGAGGAGACTTGATCTATACAGTTTTCTAGGTAGAAAAAGCAGCAGGGCACAGAAGACAGGGCACCTATAACATTTGTTCTGGGTTCTCCATCATCACTGTTATTGGCCACTGCACAGAATTCCTGAGCTTGCTCTGCAGTGGGAACCCCTCTGCACTTTTCTCTGATCAATCGCTCCTTTCATGTTGACAGTCCAACTGCTTCCTGTTGAGTCTCAAAAGCTCCCTCTTCAGCAAGCAAATCATGAAAGCACCTTTGTTTCATCTTTCTAGGATTTTTACGAAATGCAGTTGAAATTAATTTTAACTTTCATTAATGTTTCACAGTCGGTAATTAATAACATATTACTTAGGCTTTCCTTTCTTTTGATAATTTTTATGTGTTCTTRAACTTGGTATTGCCTTGTGTACTGATTTCTGCTTATGTGCTATTTATGCAGACATCTTCCCTGTTAGTCCATAGTGATTCCCTTTTAGCACCATAACTTATTTTCCATGGCAGCCCAGAAATGTCATATCAGACTGTGATGTTTGCTCCTAATTCTTTCTCCTCTGCAATCATTAACAGGAAGATCAAGAGTGACTTCACTGCTCTCTAAAGCCACCTGAAGGGAGGTTGTAGYCAAGTGGGGTTGGCCTCTCCACCAAAGAAACTGCATAGGACAAGAGGACATGGCCTCATGTTGCACCAGGGAGGTTTAGRMTGGATRTTAGGAAAAAATTYTYMMYKRAARGGKWRKYMRGGRWTKGAATAGGCTGCTCAAGGAAGTGSTGGACTCACCRTCCCTGGAAGTGTTCAAAACACAAATGAGTGTGGAACTTGGGGACACGRTTTATAATTGAATATGACAGTGGCTGGGTTGGCAATTGGATTTKAGGATCTTTGAAGTCACTTTCAACATTAACAATTCAATGATTCTRTGTCAGCTTGCACCAAAAAGTATTTCATCTGRGTATAGTCTGGCTGCTTGGACTGGATCAGGATCTGTGAACAGACTGTCTTGTGCTGGTCTGGGGCTTCACAGAGCTTAAAAATCAGGCCTAGAAATGCATGGAGTATGGCACAGGCTGACATCACTGCAATTTCAAAGCTGAGCAGAGGCAGGCTTGTGCAGAAGTATGCCAGGGAAAGGGGAATGTGCTGACTTGCACAGCACAGGATGTGTTGGGATGCAGCAGATATGAAAAGGGCTGCCTGGTTCAGACAGCTGAAGGTGGATCTACCTGGAGTGCAAAATAGGCTCAATGCACTGATTCTAGACAGTTTAAAAGAGGGAGAATTGCAGACAAGCAGGCTTTTTGCATAACTCATACACCGGAGAGTGAACCACTGCTTCAATGCCTTGCTACCAATGGAACCACAAATGTGGAGCCAGAGCCAATTCRCTTTCATGATTTGCCATACCYATGCTGCTTCTGCCAGGATCTGGGRTGGGACAGAGGAATTCTCCCACAGTACACTGTAAAAACATTGACAGAGGACCTGCACAGCCTACTGCAACGTTACAAACCCGAAGCACTGCATCTGGAAAAAATGGAACAGGGTGAATGCATGACTTCACWCACTCAGGCACTTGTAAAGCCCCTTCCCTGCAGTGCTTGGCCATTGTCCTGTCATTCTCTCTTAGAGTAAGCTGATACAATGGGAGTGAATTGAAAGGGTCCCTCTCTCAAATTAGTGCTGTAGCAGAGAGACATCCTGGCTGGGGAGTCAAGGGCAGGGAAAATCCATGCATGGAAAAGCTGCATTACTTAAAGGTGTGAAGTCCTATGTGTTGGTATGCTTGGGCTGTGGCATAACAGCTCTCCTGAGAGAGACAAGACCAATAAAAAAAATTATAATGATGGTGTCTGAGGGTGAGAAACYTGAGCAGAAGCAGGGACAATGTGTAGCACAGATTTGGTATGCTCCTATGGGCCAGCCCCTCTTACCCAATTTTTTACAGTCGTTTAGGCTTGACAAATGATAATCCTCTAAATTGGAATTAAAGCATTGCTTCAGGTGCTTTGGCACTGAAGGCCATTCTGTGAGTCTGAGGAGCTCATTCTCAACTTTCCACATGTCACAGGCACAGGCTGTASCTGCTGTACAGGACATTGGCCATCTTTTTGTTGAATGTTTAAGAACTGTTTGAAGAGCGTGCAGGTCAAGACAGAGAATGTATAAAAGCTGTACATTGCTGGAGTTTTATCAGGAATTGCAGGTCCAGATTTGCCTTGTGACCCTGCCCCAGTGGGGGAGCTTCTTATGCAAATTTGCTTCCCTAGTTATAAAATCATAGACTGGTCTGGGTTGGAAGAAACCTTAAAGATCATCTAATTCATGGACAAGGACACCTTTCACTGGCYCRGATTGCTCAGAGCCTCATCCARCCTGAACACTTTCAGGGATGGGCCTTCTCTGAGCAACCTGTTCCAGGGTATCACCACCCTCACARTAGAGAATTTCTACCTAACATCTGATCTAAATCTACTCTCCCTTCAGTTTCAAGCTGTTCTGTCCTGTCCAATCACTACATGCCC
>NW_026623276.1:1128008-1259954 GCF_030028575.1 Malurus melanocephalus
GAAATGTCAATCAGTGGAGGTGGACACCCTCAGGGCACACTGCAATTTCCCTGGGAGAGGAGGGGGAGGCCCACAACCTAATGGTTTGTGCAAGGGAGGACAGCTTACCCTGACAAGAGGCACCATCATCTCCACAACATCCACCTCTTATCTCACTCACAGCCCATCAYTCACCCTCAGTCTTATCAGATCAGAGGTTAGCCATCACACACCCAAAATCYCACCTCCTCCATTTCAACAAAGCACTCTGGCATCTCCACAAATGGGGGAATGTTTTGAGTCATAACAGTTCACTCTGTGGGCCTCACAATGAAGGAGCCCAAGTGCTCCAGAAACTTTTGAGTTTCAGAATCAGGCACATGCCCCGTCTTTTTCTCTCTTTTCCTTGTTCTGCAATGAATTCGACCCTCTTTTAACAGTGCAGCTTCAACAGGAACAGTAGAAAAAGCTCTCATTGTAAAAGAGCTTCTGCTGTAAGTTCCTTGAGCCTTCTCAGGCTCAAAAGGAAATTGGAGTCAGGTCTCAACTTGCCAAATGCAACCTCTAGGTACTGAGCTGAGATGCAAAAGGCACGAATCTCATCAGTGGTGATTTTGTGTGAAATGCCACTGTGATGCTTCACTCCATGCTGCCCCCCCCCCCTTGCTAAGCACTTTCAGCAAATTGCTGGACTCAAGCTCTGAAGGAGCAGGACACAAGTTAGACCCAAAGACACCATCACATTGTAGAACATTTGTCTCTTTAGGTTGGAAATAACAATCAAGCTGTTCAGCTTAGCCTAGAGCATTAGATATGCTGGGAGTCTTCTAGAAAAAAAACTGAAAGACATGCAAGCAGTTAGGACAAGGAAAGTACAGTTCACTCTGTTAAGAGTTTGAAAGCTAAGTTGACTATGAAAACTGAAAGTTTTAAATTCCTTTGCAAAACCTATGTATCCATGTTTATAAGAGTTTATTGGTAGATGATGAAGTCATTTGTTGCTGTAATTATCTCATGTTCACAAAACCAGAAGTATCTTTCAAACATTTTGGGATGGAAACAGATCTTCACTTGTTAAAAAGTGAGTTGCAGACAMAGAGCCAAAATTTCCCTGTCAAACTTGTGTGCATACTGGATTTACTGGTATGGATGTAGGCTAGGGTTTGGTTAACACAGCTTGTCCCTGTCCCAGTGTTTCAAATGCCACCAGGATGCTCTACTCAGGCTAGCTGTCACTGAGGGTGTCTTGGCAGTARGGGAAATAAAACAGTGGACTGGTAGTAAGGCTGAGTTCCTAGGCTTATAAAACAAATCTTGCTGAGGCTTCAGCACTACTTTTACCTCCACAATTCATGCCTGTAAGCCACCTGCAGCTACAAATACCTGGGTTAAGGGTGAAGTTCTCTGGGAACTTCTCTGAAGGCTCTCAGTAGCTCACTACTTTGTGCCATTCTAGGAATTGGTTCAGACCTCATTTCCCCTTTCCCTCCATGGAAGGGCTCAGTCTGCTGATACATTTAACCCAGTCACCTCCAGCTTTGCACATGTGCCACTTGTGTCCATTCAAACATGGTGCCAAAGCAAGACTCAGGTGTAGYGGGCACTTCTTTTGTAAGACATAATAAAAGATGCATGAGATGATGAGATGACATATGAGATGATTTGAGCCACAATTTTGGTTACCAGAGTACAAGATGAGTTCTCTGAGGGGGCATCAGAGGTGCAGATACCCCAGGGTGCAGGGCTGTACCCTGGAAGGGTAAGTGTTCACCCATGCCCCAAAGGGTCAGCAGAAACTTCAGCACTTCTACAGGGAAACAGAACTCTTCTGGTACTTTATGAAAGGCTTTATGAAAGGATTTTCTTCACAGCACACCAATGTGGAAGCCTTACCACTGTTAAAGCAGACAGCTACAGGAGGCTGAAGCCAGATCTCTGCCCCAACTGCTTGGAGGGCTGTGGCTCAGCTACACTCAGAGCYCGCAGACCATATGGTGCCCAGATGATGCATAATAGCATTTATTCAGTGGCCTGGAGTTCTGATGTTTCACTGGCTGGCAAAAGAAACAACTTCCCYCTAAACAACAGTCACTGACAGGTGCCAGTGCTTGTGTTTGCTCTTTTGTGATGCCGTGCCCATGTAATGCAGCCCAGAGCTGCGTGGAGGAGCTGTGCAGACAGTGTCACAGAACGATGATTAGCAGCTTGATGACAACACAAGCCCAAATGCAAGATTAAAGCACAACGTGTAGTTAGCAAACAAGGGACAATTGTCTCCTTTTGTCATTGRGCTGTGGGATAAGAGAGGATAAGGCAGCCTTGAAATATTTTGGTTGCCACTTGTTATCTAAAACATTGCTAGCAGAAAGCTGCTAAATGAAGCCTAGCCAAGCCAGAGGTGAAACTTCTGTTCCAATGAATTMGAGAGGGCCCAGTGGAAGCTCTTCAAACATAATTTTTGTCACACCTACTGAAAAAGTGCTTATTACTTTTATCATGGAAATGCCATAAGACATTCAATTTTTCCACTCACACACCAATCCCTGTTAGTCCTGACACTGTACAAACATGGAGAACTGCTCACCTCTCTGGAGCTCTGGGAGCATTGGCACAGAAGTTGCTCTTCAAACAGCTTTTTTGAGGGTATTAAGAGGAAATATGCTCAGCCTAACATAAAAAAAATCAACTCAGGAGTCTGTCTGTCTTTCTCCCAGTGAAGATGTGTCTCATTTCAGGAGTCCAAACTACTTCTGACTGGGTGACAGGACAGACTGGCATTGCCCAAAGTTTCTCTCTTAACTCTGCTCTTACTTAGTACTTGGCTAGAGTAATAAAATATTGCATAAGATTATATAAAACAAGACTGTACTGTGCAAAGTGCCCAACATTATTTAATCAATATGTCTCAGGGTGTCTGGATGATTACACACAAAATGCCAGGGGCAAAAAAGCAATAAAAGCAACAAGACACTAGAAGTATTGTTCAGATAGCTATGTAATAATCTTAGGCAATTTAATTTTCTGTGTTGAAAGTTAATTACTTACTTTAGGGAAACACCAATTTAATGTCTTCAGTCAACTAAGTGGCTAAGATTCRTTAAAAGGAACCCATACTGCAAATACCTTCATGCCACATTGCTTTTATTTCCAGGGATAAAACTTCTCACCTCCTGCCCCCAACCAACTTCTGTTCAAAACACATTTTATATAGTGATTTCCTCCATAGCTTTTGAGAACAAAAGCTCAAAATAAACTTTTGTGGACCATGTAAGAACATGCCCAGATGTCACAGGTGTCTTGATATCAGAAGCAYATAGCAGAGAAATGCAAGGAAATTCATGAAATGAAAATTTCAGCTTCAACAGAGATAAAATGGGGCAAACTGTATAGGCAAGACATGAATGTAATGGTGATCAGAGGCTGAAACTCAAGGAGATTGTACCTTTAAAAAAGAACCCCCTCTCCATGCCCAAAACTAAGAACAGCAAAGTCAAGAAATGAGCCAGAAATATGTATTGGTATGTAAAGWTAAATATTGGAAACTTAAATAATGTTGCTGAAATGGCCTTTTTAGGTGAGCCTCACTGAATTCCATAGACTTTGCTTGTAGAAGCACAGTCTGTTAGTAGGCTTAAGGGAGGCATGGAGGGATTGGAAGGAGAAAAAAAAAACTAAAATAAACACACCCTAACCTGTTCATAATAACAGCATCTCCCAACTGCTTTCCTTGCTTTTATAGCCACTTAACAAACCACCAGTAGGTAACAAAAACATTCCTGGAAAGGGTGTGTGTGAGCACAAAATCTGTCCTAGGCAGCAATAATCCAGTCAATCACAGAGGTGTAAAGTGCCCTTCCACTTGGGAAAGTGTAGTGAAAATAAGCGGCCAGCACTCTTTTGTTTCATACTTGCTCTTTCACAGCAKTTCTTGAGATCAAGAGTGGAAAAGGCATAATTACCAGCCCTGAAAAGCTGGCATAGGGGAAGATCTTCCAGGCATCACTAGTAAGAGCATCAGCCAGAAGTCTCCTCCTCTCCTCCACTCACCCAACTGCTCTCAGATGACAGTTCTGTCATGTATTGTGCATCCAGAGGTGTGCACAGGAGTCTCATCTGCACTTTCACCCCAAAGCCTGAAATGTCTGAGGTACTGCCATCCCATTTAGATACTTGCCAGCACTTTAAAAGCTGCCACTGAAATACTCCTTAATCCTGGAGGTGTATTTTTGCTCATCAAAATTTGTAAAGCCTGCCTTACAACTTATTAGCTGCTTTGAATCTTAKCTCAAAGTGAGACCCGAGGTGTGGTACACAAAGTAGGGAAGGGAATGCCTTTCTTGCTTGAAGGTCTTAACCCTTCAGCTTGTAAGAGAAAGGGTAGATGCAGGCCCCTGACATGTGGAAGGCATTTAAGCGCTTGCACAAAGGGTGGGAGGGGAAGGGAGGAGAGGAGGCAAACATCAAATGGAAAACAGAACCCTGGAAAAGCTGCTGTCAGCTGCCAAAGCATGGGGCTACATAAATTGTTGAGCTGGCATTGGTGTCCAGCCTCTGGAGAAGTCTGACTACTGGAAGCTCAACTAGAGAGCCATATATCTGATCAGCTGCATCAGGAAATACTTGAGTGCCTCTGGCCCCTATCTTCTTTTTTGGTATTTTAATCTTCATTAGTTTTAATCTTCATTAGTTCATGGCAACTCAGATAACCAAAATCTGTGTCCAGAGCCTGGGGCAGAAAATATCAGAGGCAGCAGGCTGCATTCTTTGCAACAGAAACAGAGTAAAATCAAGTAATTCCAACAAATCTCATCACTGTCTTCTAATTGCTGTCCCGTCCACATTTCAACTTGCTTCCAAATTCAGCTGCAGCTGTTATCAGGTATGTTTTCTGCTTATCACACAGTTGTAACTAGCACTTCATGGCAACAATTCATCCTCCTCTTTGGGCTTCAGATAGCCCCATGGCACCTTCCAGCAAATGAATCAGAGTTCTGCATTTTTGCAGTGTATTCCTTACTCATCATTTTGTATAAGTTTGATGACTCTTCTGTCCTCTGAGGTCTGCATGTAGTAGAGCACCCCCAAATACACTGTGTCATGGTGCTGCTGTTCTGTGCCTCGCCTGGGCCAAGTGGCTATGGAACAGATGGATATGCTATAAAACACCAATAACAACAGTTTGCATACCYAGACTTTTTACACCAGAGAAACTAGTTATTGTTAGTTAAAAGACTGTGTTCAATTAGGTTACAAAAAAAATTCAAAGAAATGRTGTCTGCTGGCAATTGAAAATTGTATTGCTATCGTTTTATTATTATTTTTTTAATTAGCAGATAAGAAGGGCAGGCAAAGTGGATTTAGATGCATGACMAAGATCCCCTCTTTGCTAGCAGGATAGCAATAATAGTGTTATAACTTGTGTTTTGTACAACATATATCTCAGGTTCTAACAAAGATACAATACCTCATCCCCTGAATTAGTTAAAGAAATAAACAGGCAAGCACTAACTGCAAGTAATTTTGTTCCATTTCATTCTCTTCCAAAAATTAATCATAGAGTTCATGAGCTTATCTTACTAACATGAAACTTGTCAACTCTCCTTTTAACTAACTCCAGCCCCGTAGCTTTRAAGCTTGCTAGGGTTGTGGGGCATGGAGCTGAGCAAATTTCCCAGGAAATCTTGTGCATGTGTGTGGGAGGGGGTAGCATGCCACGATTATGGTCTCACTGTAGCATTTTGCAACCATTTCCAATGTCACGGTGACCTGCAGTTATTTGAAAAGGAAGTTTCCAGCTGCAAGTATCTTTAATTTGCAAGTCTTACCTACTCACTGAAAGAARCCTGCTGGGACTGGTATGCATCCCTATTAAAGTCATGTGAACGCTTTTTCATGTTTTTAATTAYGCAGTTTACATGACACTTCTGATCTCATGACAATTACATAGGAACTCTGGTCAGGTTTGCCTTTCACAGCTGAAGAGTGCCACTGAAACAATTTTTATATGTAAGCACCGGGATGTACAGAGTGGAACCAGAGATGAGTCAGCAGCTAGCTGGGGTTATTTGAATAGCAGAACAAGCCCTGCCTGCCGCTAGGAAACCRTCCACAAAGGTCAGACCAAGTGCTTAGGATTTAGACACCACCACCCTGGTGACAGGAATTCTCTTCAAACCCTTGGGATTTTTTGAACAAGCACGGTTCTGTTTGACATTTGGATGCTGCTGTATTAAATACCGGCTGCTTGGTATCCAAATGAAGAATGCTCACACCATCGGTAGAACCCACAGCGAGGCGTGCCTGCCACACTGACAGACGCTGCTCTCTCCCCAGACACGGGAGCTGGGCTCTAAAATTAGTAACTACTAAAACAAGGCTATTGAGTAAGGATCTGCTGAATCTCATCAAGAAATGCTCAAGAGGAGTAAGGAGTCACACTGCCCTTCCTTACAGGRATCAGGGCTGTAATTCACATGGAGGGASAGCACACCTCCCTTGYTCAGGGATCATCAGGTGCTGAGCCMCAGCAGCTCACAAAGCACGGYGTTCAGAGGGAGTAAAGACAGTGGGAACCTTTACMAGTTATTACCTACACTGGCAGGAGTTTGTGTGGGGGGTGTTAAGCCAGATACAGGATGTGTGAGACAGTTCCCTGGCAAGGCACTGCTTCTCACAAACAGTCCTGGAGAGGAAACGGTTTAAAAGCTAAAACTYATTTAGGGTTCAGCTCTGTTGCCTCTGCAACCACAGGAAACAAGCATCCCAGCCCCACTTGTGAGTCATAGCTTTTGGGAACTTTACCTTGAAGAGCAGGAAAGAACCCTCTCAAGGTAGAATGGATTTCTTTTATTCCTTCTCCTGGGATCACTGCCTAAGCTCCTTCATTTGCCAAAAAAAAAAAAAAAAGAAAAAAAGAAAAAAAGAAAGCACAATAAGAAACAACTGCTTGTGATGGTTCCACCCTCCCTTATTCAATTGTTCAGTGGTTTAACATTCAGCCTGAATGTTGCAGACCTACTTTTAATTCTCTCTTCTAGCTGAGAGGATTCAAGGCCACATTGTTCCCGCCCTCCACTCAAGTGACCTAGCTACAAAACAGCTGAATTAATAATAAAAATAAAAGGAGAAAGACATCCCACGACAAATGCCTTCATGTTCTGCTGACCCACTTCAGTGAGAGCACTTGAAAATTCTGTGGCTCTTGCTGGGAATGATTTTGCCAGGACTAAGAACTGCAATTAGTCTATAAAACCAGTGTTACTAGTTCCAGACACACACAGACTTTAAGGCACCCTCTGCATCAGAGCTGAGCAGGGCTTTAAAATTTCTTTGAAAAAGAAATCCCAGGCCTCTGAATTACACACCAAAARTCCATTTTTATCATTCTCTCTGACATGTTTTTATGAGAACATGAAATGCCATTAAACTCAAGACAGTAAAACCAAGATTCTGCCAGAGGCAAGGCTAAGAACAATAGTATTGGTAGACTACAATTCATCATCACCAGGCCAAATGGCACATAGGTGTTGCTATACAGCAACACAGCCTGGCCCATAAGCAGGCACTAGGGTTTAACAATTGGCATTTATTGCTGTAGGTAAATACCAGCTGCCTCACTCTGAGCCACAGCAGTTTAGTTTACAGCACAGGTTTTAGCTTTCGTATGTAAACAAAGTTATGCAAACATACACATTTGAATTTGGGGTGGCTTTTTCAAAGCTAATCTTAACAAAAGGAGAGCTCTTATTGARACACTAAGAAGTGAAATGCAGGAGCAGTGTCTCTGGTTTGAGTTACAAGGAAGGCYGTAAGTCCTTTTGAAACCCAGTCTTTGCCAAATAGACACCACATGTGTGTTTGTACATGTACGCCTGTAACAACGGCTTGCAGAGGCTTCATTTTACTCTTTTCTGTAATGAACGAATTTGATTAAAGGGCCAAAAATTCAGCAYGAGCAAAAGCTGCAGTGTGAAAAATCCCAGCATTATTAGTCCTTGCTGTCGCAGAAGTGGGGCTTCTGTGGAAACCGACTGTGTTTTCCCCTGTGTCCACTGCACCAAACGAGCTCCTCGGGACTTAAACCCTCCCGCAAAAATCAAMAAACAAACCAAAAGCAAGAAAAATTTGGGCTGGGAGCCGCTCGCCCTYCGCAGCTGAGTTCGTGCCGGGAGCTGCGCTGCCACCTCCTGGTGGCTCCGGGGATGGCCCCAGCCGCTGGCCACAGGACTTTGCCTCCTTCAGGAGTATCAAAATCGGCAGTAATTTATTTCACTGATAGTTTACAAAAGTTCTTGTTCGAGCTTTTAATCTCTGCCCTCTCCAAACGCGAGTATTTTTTCTGGAAAAAAAAAAAAAAACCCTAAAAAAACAGCGACTGAGAGAAACCATTTGTGAAGCATTTGGATTTCTTCCAATTCTGTTCAGCTTCTTTTCCCCATCTCTGCTTTTCCCCACTCTTCGTAAAAGCCCGCTGGCAGCAGCACCGAGATTATCCCTGTGTGTCCACAGCTCCCAYGCCTTGGCAAAGCTCACTCGGTCTGAGGGAGAGCAGGAGCTTCAGAGCTTTAATCACTGTCCTCCAGTGACATTTCCTAAAAGTTCAGTTYGCAACAGCAGCCTACCAAGAAGCAGCAAAATGCTCTTGGCCAAATGAGTTTTCTTAATTTTGTAACGTAAATTCTGAAGGGATTAACAATGTGATTCCTAGAAGTGTCAGAAGCAGCTCTGATTATCCTTTCTCTCAAGACAAAAAAAAAAACAAAACTCAAAACAAAACAGGACCACAGGAATTCAGATTATGGCGAAATTGCTTCAGAACACTAGCAAATCTGCCACGCCTTCCATACCACAAAAACTATAGAGGATACAACTATGAGAAATGGAACAAAAGGGAATGCCTCAGTCTCACACATCCAAAGCATCACTCTCAGCAGGAGGTCTTAAAAATATAGTATACATTGTTTCATTTAAAAACCAAGAATGACATTTTCAGATGGAAAACAAAAAGGACAGAGACAGCACACCTTCCTTCTTCATCTGGCCCYGTTCTTACTGTGCTTTGAAAAAAAGATAGAAAGATTAAATAAATAAATGGTTGCAATGAAATGTCATTAATTCAACATTGGCAGCCACACAGATCTAGTAAGAAGTGTCACTCAAGCAACTCTACCCATATATGACATCTTGTTTTAAAGAAAACACTAGGATTCACATCATAAGTTTTTTAAAAGTGGTATTAATAAAGTACTCAGTGTAGAGAAATGGAGGCACTGAGGTGATAAAATACATGCTCAACTACACCCATAAGATTTAAAATGTTTAATGTGCAAGTCTTGGACATATATGATTAATTTACAATACACTAAAATTGGAATGATGGGAATTTCTTCTTCATTGTGTATGCTCACAGCAGCAGGTGAAATACTCGGTTGCTAAAGTATAAACATCAGTATGCTTAAGTGGCTTATGCATCATTTTTAAGGCAAAAATGGGTAACAAGACAACTGCACAGTTGCAAAAATATTTACAGATATCATTAGAGAAACACTGYATTTCTAGCACAAAAATTTTGATGATCTACTTAGTAGAACAGTGGTTTTTTTAAAAAGTTATCATTAAAAATGTAAAATTAATCTAGCTAGGATGAGTAGCACTGACATTTTTACACTGGCCTTCTCACTGCCTGATCTTTGTCACTCAACCTCTACCACGTAAGCTCTCCTCTCTCTCTGCCACTTTCCAGTCCTATTACAAAGGTGCAGGTGTGCCTGAGCAGCCWTAGAATCCACAGAGGAAAGAGCTGCAGTGCTAAAAATGTATGCAAAAGGTCCCAACAAGAAAAAAAAAAGAAAAGAAAAGATCCTGAGAAATAAAATTAATGAAAAGGCAAAAAAAAAAAGCGCTATCTGCAGGTATCCAGGGACTTGCTCAGTCATCCTTGTCCTTTGCTCCATGTTTCAGGATGCGTGTGAATTCAATGTAGTTGAAATTGCCCTTTTTGTCGATGGGGGCCTCTCTGTACAGCTCATCCACCTCTTCATCCGTGAACCTGTCCCCCATGGTGGTCAGCAGCTCCCGCAGGTAGTCTTCTTGGATGAACCCTGGAAGGAGACGTGCAGAGAGAAACACAAAAAGGGAAGCCAAGACTCTTAGCTGGGTCTCCAAAAGCAGCAGCACAGACATGCCAACAGACGGGCAATTAACCAGTGCAGCACGTAACACATCACATCTGACTTGCACAGAAAGCCAAAAATACTCCCTTAACTGAATTCTAAAGAAATTCCTTGAGTGCAAAGGAAAAGGAAGTTTAATGCATTTCATACTGATTTTTGAAGACAGGGCTTGACCTGCTGTGGTATAATAACTCTTATTTCCATCTCTTCAGCGGCTCAAAGTGGAAAAACAGGTTCCTGTCACTGCTAGTCTTCATTATACAAGCAGTTCTCTTAAATGAACTATATTTTTCTTGACTTAATTAGATATATTTGCACATCCTCTATAAACTAGTTTCCCCTGGGGACTAAATAACCATTTTGGCTCTTCAGCGCTGCACAACACTTTTGCTGGAGGCAGTTTATGTRGATACAGTGAACTCCTGGCAAGTGTCCAGGGAAGGAGTTTATAACAGAAGAGACTTTCAGACAGGACTGAACAAGTTAGCTCAGGAGGCAGGAAGAATGTTTATCATAAAGGTGGAGAACCCAGTAAAAAAAGTATTACTTCTAAGTATTACTTACTTTATGCTAAAAAAGGCAGATTTTTGAGGAAGCTAACAAAGGAGCAGTTTCTAGGTATCTTCTACTAATTCTATTTCAAGAGATGGGGAGAACCACCAACTGACAAATAATTCCAGGAAAAATTAGAGATGAAAAAGAGAACATGCATAACAAATGGTAGATAATAGAATGCAGAAATTGCTAAATGCTGAAATACGACCAGCCATGCCTTTAACAGCACAACAGTTGCTTCATTTGAGAAAAAATTGGTTATTGAACTATAGTTGGAGAACTGTCAATACAGAGCAGACAAGGTAGAAGTAAGTTCCAGAAAGCAGATATGTAAACCCTGGAACAGTTGGAAATCATATACAGACACCCACATCAACTGATGTAGATTCAATYAGAATGTGATAAAAAAAGTTCTGCTTTGGAAAGAGAGCTGAATAACTTAAGCAAACAGTTCATTAGACAGACAAAACCAAACAGGGACTCAGGAGACCAAAAAGCAGTCAATGAGCATGACAAATTAACACGGGGGTGGTGTATGCTGGGGGAAGGGAAAAAAAATGTGTTTCAACATATGCTAATGAAAACAGCATCATATCCCCGTGCAAACAGCCCCTGGCTACTGACTCCAAATGAAAAAGGCTAGCAGCAATCTCCTACTTCAAAAATAGGGACAATGTTCAGTTAGCCAGGCCCATCCTAAATGAGTCAAATCTCGGAGTTCTCTCTTTGTGGATGGGTGTRGAGAAGAGGAAAAAGGCAGCTGAACAGATTTGACTCTATTTCTACTCTCCTACAGAGACCAGGCAGTGATGAGAGAGGACACAAGGATTAGTATTCAAAGAATGCAAGGTCTTTGGTSCTGCAAGTTTAGCCTCAAGGCTTAATTGCTCCTGTCTGAACAGCTAGGTGTTTAAACAGTGAACTGGACTGCCAGACTAGGAATATACTACAGGTTTTATGAGCAACAAATTGTAAAGCAAGCAGGGCTCCTCTTCCTCCACACACCTTCAGGGTAGATGGGGTGCAACAAATAAATKAACCAAAACTTAAGATTCAGCCTGYTGCAGGCAGCACAAAGCAGATGACAATGCAGGATCAAAAAGCAGATACAAAATCCTCCAGATGCAGACAGATGTAACTTTTACATCAATTCCATAGCACTACACATGATAGTAATACTGAAGCAACATAACCAACTAGGCTGGCAATATAGGAAATGTAAGTAAAACCCAACAAGTATGACTATGTAATCCTCATCTGTAGGACCCAATTTGTATTGCTCCCCTTCAAAACACCTACCCTGATGTAGAGCTAGAAAATCAGGTCTATTACAAACATACATGTGGAGACCATGCAATGAAAAAAAAAAGGTAAAAGAGTTTGATATAGCTGGAAATGCTCATGCARGTTTTTAAAAGGAACAAACTGATCAGAAGCCAAATCAGAGGATGAAATTAATAAAAGATTAACATAACATGGGTTCTACAAATACATCATCATATTTTGAAGATTTCATTTTGACTATTATGAATCAAAACACAATAAAACAGCGTAAYTATCTCACGTGGTTAAAATTCCTGGTTAAAATTTGAGGGTGGCGTAAGACACAAAACAGACTGGGGAACTATTATCCTAAAATCATCATAGGACTAGACTAAAACGTTTACCACACAGAGYTGAAAGATAATAAAATCAATCTTATCAGTACATGGTTGCCCAAACTAGTAACTTATTGTTTACACAGACATAGAAGGTTTCTATTCCAAAGAACTGGTAGCACCACCATTTTCTTTATATTGTAATTCACAGGCTCTTGTTTTGGTGCACACAAAAAAACCCTGTAGCACAGTGAGTCAGACTACCTGTGGAGAGAAAATAATTAACGTACTAACAAAACTTCCTTCTCTAGGAGATGGTAAAGAGATTTCCCTTGAGAGGGAGGAAGTCGATTAACATTTGAAAAGACTGTACCAACAGAAAGCCTGTTTACCTACACCTCAGCAGGAAGGGGATGCTCTTTGAAAAGGCAAAAGGTGCTAAAAATACGCAGACTGAAAATAGCTGTTGAAACGGAATGATATCCTTTGAAAGGTTCAGAACATATATCGACTGGTTAAATTAAAATACTTTGGTGGACAGATGGGAGGAAAGGTATTGATGCGGCATCATCTCTAGTACAGAGGCTACATAATTTCAACATGCAACAGTAACACAAGTTCACAACACATCAAAGCACTGGTATTCTGTAATTCCACAGAATTGCCCCAGCAATTCATCCCCAGCCACTACACACTTCTCAGGAATCTTAGCCCAGGTGAACACATAAATAGAAGCACAAACTCTAMCCTCAAGATTAGAACTGCAGCCTTGGAAGTCTGATATCATAAAACTGAGCATTGTGTTTCACTCTTTCCCTTCATCTCGCTACACAAATCAGTCCAATCTGTTATTTGTCCTCTGAACCCCACCCAATTTTTATCTTTAGGTCACTGAGGCTGCATCCCTTCCTGCAATCTGAAAACTGAGCTGCAAGTGAGGACATGACATTCGTCCTCAGAGCCACAAAGAACACTCAGCCAGATGAGGGTTAGAGAGAGTTATGAAGTCTGGACAGCCTGTCTTGAAATATTAAACATCTGAAGAATTCAGATGCATCTCAGACCTACTGCAGAGTGGGGACAAACTCAGTTGTATGACAGATTTCCCATYATTACCTTTTCCACACAGAAAATCACACATTACTGATTTGAATTCCTCATTTTAGAGCACGCACATCTTGTTCTACACTTTGAGGAACATACACACTGTCCAATTAAAACACTCTTCTTCAAAGCCTCACAGAAGAACTACTACAGAGTCCTACTAGGCCTCACTACTAACATAAAACAGCCAGACATGTTTTACTCTCAGTAATTTAGCAGAATAAGCTATCTAGGATTACCACCTCCTACTTAATTTATAAAGGTGCAAAAATCATTCATACTATTTAGAAACCCAAATAAACAACATAAAAAACCAGCCATAGCCCCAYCAAGCAGCTGAGCTGCACCCACATACCTGTTGCTTCTTCATCAAAGCAAGCAAAAGCATTCCTGATTACATCCTCTGGGTCGGTGCCATTTAACTTTTCACCAAACATTGTGAGGAACATCGTGAAGTTGATGGGGCCCGGAGCCTCGTTCATCATGGCATCCAGATATTCATCTGTTGGATTCTTTCCTACAAATAAAGGGATTCATACTTCGTTTAGCTTTCAAACTGAAAAAAACAATATGCCAGTAGTGCTAATACAAACTGAGACACCTCTCATATCCCAAACTCTGTATTTTGATTTTTACAGCACAAATATGCTTGGCAAGCATCAACAGCAAAGGGACATTACCAAGGGAGGCGAGCATGTCGTGCAAGTCCTCTTTGTCAATGAAGCCATCCCTGTTCTGGTCGATCATGTTGAAGGCCTCCTTGAATTCCTGGATCTGCGACTGATCAAACATCGCAAATACATTGGAAGTGGCGCGCTGAGGGCGCTTCTTGGTGGTCTTGGTCTTTGCCTTTTTGCTCGACATGTTGATTTTTGGACGCTAGGAAGAGAAGCAAATACAGTAAATGCAGTAAGGTCAGAGTTAGGACTTAAAAAAGGGAAAAGTTTAATGGTTTAATGGTTTAATGGTTTAATGGTTTAATGGTAAAGTGCGCCTCCAACGCACTTTCATTTCCCCTCATCAGAACGTATTTCCCCAGTATTTTCAAAAAGGGAAAGAGAGAAGCAGAAAATATGGATAAATTAAAGACAGACTCACAAACCAAAAAAAACCCAGTCATTATTACAACATGTAAATTAACTTAAATTTTAGTCTTGAAAGAACCCTCACCCCAGCGGYGGCTGCGGGGACCCGGCACAGCACAGACGCGGAAGGGAGGAAGCGGCCCCGGCGCCGGCGGATGCTCCAGCGCTTCCTGGAGAAACCATCGTCCTCTCGCACCGYGGGTGGGAATGAAAGCCGGCAGAGKCRGCGGGAGGGCGGCCAGACGGCAGSCAGGGGTTTTCCTTACGGATYGCAGCYTTGTCTGGCTCTCCTGGGCGKCGGCCSGCCCGGCACGGCCCCGGGATCGCTTCCAGGCGCCCCCCGCCTCGGCTGCCTTGGCGCATCCCGGGGGAAGTCGCCGCCGCCGGCGCTCGGTGCCGGGCGCCGCCTGCAGGGGAGCGATGGAGAAAACCTGTGCAAACGGAGCTCAGGAGGGCTTCTGAGGGAGGGTGAGCTACTGCTGCCCGTGGGGCTCTTCTTTTGTGTCCATAAAGCTCTTCACGCTGAAGGTGGAGCTTCGTTCCGTGCGCCGGTGCCCGCGGCGTCTCCTGGTTCACATGGTGATGCCACAGCGGGCAGGGGAACCAAGCCTCCTCATCCTGCGGGAATTAACTGGTTAATCCTGCCCGGATTAACAGRGTTGAGGTGTTATCCTTACCTCCAGTCTTCCTCGTGTTTCGCTTGAGGGATCAGAAGAATTCCGGACTGCATCTTAAAGTCTTCTAAGTGAGTGCTCCTGCAAGAGTAAGGACATAGTGCCTCTCGCAGCGGTAGATTATAAGGCCCCGTGGAAAAGTTATTTTTGCATATATTTTCTTTGTGGAAAACGATGACACTTATTTTTTCATTTGTCATTTGATATAGGATCTCAAATAAATTGAGGTGCAAGCTGTTTTTAGCGTAGGGGGATGGGGTCTGAAGCATTCAGAAGCATTTTTTGTTTTAGCCCACTTGTACATTTTTGAAATTTTGGGAATGCTTATTCCCATGTTGCTTGTTGAAATCCCACATAAATAGCTTGGGCTTCAAGAAGGCTGTTGTTTAGTACACCAAAAAATCCTGAAATAGTCAGATGGGAAAGCTATGCTGCCAGATCATTATTCTCTGAACTCCCCTCCTACCTGCTGTCAGCTTTGTTGGTTTACAGGCTGTGTCTTGGAAAACAAGAATTCTTAAGGAGCAAAGGCATTGGCCAGGCATTAGAGGAAGTCACCCAAGGATGGAAGTCACCATCCCTGGAGGTGTTCAAGAAGTGTCTGGATGTGGCTCATGCGGGTTATGGTGGTGCTGGGTTGATGGTCAGACTGGATGGTCTTCAAGGTCTCTTCCAACCTTGATCATTCTCTGGAAGGAAAAAATAGACAKACAGGCTTTTGCTGAAAGCATAAATTATGTTTATAAATGTAAATGAATTACATTTAGCCACTGGGYCTGAAATGAACACGTAATCTAATATGTAACCTAGAAGTTGCAGTCTCAAATTTGAAGGGAGATGTTTTAATTACCAAGAGGCCCAACTTCCTTTCCCTGCTCTCCACTCAAATCAGAAGTTATTTCGTACCCAAACTGACCTAATTAGATTACAATACATCCCCAATGAATTCCAATATCACTCTTCAAAAATTTGCCTCAAAGTGCAATAGAAACTAAGATTAAACTTTGCTGGATTGAAAGCCTATTCATGGAAAAAGTTTTGGGTAAAAAATTCTCTGCTTACTAGACATGGCACATAGTTTCAAGATAATTGGAGGCAAAGTAAGWGTGGKCAGAAAAGCWGCAGAAATATCAAGATATTAAGAGWGTTAATAAAATGYTTAATGATAATGTTGAACAACTGAATTGTGTGTTGAAATTTAATTATGAAAAGTCATTTGATCTCTKAATTTAAACTTCTTTCATCAGTTACTTTAAATTGAACCACTACTGCAAACGTGCTGCTCTGTCTTGTATTGTTTTTCATGCTATTTAAAGGGTGTTACAGGGTGATACCTGCCACGGTGTGTGTTGTTCTCAGTGTTTAACTTCTGAAGATGAATGAAGATAGGCACACCAATATTACTTGCCCAGTATGAGATCAGTTCTTAATGACAAAATTGCGTGTCTGTGTKTGTCTCTCTCTTAAAGCTTTCATCTCCAGTTTGTTCCATCATGGTGGAATGAGAAACAAGCAGACCATTTTCTGAGCGATGTAAATCTAAGTAGGGCTTTTAGAAATGGTTCTATTTTACTTGATTACTGCACTCATYATAGCAATAAAGAAATTTAAAGGGGAAAAAAGTTTTGTTTTGCCTTTTATAATAAATATTGGGAGGATTTTTTAAAACTCATTGACATAAATTTTTAAGCGAAAAGGGAAAAAGAGTGAGGGACTTTTTTGTGAGTGTGGTGCTTCCTGAGAGCTGTGCATCAAACATACAGGATAGAAATGTTCCTTTTTGAAAAGATGGTTGAAAAAAAATGGTGAGCTCTTAACTCCTTAATTTTTCTTCTTTCTACTTCTTTCATTAATTACTCCCTTCTTCTTTCTCATTTATATCAGTCTTGTTTAAGAAAAAACCTTTTTAAGCAAAATGTATGAATTGTTCCTATCCTTTTGGACTAAAATACTCAAATACTTTGGTGCTATTGAAATTTGCTTGTTTTCTTTGAATTGCCAAAAAAMCCCTCAAAATTATCTGTTTCATACTTAAGTTTTAAGGCTGCTACCGGCAGTTTGAAATTTACAGTAAACCTTTTCCATCCTTTAATTTAATTCTCTCCATTAACAGTTGGACTGGATGATCTTAGAGGTATTTTCCAACTTTAACTATTCTATGATTCTATTTCCCCATCTCTGCTGAGTTACAATGACAGTGCAAATATTTGTGGTTAACTTGGTTGCTTCATGGAGCAGAACCAGTCTGTGTCATGTGATGTTTCTTTATGTATCTAATTAATGTTACAGGAATTAGAAAAAAATCTGGCTTACTTTAAAGGTCTGCCTAGACCAGTGCACCACAGCTGCAAAGAGATGTGGATTCTGGATGTGGAAGGCAGGGAGCAAAGTCTTGGCAAAAAAGTCTTGAGACTGGCAGTGGGGAAGCCCAGCAGCTGCTTTCTCCATTTCTAGGCTGGAGCGCCACCAGGATGTGTCTACTGGTTTCTTGGGTACCTTCAAGAACTAATAGATATTGTGAGGTCTTCCCTGCCAGGTCACTGGGGAGTTTTATTATTTTGGATTTTTTTTCCCAAAACTTGGGATCATACCTTTTTTTTTTTAAATAAAGAAAAATAATCTCTTTCTCTCTACTTCCTGTTCTTTCTGGAGGAAAAGCATACTGGGTGCTTTTAGCGTGTTCTTAAGTAGAAAGCAGCAGCAATGGCTATATGCAGATATTTAGGGAAGAATAAAAACCAGGGTAACCTATGATACCTTCCCAGAATGCTCTCCCAATATCTACTATTGTTAGTTCATGGAGGGATAAGCTACCCTGAGCCAGATATGGTGTTTAGTAACAGAAAACAATGAGCTTCTTTCCTGAACTTGCCTAATATGTAATCCTTGACTTGATGTAAATTTAGCATTCATGATGTCCTTTGCTGGTGTGTTCATAACCCTTTGCGTGGTTGCTATTTGTTACATGAAAAACTGCATCTTACTAATCTTGAACGTACCTATTCTGAAGTTTGCTCTGTGCTCTAGACTTTGTATTGGAAGAAATAGTAAGGCTGAATTGTGTGTCCACCTCTTTTATGTTACCTTTTCTTCTAGAAAGCTCTTGTGTGTTCCATCAGCTCTAGCAGAGAGTCCTACTTTGGTAATTTTTCTTATAAAGAAGCCATTCCATACCCTTGGTCATCATAGAAGTAAGACTGAGGATGTGCATAAGAAACAAAAGGGTCTAGAAAGTGAGACTAGAAGAAAAAGCAGATGTGTGATTTCCAGATTAAGAACTAAAATTGTGTGAAAGTTGAGTGGAAGGTTTTGCAGTTAGGAGATTTTCTTMATTGCATGTTTTCACCATTCAACAAAAGTAGCAAAGGTTAATTACAGACAGTAAGTATTGACAGCAAGGTCAAAATTAAATATATCCATCTAAGTTCTAGGACTAAACTACCATTTAATAAAAGCATTTTRTCTGTCAGTAATTTTGACCTTGACAGCAAGGTCAAAATTAAATATATCCATCTAAGTTCTCGGTCTAAACTACCATTTAACAAAAGCATTTTGTCTGTCAGTTACTTCACCTAGAATTTGGGTTCATCCCTGATTCCAGCTGGCATCTGTTGCCTCTGTCAAGCTATACCAAGTGCAGTGTAGTATCAGAGTGACAGTCACTCCTTTTGAGATCCTGAGAGTGTCCCASAGTCTTCTGGAATTTCTCCAAAAATAACTCCAGCACTGTGATCCAAAGCAAGAACACTTGAGAAGTCATGAGTGAAAGAAGTGATTCTGAACAGTGTCAAAGATATTTATTTAAAATTGCATCTCAATCACTGCATGAATGGGCACTGACATGTTTGACAGAGTATTGAGGAACTTTACTCAGCAGACACAGCACTCCTTGCATTCCCAGGTCCTAAGTCCTTTATACCTAAAGAACAAAAATTTTAAAACACAAATAAACATTGAAAAGTACATCTCTGGCTGTTGGGCTGTTGCTTTCTGCTGGCTTTTTGTACCCTGCTCTCTATGATCATAATCACTGTACTGCCACTTGTGCTGTATGTCCATCCCTTGGTTTTTATCCTAGCTGGTAAGTTGCAACAATTCTAGCCAAGTCTATGTGGGGGTTTCAGCTCTTTTTGCACTAGTTTTAATCATGAGTATTGCCAGACACTGTGATTCCATGAAGTGGAGAATTGAAATGCAAAAATAGGTGTTGATGGGTATTCTTAGCAAGAAGGGCTGAAAGCCTCCAGTCTTTCAAACACATGTAATTAATTCTGCTAAACCTAAGGATGTACATATGTGCCCTCTCCTTGTGTGTTAGAGCTTGTATCTMTCTGACAATATGTATGTACTAATATGGAAGAAAATGAAATGTGCTCAATGCTTGGCTGAAGGCCTAAAACAGTGTTTTAAAACGTRCCCAGAAAACAAGAAGCAGCATATTTAGTCAGGTGTTTGACATGGAAAGCTAGCTGTTACCAGTTTTCTTATCAGCTGATGCCTGTGCAAGTTTGGTTGGCTGGTGGAGCAATTTCAAAATCAACATACTTCTTGTGGGGTGGGAACATGTTGCCACTCTTAAACCTTGTGCATTAGAGGTGGTTAACTCACAGTTAAGGAAGAACTCAAAAGAGGGAAAACCCCYAGTGTCTGTTAGATACAAGGCTAAGTCAAGGTTCAAGTAACTCATGTCTGGTGCCAGCTCAATTTTAGCACATACTAAGACAGGGCTTGCAGACCTCAATTTACACCCACTCGCTTGAATGTGCTTGGCAGAGGCTGGAAATTATTGTGAAATGCTATCTTTTAACTCCCAAGGTCTAGTCATAATTAAAAARCAAACCAAAGCCTAGTTCAATATTTAGCGATGTTGTACTTGCTGATACCCTAATATAGTCAAAGTGAGGATTAAGGATTAAATAAACCTTGCAAAAGTAAACAATTTACACACTAAAATGATTGCTGCTGCTGCTACCATCTGCTCCTTTAGGCGCCCATATTAAAGTCGGTCTTGACCTGCCTAATCCTGTAGTATTTGGAACTGATTTTTAAGCTTTATCAAAGTGCAAGGCTGCTTTACTAAGGGACTGAATCACAGCTRCATGGCAGAGTCTGCATGCAGCAAGCAGTTGGGATTTTCTGGGAGGCCAGTTTGATTTCCTGCTCTCCTGTTAATTGCATGCTGCTGAGAAATACGTGAACATATTCCCTCAGATTTATTTCATTGATACAAACTGCCTGTCCCCTTAAGTCCTGTGATGCAGGGTCTGTGATAAACAGTCTCTAGGGAGTATCACACTTTTGGTCTAAAAACATTCCTTTGTAGTGTGAGCTGCAGAAAAAAGTAGGAAAAGCAGCCATGTGCTGCCACCTGATTTTTTTTCCTTCTTTTTTTTAAGGAAAAAAAAAAAGAAAAAAGAAAAAAAAAAGCTGTGCAGAGAGTTTTTTTTTTTCCCCAATATTACTTTTTCATATTTCATKATAATTTTAAACTGCATTTTGAGAGGCATTTACTGAGTTTTTTGCCTCTATATTGTTCCTAGTTTCTGCAATACTTTGAGTTACTGTAATCCTAAATCATTTTTCTAAAGAAAGAAGTTAACTRAAAATGACAGTAGGATTTGAAAAATTAAGTAAGAAGCTAAAATAGGAGCMTGGGTACATAAGCAATACCAGTGGAGGATTAACTGCTGGTATCTAAAATGTTCCTGACTATACTTTGATTGTTACTCACCCCTTATTTGGACTTACATTGTCTGAATTCCTTTGGTATGGCTATTTGTTGTTGTTTGAAACTCCCCAGGAACATCCCAAATAATAGGTTAGTAACAGTCCAGACAAAAAAAGGCTACAAGAAACATATGATAATGACAAGATTTCAGGTATTTTCCAGCTTTTGGATCAAATGCAGGTGTCAGGACACAAAGGCATGCTGTTACTGATGCCCTATGCCAGGATGGGGCCGCTGTGCTGCATTCATTTCTGCAGATAGGACAGTGATCCTAGAAACAGGCCATCTAAAGATAGTTCTTAGGTCAGCGTGAAACAGATCCTTGTCCTGAAATGTAGGGACACCACCTCTGTGACATCCCTTGGTTGCTGAGCAAGGATAACAGGCTGCCTTCATGTTGTGAAATGCTTCTGTCATCTGATCATTGTGGCATAAAGATGGGTCTATGTGCTTAAATACAGCATAAAGAGCAGAAACAAGTGTAAAATGTTGTGTGTTACCTTTATCTGCAGCAACAGAGTGGGGGAGGAAAGGCAGCAGGCAAACATCCCCTGGCAGCACTCAACACAAACATAGTCCTTGTTGGAGCTTTCTCGTGCAGCCTCGATAGTGCTTTGGCTTCGTTTCGACCTCTGTGTTCATAGCCTTAGAACAGGGTAAGTGGGTCATGTAGAATAAATCACTGCTTTTCAGCAGTGCTTCGCAGGGCATTATAGATCACTGTAGATGTAAGACTATTAAATGTGTGCATGAGCCTATGAAAATAGTTCTTCATCATAAGCTTAATCTGGTGTGGAGACTGGAGACTGTTATATATGATCCCCAAGGGAGTAAAGATTAGTTCTGAGATTTTGGCTGCAAAATGCTAAGGCTAAGTCATCAGAATTTTAAGCTGTTTCAGTGACCAAAGTTATTTTTATTTTTGGAAGTGAATTATTGATGACACATCCCTCCAGCCCTCGGCACGCAACCTCAGCTGTCACATTCCTCCCTGCCTCGCTGCAAAAYGCATCTGATGCTCTTATATGGTCTCTTGGCTGGGGCTGTTGGACWTGCAGGCTCTCAGTGGTTAAGGGGTTTGTGCCCACTTGCAGGCTAACTGGTCTCCTACAATAAAACAATCCAGGGAAACCAGAACTTGGAAGGTTGTCATTAYACTCAAACATCCTTGGTATTCTCTCTCAGTAATGTATCTCTTCCTGAGATAGGTATCTTTACATCAGTACAGCTTCATCTCAGCCTCTACTCAGAAGGAGCATCCAAGAAGGACAAGGAACAAAACAGCTACACCCCACATTTCACTGGCTGTCCAGAAAGTGACAGCAGCAGGACAGAGTATTTTTGAAATGGACWATTTCCTCTCAAGGAGGATAYRAGGTTCTCTTCAATGTAACTCATATTTAATATGATTTTAAAATCACTACTTTCAGAAAGAAAAATCCAGCTGGCACACCTGCCAATTACTCAGCGTAATATTTACAGAGAAAACACGATCAGGAAAATAAGGGGTTGGGGATCCAGTGTTAGGAACAAAAGTAAACTGATCTCTGAATCTTACACCATTTATACATTCAAAGGGAAAAACTAATCGATAGTCTTACATCTGTCCTTCGTGCAGGCTGCTTCCATGTGTGCACACAGTATTGAATTGCACAGAGGTGACAAGATCAAGCTAAAGTGACAGCATAACTTGTTCTCCAGCCTAATGTTACATAGCAACGTTTCAACAAGACAGTGTTTTCTAAAACTCCACTCTCTCTTATCTTTGTCACATGGGCACTGCTGCTGAAGACCTCCATRCATATTTGTAAACTACTTCCTACAACCATGCAGGTGTTGCATGGAGAAATACCTCAGTAGCCGTAACTGGAGAGCACCAAGATAGTTAAAACCCAAACTTTCAAGGAAAAGAGCAACTGTGGCAACCTGAAGTAGTGCAGAACATAGTGGGGGTAGGAGAAAAACTAAGGCTAAGTTTGTCAGAAGATAAAACACAAAATCGGGAAAAGAATGGTTGAAAAWTCAATTTTAATCAAGCCTGTAAGTGGAAAAAACCACCCTGGAATAAAAAATTAAAAAATAGTCCAAGTATGCCAACTGAGTATACTGTGTAAAGTTATTTACAAATCCAAAGCCAGAATATCCTCCAGAACTGCCATATGGGAACACAAGCAAGATTAAGTAACCTTAAGCCTTCATGCTACTGCACATGAAATGAGACAAACCCACCTTACAGGATAAGCATCAGAGCCTTTACAGCCCTTCAGCACTGAATTCCCATTCCTTGGGGTCTTAAGTCATGTGATATAGCTGAGGACATGCTTTCTAGGTCAGACGTCATTATTTTAGTTGATAAATACATAGGCAAAATAAATTCTTCCTTCTGCTTTTAACTTGCAGTAGCCAARAGAATGAGGCACACAGAAGAGCACTGCCAAACCAAGAACTACAAAAACAATCTTCTTTTCTTTGTATTTGAGGCAACATCAGCACAACCAGTTCTGAATGACTGACTGTGCTTGGTTCAAAGCCATCTTATCAATATAACTGAGGACTATGTATGATATTTTAAAAAGTGAGACCTACTTCAGCACCTATAGGGTTTTACCAAGTGAATTCTTAGAACGATTTGGCTCACATTCTCACATACAAGTGAATTAGATGTAGAACAATAAAGCTTTCTATAAATTTTCCRGCCATGTATTGCTGTTAATTAGTACCAGCAGATTCCCTGGCACAAGCTTCCTTCAGCAGAAGGGAGAAAATATGCCTAATTCCCACTCACTGTCAGCATAAAGACTTAGCAAACAGGAATGCACACTTTGACATGAAAGTACTGCTAGAAAACCCATCAGTATTRAAAGGAAGCAAAAGCTGGGCATGGCATCTGCTTAAGAATCACATGTTCTCTGCTGGCCATGGAAATTGGAACAGTCTTCCCAAACTATTTCTTTCCTTAACTACTTACACAGTAGTCAGATCCCACTTCAAAAACCTGAAGGATTTCTGCAGCTACATTTTTTAAGARGCCAGCAGATGCTGCTACGAGCATTTCAGAACCCTGTGACACTGAACAAAACACTGTAAAAATGAGTTTTCTAGCTTGACTTGCAACTGCAAGAAAAATACACTGAAAACACCTGCATTTGTAAATGCATAATAGAAATGTGATTCTTCACAAAAAGATTTTGAGGTATTTTATCTATATTGCAATCTTTATTTCAAAATGGCATTTATTACAAAAATGTAAAAATCCAGCTAAACCAGAAACATTGAGATTATTTTCCTGGACAACCAACTCCAGGGAATGTTTGTCCCATAGCTTTTCCCTCACAATATTTTCCCCGTTTCCAGTCTGATTACAGGTGCAAATGTGCCTAAATGGCCTGGAATAGATAAATATATTGAAAAAGAAAAAAGCTYTGAAGCTAAATGCATGCAACAAGTTCTATCAGGAAGAAATGGTTAAAAATAAAYGTAAGTGTAGAGATAATCTGCAGGTATCCAGGGACTTGCTCAGTCATCCTTGTCCTTTGCTCCATGTTTCAGGATGCGTGTGAATTCAATGTAGTTGAAATTGCCCTTTTTGTCGATGGGGGCCTCTCTGTACAGCTCATCCACCTCTTCATCYGTGAACCTGTCCCCCATGGTGGTCAGCAGCTCCCGCAGGTAGTCTTCTTGGATGAACCCTGGAGCACAGTAGGAAGACAAAAGAGGAGTTTCTACATTTATCTGCTAATACATTGGTGAGAATTCCCTTCTTTGAGTTCTTCCCCTCAATTAAAGATATCTACAGTCTTTGCCAAATGGAAACAATGCTATTAAAGCCTATTACTAAAATTGCCRAATAATTACAAGGATTCAATCAAATCAGGCATCTTAGTTTGAAAATCTCACGACTTTAAGTAAAGACCATTGTATGATTTGCCTGTAGTGTTCCAAAGGATATAAAAATTTGTCCGTATTCACACTGGACATCCTTCCCAACAAAAAGGCTACACTCACAGTAGTATCAAGACCCTTCTAACAACTCTGTATTTCAAAGACCACAAAGGGAATCAGTTTGCCTTGAGCATTCCTAATAAAAACCACAAAGAAAGCCCTTAACTACTAATATTCAGTAAGTGCATGGAAYACAGGAAAATTTACAGCATTTCAAATTGATCTTAACTCAATRGAAAAACTCAGATTTACTACACTGGTTGCAAAGAATAAATTTTTGACATCATTGTTTATTGAACAAACAGGCTTGTATAACTTGTGATTGCTTCCATCAGCACTCTTGTGAGTCACACAAGAATTTTCTTGTATTCATTTTCTTCTTTTAGTGCAGCTTAACTGAGGGAAAGGGGATACAAGTTGCTGACAGAAAAACAGTTCTTCATAACAGCTTTGAAAACAATCATTCCCTTTATAAAAATGCCCCCAAAGGTGAATTTTAAGTTAGGAATAAATTAAGACCCTGGTTCCCAATCAGAATCTTTTATACTTTCTCCTGTCTTGAACAACAGAACTGAACTGCCAAAAATTTGAAATTTTTACAGAGATTGAAAAGGTCAATTTAGAAGATAAGGATACAGGTATGATTTTGAGTCTTCAGAAATTAAAATTTTCAGAGCTAAAAAATTCATCACCACTTCTATGAACACAAGTATTTATTGTTACAAAAGTAAGCAGAAGTAYTACATGTACACTGTTTCACCCACATACCTGTTGCTTCTTCATCAAAGCAAGCAAAAGCATTCCTGATTACATCCTCTGGGTCAGTGCCATTCAACTTTTCACCAAACATTGTGAGGAACATCGTGAAGTTGATGGGGCCCGGAGCCTCGTTCATCATGGCATCCAGGTATTCATCYGTTGGATTCTTTCCTACAAATAAAGGGATTCATACTTTGTTTAGCTTTCAAACTCCAAAAACAATGTCAGTAGTGCTAATACAAACTGAGACACCTCTCATATCCCAAAATCAGTATTTTGATTTTTACAGCACAAATATGCTTGGCAAGCATCAACAGCAAAGGGACATTACCAAGGGAGGCGAGCATGTCGTGCAAGTCCTCTTTGTCAATGAAGCCATCCCTGTTCTGGTCGATCATGTTGAAGGCCTCCTTGAATTCCTGGATCTGCGACTGATCAAACATCGCAAATACATTGGAAGTGGCGCGCTGAGGGCGCTTCTTGGTGGTCTTGGTCTTTGCCCTTTTGCTCGACATGGTGGCTGTTGGTTCTAAGGAGACAGAAACATATCCAAGATTTAGTCTTATTAAATCATATCACAAGTCCTTGGGGGAAGGATGGATAAAGGGACTTCAAAATTTCACGTTATCAGCACAATACTCCAAAGTACACATTTATTTCAGTATCTCCTGCTACATTTTCTTTCATTCAGACTTATCTTGCTATTAAAGAATAATGCGTTTGAGGATTTAGGAAGCGGCACTGTAGGCCAATAGCAGGCTACAGATAAAGCCCCAAATCAAATCATAGCTCTTGAAATGAAACTTACACAGTGCTTGTCTTGCTGCTTCAATACTCCTCCTGTATMTTCCACAAATTAAAATGACTACATAGTCAGGAGTTTGGAGGCACTATTGACCTACCACACAGAAGRGTATGTGCTGCTAAACTAGCACAGTGATTAATAGATCAGACTGTATGCTAAACTATTTTGTTAGAATAGCTGTCGTTGAGAGAGAGGGAGAGAAAACACCAACTTGGTTCAAAAGCTCTACGCTGCTATTCCGTTACACAGTGGAACTATTACACAACACATGCAAATGCCAGCATACTCATTTTTAAATGAATTAATGACAAAATAGTTACAAAAATGTCAAAACTGTTTCTTTTACACTACCATAGAAACATTTATGTATTTTTATACATTTTCACGTATTACAAGTATAGAAGTATCATTGTTTCTCTTGAAGCTGTCAAATGAAATAATAAACATGGTAGATTTTATATTACAACAGTAATACACTCGGGGTAGAAGTGAGGCTTGTAAATTAACTGCATCTATTTAGCTGGGAAGATACATGTATCCATGTATACATGTCTTTAGTATTCCGACTAAATGCATGACAGTACAAACTTRAAAAGCTGAGTCATTCACTGAAGGCAAACACAAAGATCTCAACATGGATTAGAAGTTAGACCCTTTCTAATGTTGTTTCTAAGTCTCATAACCTCTACTTGCATTAGCTGAAACTAAAGTGTAATCCATACTGCTATAATCCTTTATTATGATCAAAGTGTTATGCAAATCAGATCATTTCCATTCTTGATTCTGAATTTTACAGAAAGCACATGTAGCAAGCACTTCCTGAAAGAAAGAAATTTAAGCTTCACCTGTAACAAGAGTATCAACATTCTGAAATTTACATTAAATATTAATTTTATAACTTAGAAACAAATTATCTGGTCAGAAATGCAATACTAATCCAAGTCATAGCACATTTGTTACTGTTTCTCAGATAGTTTTCTCAAAGATAGGGTATGTTTTGTTAGACTCCTGAAAAGTAAGACTGAAGTCACTAACTCTGATTCATCCTTACAAAATAAAGGGAGTAAAATTAAGCAAAGTAACTCCCTTACATAATCAACCCAATATGAAGGCAAAAAAAAAGCAGTTATTTCTTGCTTTTTAACTAAAAGGAAAGGTATTTTACCTTGCTTTGTATTAGATACCTGACAGGGTGCACCAAGCATCTGCATCATAAAAGGAAATTCCATGGTTGCGTCCCTTCTTAGTCTATCCACAAGGACAGCTACTGATTTCCCCTGCTAATTCCACACTTTTAAACCCTACGTGGATCCACAACGCTCTTCTGACGTACAAAACAAACCACTATGTTGCAAACTAAAAATAGTCWGTGAAATGCAACTGCACATCGCTCAACAACGCAGACGTTCTCTTCATTGGACTCACTAACCACGAGCTACCCGAGATGTCTGGCCTCCACAACACTGCAACAAATAAATGTGAACTCTTGACATTGAGATATTTATGTAGATAGCTGACAACAAAGGTAGTTTGTTTTCAATCTGCAGCCAAGGGTTGTGCATAACTTCAGTGGTTTTTTTACCTCTGTAAAAACCCTCAGGCAAGCTCCTGTTTAATTCTGAAGTATTGATTAAAAGTTCCACTACTCAAAATAGAGCTGAATAGTATCTTTTAGTAACTCTTCTCTGAAATAATGCAGTTTTCAGGATATGGCACATCCAAAGTAAACAAAAAAATTTACTTTACACGTGATGCAATGGCAGTGCTCCCAGCAAGCCACTACCTGCAATTCTCTCACCAACAACTCAGTCCTAAGCAAGAGGAGGTAACAAAAGCAGACTGCCAACACATTCTTATTAACTCTATTCAGAAGATTGACATATCAGAGCATATTTTACTAGAAAAGATGAAAAAATTGCCAATACTTGCATCACTGTTTTCTGAGTTTCCCTGAACCAGGCTTGGAAACTTTTCCAGTCCAAAAGAGCTGTCAGCCTAGCTACATAGAAACATTAGATCTCACAGGACTGCAGTGCCTTTCAGCACAGGTTTGGTGCAGCTATGCCTGAAACACTGCAGTCAGCTTTGAGAGCCTCTGTTAGAAAAGGGGTGGTATATTTTGGAACATGTTCAGAAAACCAAAGTCATCAATCCAGTTGGCCAAAGACATCAATTTATAATTTAAAAGTTCCAAAAGTGTTTACRCTTTTTGTTATATCTGTGTATAACAGTGAATGATGTAATGAGCCAGAGCAAAGCTCACCTGAGTCAAGCACTAGACTCTGTCATTTTAGAAGAAGTAGAATTTAACCTGACAAATTTACCTGGTCATTAAACAAACAAACCAAAACAGAAAAAAAAAACCAACTTATCATCAACCCCCCACAACCAACCAACCAACCTAGACTCAACAAAACGACTCCCACCTAAGCCAATGCTTTTATAATTGAAATAGGGTTAATATAGGCTGCAAATAAAATTTCAGTAGATAAAATGTKGGAATACTTCACATTGGACAGCACAAGTCATGACATGCAGTTTTGGTCCCTGTGGTTTATACTATGCTGCACTGAATGGTCTGGGCCTTGTTTTGGAAGTCCAAGAAACTTCCAATGTAAGACCTCACTTGTGAGACACACTATAAGGTATTTCTGAAAATATAACCTTTGTTTAGGAGGATTTTCACATATTCGGAAAATAATAAATAGGTAGCAGCAGCACTGTGCTTCTTTTTGCTGCCTGTATTGTAATTTACTCAGTCAAGCAATAGCAGTGGATGCCAAACCACAGAAGCACAGGAAGTCATCTTGTGGTGCCTTCCTCTGGGAAAGTGATAAACACTTGGAGAAATAAAACCCCAAGCAACTAAAAATTCTGAGCCAAGTCATAAGCTGTGCTCTTATGTTTCAACATTGTGAACAATCTAATAATTGCAGTACCTATCACTCAAAATTAAAAAAAAAAACCCAAACCATCACACAATAAATCCCCACAACCCATAGCCCAGAAAGTCTCTACATGAACATCAAATTCAAAAGTCAATCTCAAAGCTAAATCCCAGGTTTTGTCCAAGTAATCAATAACAGCATCACATACAGTCACACATCCATCACAGTCTGGGTGGCAACAGGAAGAGRTAAGAGCAATGTGCTTTCCAACAGATCTGTGTCAAGGCTCAATAAAGGGCAGATTACACTATAAAAGCAAAGGGGCAAAAACCAAACCCTACGCTGTCCCACCCAGTCTTAAAAARCACCTGTCTGTCTGCAAGAGAAACGGAAGCTCAGTGGTGACCCTTATTGCTCTCTACAACCATCTGAAAAGGATGGTGTAGCCAGGTGGGGATCGGCCTCTTCTCAYAGGCAAAAAGAGACAGGATGAGAAAACAGTCYTAAACTGYGCCAGGTTTAGGTTGGACCTTAGGAAGAATTTTTTTCACAGAAAGGGGGACATTACACTGGAATGGGCTGCCCAAGGAAGTGGTGTAGTCACGGTCCCTGGAGATGTTTTAAGTGGAGACCGGACGTGGCACTCAGTGCTCTGGTCTAATTCACATGGTGGTCGCTCACAGGTTGAGCCCAACAATCTCAGGTCTTTTCTAACAAATTCATTCTGTGATTCTGATAGAATTCGGGAAACTACTGTACCCTGTCCTCTATGCCTCAGTCGCGGCCATGAGCATTCCAAAACGTGCGCAGGAGGGGACAGACCCAGGACCTCTCCCACTATCTCACCCTCTTCCGACCGCASCAGCTCCCAGCCCTGCCCGTCCTCTAACAAAACTGAGGAAACATCCACAGAGGTTCGATGTGGCCTGCAGGCAGCTAAGCCTTTCCGACAGGGAGACAAAGAATATCTTTTAGCACCAATTCCCTGAAATGATGCACATTTCAGCACAGCGAGCTCATCCTCGCGGGCACCGTCCCCGCGGCGCCGCGCCCTGCCCGGCTCACAGGGCGGGGTGGCAGCGCCCAGAGCCGGGGTCTCCTCCAGSTCCAGCCCGCAGGGCGGATCCCTGTCAAGAGCAGCAGCACCGAGCCGAGGCCGTAAGAGACCCCAGCTCCAGAAGCGAGCCCCGACCCGTCACCGCCCCCAGCCCCCGCGGCGGCGCCCCCCGACTCACCGGGCAGCGGCAGATGGTCCCGGTCACGGAGCGGCTGGAGCGACACTTCCGGAGAACGGAGCGGCCGCCGCCCAGCCSGGCAGGAAGGAAGCTGTGGGCGAGACCATCCGCACACGAGGGGGACGTGSCGGCCTCGATCGTCGCTTCGGCGGCCAGGCGCCACGAGCCGTGTCGGGGAGAGGCCCCGCCGTGGCCCGCGCGTTTCGCATTCGTTCCCCGGGGCCTCTGCCTTCTCTGGAGGAGAAAAGCAGAGCCGCGAGCTGAGCCCCTGTGCCCTGCATGTGTGCTCCCCCCTCTCCGGGCGCCGCGTTGGTGCAGCGCGGTGTGGTCACCGCATTCCACGGGCSAGGGGCGGAGGGAGGCGCGCGCCTGCCCTTGTAAGGCAACGGCGGGAGTTTCCTGCTCGCGCTGTGGGCGGGGCCTCGCCCGCTCGCCCCGCCCCCGCCTCGCCTCGCCTTTTCCCGGTCGGGGTTTGCCGGGCGCTGCGGGTATGTCCCGCTTTGCATGGCCGCCAAAATGCCGCTCCCTGCCTCCTGCTCCGCATTCCCGACGGGTTCTGTGCAGTGGGAGCTGCCGGTCCCCAGCCCCGCGTTCGGCAGAGGAACAAGTCCCGTTGCCAGCTGCTTGTGGCTGTGTGGGGCAGCGCGGTGCGGGGCGAGCCGGTAATACAGAAACACAGGATGGGCCGGTTGGAAGGGACCACAGTGGATCATCTGCTCCAACCTCTGTGCTAAAGCACGCAGCACAGGATKGCATCCAGACGGTTCTTGAGTGTCTTCAGTAAGGGAGAGTCCACAGCCTCTCCGGGCAGGCTGTTCCAGTGTGTGGTCACGCACACAGTGAAAACATTTTTCCTCCATTCCTTCCAATGTTCAGGTGGAACTTCCTGTACATCTTGTCTCATTCTTCGGCACCAGTAGGAAGAGTCTGGCTCCATCCTCCTGACACCTTCCCTTCAGATACTTACAGACATTGATAAGGTCCCCTCTCTGTCATCTCAAGGCTGAACAGGCCCAGCTCCCTCAGCCTGTCCTCACAAGAGAGATGCTCCAGTCCCTTGATAAGTTTGTAGCTCTAAACAGCCCAACACATGCCATGGCACTGTCCTGCATGCTCGGCAGGTTCTGGTGTGTCGGGAAGATCCACAGTGTCACAATATCCTGACTTGGAGGGAACCTACAGGGATCATAGAGTCCAGCTCCTGGCCCTCACAGGACACCCCAATAATAAAACCATGTGCCTGAGAGCATTGTCCAAATGCTCCTTGAACTCTGTAAGTCTTGGTGCTGTGACCACTTCCCTGGAGCCTCTTCCAGTGCTCCACCTTCCTCTGGAAGAAGAACCTTTTCCTAGTATCTAATACTGTTTTTAGGCCAAGATGAAGAGGAATATAGGAAAAACAGAAACATCCAAAAAACGGTGACCACAGCTCAAAGAAAGAGACAGCATCATATAGCAAATGGACATGACAACCAGTGCCTGTGTGGCCTAATTTATAACTTTACTTATWGTTCTACTTACTTAATTTTTACAGAGTTTGCAGCTGTGTGTAAAGTCACATAGTTTGTGAAAGCAGTAAGAGATTACCCATATTTCTGATTTTTGGAGGGAAATAAACTTAACTGAGTGTCCAGGAGGTGTGGCCTCCCATGGACTCTCCTGGCCAGGGCACGGAGCAAAACTCTGGGGGAACATCTCTTCTACTCGGCACCCGAAGAGTGCCACTTGCAGTTTTCCCTGTCCCTGTTACTGCCAGCAGTATTTTCTACCTATAGGGAATAGTGGTGGTTGCTGTCACATGTCCCACCTTTCCCTGGGGAGGATGCTGCAGGTTTTTCACCTGAGATGAGCCTGTTCACAGATTTTATTTACTTATGCTTCAAACTCTTTTGCAATTAACTGACATTCTCAAGGAATCTGTTGTGTCATAGCAGGCAGCCCCTGACCCCAAAGACATGAGTTTCTGTTGCAGACTACCTGAGATAACATGGAAGCTGAGATAACCTTTCCTCTCATGTTCCAGAAATTGGTGACTCCTCATGCTGCATAAAAAACTCATGCATGCTTTTAATCACTTTTTTTCCATCTTTTTTCCTTATGTTTCTAGAGTCCAGTGCTTCCACAGCTGGAGTCAGTGGCAAAATTGATGTGTAGTTTATCCAAGTTAGCCTTGATAAGAGCAGAAATCAGAATATTTATCTACTTGAAAGTATTTCTATCCAACAGTTAAATAAATAACACAACAGCAATTATTTCCTAATGTTTTCCTTTGAAAATTCATGCAATACTAACTCATTTTTGTGACCTATACTAAAATAGTTCTTTAGCTTATCCAAAATTGGWATAATGGAAATAACAGTCAAAGGCTRAAATGTCAGTAAGGAATATGCAGGAAGACCTGTCAGAATAATCCTTCGTACCTGGAATCTGTGTCTGGAGAGTCCAGGATATGAGCAGCTGTCAGGTTTAATATTTAACATAATGAGTAATACTTAATATATTTACTTATCATAGAGGACTTTGGCCTACACTTTAAATCACCATAGTTGATTAACCTTTTAATTTTTTTTTTCTGAATAATTTCTTAGTGGGAAAAGGTCAGCAGCCTTTTGTTTTGAGAAGTAGGGAGAAACTGACTCAGTAGATTTCAGGCATCTTTAAGAAATGCAGCAGTAATATTGATTCATGAAGAGTAATCCTGTTTCCAGTAAAAGATAACCAGTTGTAAAAAAATAACATGATTCATTTGTAACATTCTTCTCATTAACTTCCTTCTACTGTATAAAAGTGCCATGAGTTCACTTTACAGATAATGAAAATGAAGCCCAAGTGAGCTAAACAACCATAAATACTAAAGGTGAGGTTTGGGAATGTAAGGGMATTGTCAGTAAATTAGTTTTGGAGTCTACTTTCAATAGGATTTGGAAGTTGCACACTCTCAAAACTCCCACGAGCTTCCAATATTTGCATACCTCACTAACTTTAGAATATATATTAAAGTTGCTCACTTGCTTCTTCCTCAGAAGCCAGAGGTCCCTAAAAAAAGAAATATCGCAAGGCTGCTTTTAAACTCGATTTAAAGAAAGACTATATCTAGACTTAGGCCAATCCTTAGGATTGTAACTCCTTTGTGTGTGTGCATGGTCTCACTGCAATAAATACAGCATTAATGAAGCAGCCAGGCTCCTCTCTTGCCTAGCAGGCATTCTGCCCAGCTCTGTGGTGGYTTGTCTGGGGAAGAAGGATCTGCCTCCCTTGGCTCTCCTGGTCTCTGGCATCACTGCATTTTCCATCTTCCATGTCTTTTCATGCTCCATCATTATAAGGCTCTCCACTACTGTGTTCTTTACAGTTTTGTTGCTTAGGAACTTCTTCTCACTCTCAGTACCTTACTCAGTGTGTGGATTGTTATTTTCCACACCACACACATAGAATACCATTTTCCTCCATGGAATTGATAATAATGTAATTCAGGTTGGCAGTGAATTATTAAGTGAATTATTAAGTGAATTATTAAGTGAATTATATCAATTTACGGGGATGAGTCTGCAGCCACCAAAATCCTGCCTATATGGAAATAAAGGGCCATGATATCACACCCCTTCATCAGTGTGTCTTCTCTGTGAGGATGCATTTTACTGAGAGAAGGACTCTTTATTGAACTGCATACTTTAATGAAGTTCATATGTCATAAAAATCCCAAACAACTCAGTGGGACCTAGGGCATTMAAAGAAACAAAAGCAAAGCACTGTGCTCAAATAGATGATTTACTTACTCTAACAGTAAGTCAAATTTAGCAATTCATCTGATGCTTTTCAAATTATTTGTTTTTCCTAGAAGTKAAATAATTACCAAAGTAGTTAAATAATAATAACAAATTATAACAACAATACCAACAACAATAATATAATCACAATAACAATAATAATGACAACTACTTAATACATTTGCAACAAAGCTCAGAGGAATATATTATTTTATGGTATTCAGTTATGTGAACAATAGGACAATCAGACTGCTTTAGCAAATGAACCAAAGAATCCAGACTACAGTTACATTCTGGGAATTATCACTAGTGAGTCAGGAAAGAAGGAATATACTCTTGAGTAGTTACCATCTCCAGCAAGCAACACATGACTTCCACACTACCGTAAATAATATGAGTTACTTAAACATTGCAACTTCAGCTGGTTCCAGCATGTGGAAGGTGGGTGCCACATCATGGTGGTGCCGTTCTTAGGGCATTCCTAGTGTGGGAATATGTCCCTGTACCTCACTGCCGCGTCAAGATGTGCCTGCGAAGGAGCCAGAGGCGCTGATACTCGCMCCCACCCCGGAGCCCGGCAGCCGCCTCCTGCTCACAGGTTCTGGGGAGGCTGAAAACGATCCCTTCACCTCTATTCCGGATTCCCACCTTGGGCACGCTTGTGTCGCTGCTCAGCGCTCGGAGCGGGCAGCGGGAGCCCGGAGCCGGGAGCCGGTCCCGGTCCCATACCGGCTGTCACCAGCAAGGGGAGCTCCGCATTTGGGCAGGACCCGAGAGACAGCCCGGCCACGCCACCGCCACCGCCACCGCCACGGACAGGAGACGGAGGACCATGTGCAATGACATCAAATCGATGCGGGGCTGAGTCCTGCTGTGGGCTCCGGACGGAAGGGGAAAGACCCGACAAGTGCCGCGGGCTCTGGGGTGACGCTTGAATTTCTGAGCTCTGCAAATCGCAGAATAGAATCACTGAATTATAGAATGATTGGGGTTGGAAGGCACCTTTGAAGTTACTCACCCAGTTCCAACCCTGCTGCCATGGGCAGGGGCATTTGCTAGACCAGGCTGCTCAAACCCCTGTCCAGCCTGACCTCAAACACTTGCAGGGATGGAACATCTGCAAATTCTCTGGGCAGCCTGTTCCAGTGCCTCAACACCCCAGAGGAAAGAATTTCTTCCTAATGTCTAATATCTTCCTGTTATRTGCCCTCTTTCAGTTTGAAGCCATCCCCTCTTGTCCTATCACCACATGCCCATGCAAAAAGTTCCTCTCCAGCTCTCTGTCCTCCCTCTGTGAACTGGAAGGCTGCTATAAAGTGTCCCCAGARCCTTCTCTTTTCCAGGCTGAACAGTTCCACCTTTCTCAGCCTGTGTTCAAAGCACAGGTGCTCCAGCCCCCAGATGTTTTTTTTTGAGTCCCTCTGGATCTTTTCCAGCCTGTCCATGTCTGTCCTGTGCTGAGKGCCATRGAACAGTACCAGYAGCAAGCATCTGCCTGCTTCTACCAAGGGAAATTGCTTGGCATTTTACAAGGTGAGAGCCTGTCTTGTTATAACTGCCACTCTCTGCTCTGCTTCATTGCTGTTAATTGCTTTGTTCTAATCACTGGAAACTTAAGAGAAGTGTCCCCGAGCTCTGATTGCTTCAGAAGCTTTCTGATGAGCTGGCTGTATCACAGCTGTTAAAACTTTATGAAACCTGACATTGCAGTTTCACATGTGATGAAACCCTGAGCAGTCTGTCTGGTTTCGGTACAAGCTGGGAATCAGTTCATTTTATGGAAAGCTCAAATATTATTTTTCCTGGGATGGAAAGCATTTTATTTTATAGTGTTTGCATTTACAAATGCAATAACAGATACAGCACCACAGTAATCAGCAACACCTATGGCAAATATGTTTTCCATTTGTATAACAAAATTAACCTCTTTGTTTGCAGCAGAGAAACATTGGTTGTGAGTGTGATGGCCTAGAACTGACCTACCACTTGAATGAGGTTTGAAAATCTTCCTCTGGATCTGGGCTGAATTTAGAAGGAAATTTTGAATAAATATGAATTAAATAAAATATACAAGTGCTCGGAATGTCTATGAAAAGAAATATTCTAGAGTAGGCCCAGAGCTGGAAAAAAAAAGAGATTTGGAGTGAGTTTCATTCAAACCTGGAAGGCAGTGGGGAMTTCATAGTTTATGAACACTTTCTGGTGAAAATTGATAAAATGAGCACATGGACAGCAGTGAAAAAAACAAATTGCAATGGAAAAATAAGTTAATTAACACAGGAAATTAAACCCAGCTTCACAAAGCTCTGGGTACACCTTCCTTCTCTAGCCATGCTTCCTGGTTCAAGTATGCTTGGATATCCCATGTTAATTTTGATGTTAATGCTTAGAACATGTTTCCTCCTTTGTGTTGCAAAGAAAAAGTAATGAGGACTCTGAAAAAACGATGAAAGGCATAAATGCTTTTAAAATCAAGCACTCGGAATTTTTCCTAGATGTAAGCCACTCCCATTATCTGAACATTACCAAACGGGTCTGTTTGCACACAGTAGTCTGCTAACTCCCTTTTGCCAGCTTGGAAGGCTATATGATTTTATTGTGTTGATGAGGTGGGAAGACATCTCAAAAACCCTTGTGCAGAGAGAGAGATTTCATGCTTTTTAAAATGAAATTTCACTTGAAAAAAAAATTAAAAGTATTAAGGTTCTGGCCATTTTACGCGTTAAAGCAGCCTTGAGACCGGGAACCAGACGGTAATGTGAAATGGCATGTGTAACTTGACTCAACTTCTCCAGCTGGGGATAAGGGAGAGCATAATCATTTTCCAAATGCTCCACCCAAAACTGTCATCTCACCCACGGCTTTGTGACAATAGTGAACAGAAGCTGATTGCAAATGATAGGGGAAATTGGAAAGAACTGGTTTTCAGTCCCTTTAGATACTCCCATTTTAAAGGTAGGCTCCTCATGTCTCACATTGCAGAATAGCTGCTGAGAGAYCGTGCTGCCCTGGGGCTGCACCCTGGGAAGGCTTCCTTGGGTATCTGACAGATGTAATAAAATCTTTTTTTCCCTTTTCCTCCCACTGTAAGAATTTCAAGAAAAGAAAAGGACAAGCTCCTACTTTTCCAAATGGAAGTTCTGAGGCACTTGTCCAGCCCTCCTCCCACCAGATCCTGCTTGTCCAGCCCTCCCTGCTTTCTCTGGAGCTGCTCTAGGGGGGAACACAGACTCTGGCTTCCCTGCTGCAGGCTGGGTTTCCCACTGCTTCTGCACTCTCCCAGAAGGGTACCCCTAGGACAGAAAGCCCATGAGTGGGGCCAGACACTGCTCACTTGAGCTTTTCCAGCAATCAGGCTTCTTAGTCTCTTCATTAGCAACCCAGCAGCAAAAGAAAACCCTAATTGCTCCACGAGGAATTTCTGGAGCTGATTAGCAGCTGTTTTTAACCCTCTAGCAGTCATTATGCAGCTGCACTTGGTCGTGAGTCCCAGCGGGCATTAGCAGAGGGAAGGGACAGATTCCCTCTGTTTACCCTGCCAGCAAGTGTAACAGCCTCTGGAGAACCAAAGAGTAAGAATTTACAAATGAGTAAGCAGGAAACCAGCCCTTCTTCAGGAAACCAGTAATACATTTTTCAGGATTGTTCTCAAACGTGCTTCTAGCCACTGGCTGAGGATTCAGCTGTCTGCCCATCATGGATGTCAAAGCAGGACACACCCTTCCCCTCCAAAACCTGGAATATGGGACTTTTTCATTCATTGGAAGTGTAAAATATTGTGGTACACTTAATAAGGTAACAACATTTTATACAAGCAAACCGAGAGAAATCTGATATCGGCTGAAATAGTGTCTTTTATTTTAATGATACTTTCAGACTTGCAGAAGTAATGACAAATACATATACTAAAAATTTCCAGCAGTCTCTGACTGGTTTGATTAACACCGTTTATCCAACATATGTAAAAAAGTGCAATAGTGGTAAAAGCTTTAAGAATATGTTTCTGGTCCCAATATAGTGCCATTTCCCCCCAGCGTGAAAATCACAAAGATTTTCCACAAAATCCCATTGGAATCTGGAGCTTTCAAGAAGTTCAGCCTCTGCAAACTGAGTAACCTGAAAATTTAATTTGTAAAATGACAGAATGTGAAAATATGCTTGAACTACTCAATTTGATCTCTCCCACATAGCTAACATTAATTTTATTYGGGCTTTGGCCAGAGGAAAAGTGATGTTTAAATAAATCTTTTYTGCAGCAGCAGAAATGTGGCTAAACTTCAAAGAACTGCCAGGAGGTGATAAATGGACATCAGATGGGCTCAAATTGGGATATCTCATGGAAAATAAGATCCATCTAGCAGAAAAATGCTTCCCCTCTGTTGTTGCACGTGGCTATAAATAGTAAACAAAGATATGCCTCACATTTTCTGCCGTGCACATTCAGTGCTTGGGTTGGTATCAGCTTTATCAGACAGTGAATCATGTGAGCTCCAGGCYCCACACGCTTTTAATTTTATCTCACGACTCTGAGTGTTGTGGGTCTATATCTCTGTTCTAATTATTCCTACAAAGATTATGCTGTTATCTGTAGGAATGTTTCTCATTAAACCAAAGTGTGTGTGTGTTTATAGAGATGGCCATTCTAGGGGCTATCTCCCTGGCACTCTTTTGCTCCTGGTGAAGATTAGGAATCATATCCATTGGAGTTAGCAGTGCCATGGGCCATACAGAGCAGCACCTCTTGCAATGAAGAGATTGTATTGCCATTATGGCAGGGTATTTTAGGATCATGTACTCTGTGTGCCTATCCAAAAACAATGCAGCCCCTGTGTGTAGTTTTCTGAATAACCCATCCATCCCAGTTTAACGCACAGGGGGTGGACGCTGTAGGAACCATGATTACAAGCAGCTCAGAAGCAGAGAATACCTGGGCAAAAGAGAATTTTCTTCTCCACTGTCAGCTTGCTGCCAGCAACAMTAAGATCAGCTAGTAAGGGCACGGATTGACAAATATTTTTATAGTATATTTTTCAGAACAATTCAAAAGGCTCACACAAAAATATACCTCAACATTCTGGTATCTCTGCATCTTCTTGAACTGGTGAAGCTGAAGTTAATCACAGGATATTTTGTATTTGAGGACACTAGAACAAAAGACATTCTGTGATAAAAGTGCGGAATTATTGATGCAGATCCCAAGCAAGTTTCAAATGGCTGCTACCTTTACAAGATAAGCAGGAGAAATGCAAACAAAGCTGGAAAGCACCAGCTTTGCAGTTAGTGCAGAAAATTAGGTTGCAACATCTTCCTTGGCCAGCTAAGTCAATAGTGGCACTTCRTAGGGGTGGTACCTGCTCTACTGAGCAAACCCTGAGAGAAACCATTTTCAGAAWAAGACAGGGATGCAGCAGCAAAGTGATCATGACTCAAAAACTTTAAATACCAAATAGTTTGCGAGAGTGCTTTGGAAACCAATCTCTATTCATGTGCTACAGGGAAAATAGGAGCCAGTTATAAAAGAAAACACAAAGACARTTATGCAGCAGGATTTTAATTTTAGGAAGTTTGACTTAGGGGACTGGAGTCTGAAAYGCTGCAATTTCCAGAACTGTATTCTCTGGTCAATCTTACACATATTTGGTTCTTATGTTGTATCTCCTTGTTGTTCCACCTCCACAAGGCAGACTGAAAAGCCAGGAATCACAGTCTGAAAAAAGGCAAGGGAGAGTATAGCTCCTCCTGCACTCAGACTGGTGCCTGTGCCAATGCTGGACCATTCCTTGACACTATTTTGATTTGTCAGCCCTCCATCTGCCTGCCCAAGCTAGGACAATGGCAAATGAACCTTTACTTTCCCATGAACTTTAAGTCYACCATTATTAAAAGGTAGCTGTTAACTAAGTGTATGTGCAGTTCACCCAGTGAGTGCAGTTCCCAAAAACCCTGTGTACCACATCTGGAATAGTAATCCCCTAATTATTCTTTCATCCTTGAAGTATTTTGGGAATCTCAAGATGTGTCTTTCCTAGGTAATAGTTTTTCCTAAATAAAATTATTTTAATTCCAAAATCAATTTGATATTGCAAGCTTGTTTTAAGAATTTGTGCTGAGAAGGAATTGAAGCTACAGAGCTTTGTGAGCTGTGCAGCTGGTTTCAGTTCATCATTACTTTAAAATTATTTTCAGTGAAATATTATGCTTGTATCTGACACCTAGAGAGAAAAGCTAAAAACAAATAAAGCATTGCCACATTTGCTAGAGATTGTGAATATCAATATTGCTTTCAGCAGTTTTCACTGATCTATGCAAATAACCATGTGGTTGATTAGCTAGTCTGAGCTTGCATTTAGAATACTGTACTATGATCTGTTATGCACATAATTCAGACATGCAATGCTCTGAAAATTAATRTTCTTCAGCAATTTTAGTGAACAGATTCAAATTTTAAAATGCCTGTTTTTRCAACAGCTCCGTGTTTTCACAGTCTGCACTATCTGTACAGTGCTTTCAGTGTTAAATAAGGCAAACACAGATTGCCTGTCCCTAACGTTGACAAGTGCTATCAGTGGCTTTCCCTTGCCATTGTCCAGCATGAAGAAGATCCTCTTCTTTCATGGGGRTCATTAAACTTCTGAAACCATTTCAATGGATTCATATGTAGCTTTTTCAKAACCTTTGGAATGATGATTTCCTTCTCCTGAGACCCACATCCTTTATCTGGACATGCAGCTGAAGACTTAATCATGTTTTTGGACATTATATTCTTGATCAAACAAATGTTTGCAACTCTGTGAGCCCTCATGACAATCTAGCAGTGATGTGGCACTAACATTTCCATGAGTATCACCCAGATATCAAGGTTTGCCTTCTTAGGAAAAACCTCCTCTTTGGTGACAGCACACAAATGACTGCAGGGGAACCTGTTCTCCTCAGCAGCTTTCACCAGCTGCCTTCCTTCAGATTCTGCCAGCCCATTGACTTGAGCTCTGCCATGATTTTCCAGTGTAAGGCAAARTAAGGAAAAGCAAGACATAGGGACATGGGATGGGAGATGGAAAATTGGGCAAATAGGTTGCAATGAAAAAATATCCTTTAAATCTTCTTTAGAACCTGCCACTGTCAAAAATCAGCCCTTGAATTGAAAGGAAAGTTTGGCAGCCACAATTTGACACTGGAAACTTGTGCAAATGGAGCAAAATAGTGTTGCTTTGTGTCACTGATAAACTACWGGCTCCAGGGCTGAGTGTGATGCTAACAGTTCTGAACCAGTAATGAGAATAGTAAAATACAGCACTGTTTAAACTGCAAAGATTTTAAAAAGAAATCTGTCATYWGACCTCTAAATGGTCTGTTGTTACTGTTCCAGAAATTTCAGAGTACTGACTACCTGTGGGCGTTGGGGTATCTGGAGGAGTTCACACACCASATTGTAGAGCCACAAACATGCCACCATTTTTTAAAAAGACAAACAAAAAATCAAAGTAGAGTTCTGGAGGACAACCCCCAAATTTGTGAGGATGTATGGGTGATATTTCTGTCTCTCAGCTGTTAAACCAGGTAAGGGCTAGCACAGGCTGCTCAGTGTGATTGTGCACTCTCCATCACTGAAGGTTTTTAAAACCTAGCTCAACAAAGCTGTGAACAATCTGATAGGTTACCCTGCTTTTAGAGGGTCAACAAGACACAACCTGGGTCCCTTTCTACCTGAATTATTTTGTGATGTTTGTGATTCTCATTGTAGATCCGAATTGCCTTTCAGATGCGCTCTACGTGTGTTGATAGTAATAGTAATAACTAGAAATTATTAGCTGGACTAGCAGTATGAAAATGGAGATGCAAAACAGTATGCAAATGTCGGCAAACGAAAGTCTACTTAGACAGAAATAATGGCAAATAGAGCAATGACAGTGAGAKGATGTGACACTTGTTCTCTGTCACCAGCAATCCTATCTATGAAAATATACAGCCAATTTCTGAAGTCCTTCACTTACGCAGAGGCTTAGTTGCTTAATCATTTTCCTAGAGRGATTTTTCTGCTTAAGGTCAGTAATGACTTTCTTGGCAACTGAAAAGTGTTGCAAGTGYGTAAATGCAATCCAATAAAATTAATAATCACTCTTTTATTTTACTGCAGACGTGCTAACCAAAGTAGCTTGAAAGATCGATCTTATACAGCTGTATACAATGCAGACTCATTGGAGAGAAGTTTGACTATAAACCACGATTGAAGTACAGCTAGATTTAGAAATTCTGCTGGTGTTGCATTGTTTTAAGTAGTAATTCCCTGTGTTACAAAGAAAATTTAGATATTGATGCTTTGTACAGTCAAGCAACATCCTTTGAAGAGCAAAACACTCTTGGAAAAGAGAAGAAAAAGAGAAAAAAGGAATGGAACACAGAATAGAAAGATCAGAAGTTATATAGAAGAGAAGAAAGATGAACCAAAATCTTCTGATTCTTATGACAAGGGTACCATGCAGCTGTGGTGGTTATAGACTTGTACAATTTCCCAGATTCCACAAGGTTTTTAAAGGGAGAGGTATCGGATTACCAAGCTGGCCAGCAAAATGGGGGTGTTTTGCCACAAACATTGGGTGAAGGTTTTCCGTGGAAAACAAAAAAGAACAGGAAGTTAATCACATTCTCAAGGTTCATTTTTTTAATGTAGAGAATGTTTTTGTCTCAACTTACTTTCAATGCTTGATGATTGCTCATCTACAAGAGCCTCCAGCAGGGTTTCTACAGTTCATGTTTACTTAGTACTTTAGAAAAGCCAGTAGCTGCAAGAGCAGGACTCATAGGCATGAAGAAAAGCAGTTTTTCCTTTTGCAAACCATTATATTTCTGATGGGTTTCTGTTAAGATTCCCCATGAAATTCTTTGCTAAACTGATGACTTTGATGACTGCTAGTCTTTGATGACTTTGGAGAAACAACTGTATATTTTAAATGAATTTAATTTTTATTTGCATTTTCCCTGCCTGTTTTTCAATATGGCAAGAAAAGAATTCTTTGTGGTGCAAAATCAAGAATTTTTTTTTTTTTTTTAAATTTCTAATATGGGTAAAAAACCCCAACACAAACAACTCTCAAATGGAAAGGGATCCACTTTAAAACATACAGGGAAATACAGTTCAGGTGAGACAGCCATGACAGATACTAGACAGAAAAGTTTTGACACAAGAAAATAAGACCTGATGAAAAATCCAGGCTTATAAGTAAAAGTTAAATTAACTAATGTTTAAAATATAAAAAACCCTGGAACATGTGAGATACAATATCTTAATTCCTTTGAAAGCACATCAGCACGTGGAAGATTTTTGACAAATTATTTCAGACAGGAAGCTTGAATCTTGTATCTCTCCAGCTCCCACAGCTCTTCTGTGWTTTATGCAAAACAAGAGTAATCATCACCAGTGTCAGGAGAAAAAAGAGAGCAAGAGAATGTTTTCCCCTACTGATCTGCATATTTTGAATAAATTTCTGTTACATATGCCTGTCAAATTTACAARCTTATATAAAATCTTTGTGCAGTTTACACAGAGATCAAGTAGTGACAAAATGTGGAAGAGATTCAAAGTAGCTGTGTGAAACAGCTTTTGTCTGAAACAGAAGATTTTTAATATTAGATCAACTGGACAATGATTTGTTTCCAGCATCCATTTCAAATGACTAAATTAAATGCTAAATGAAAAATACTGCAGATGAGAAGCTGAGTATGCAGATCAGGCCGGGCTGTGCACTTAGCAGTGCTACAGCTTCTGCTTTGCACACCAAAATGTGTCATTTGTTTCTGCCATATTATGTCCTATCTCAGACTTTTGAGTTCTAATTTAAAGTCTCAGAAACTGAGTTCCTGGAATAGGATCATGGAATGGTTTGGATTAGAAAGGACCTTAGAAATCACCTCATTACAACCCCCCTGACATGGACAGGGACGCCTTCCACTAGACCAGGTTGCTCAGAGCCCCATCCAACCCGGCCTTGAACACTCCCAGAGATGGGGCATTCACAGCTTTCTCTGAGCAACCTGTTCCGGTGCCTCACCACTCTCATCATAAAGGAATTCTTCCTAACACCCAATCTAATCCCATCCTCTTTCCCTTTGAARCCATTCCCCCCTTCCTCCTATCATTACAAGCCCTGGTAAAAGGTCCCCCTCCAGCTCTCTTGTAGACACTTTAGGTACTGGAAAGCTGCTCTAAGGTCTCCCTGGAGTCTTCTCCTCTCCAGGATGAACAACCCCAGCTCTCTCAGCCTGTCTGCATAGAAGAGGTGCTCCAGCCCTCTGGTGACCTTTGTCATCGTGCTCTGAACTGGTTCCACCAGGAACTGGTCCTTATGTTGATACAGAACTCCAGGTGTGGTCTCATGAGAGCAAAAAATATAACTGGGACSCCCAGTAGCCAGTGGGGTTTTGGGCACACCTGGTGCCCATCTAGTCTATGTTTTCTCCTCAACACTGCTGCAGTTTGCATAGTGGAAGTATTGAAAAGAGGTGTAAATCACTCATCCAGAAGTCATTATTTTTCACTGGGGCATACAAGGCACAGTATTTGAGAGGAGCACTTCTAAAATTCAGTCTGTCTAAATGCTTGGAGGAGACGGATTTGCTAGTTTAGGATTTTGCCACTGTTGTTATTTAACCCTACACTGAATTATGAGGATTGCTTTGAGTGTAGAGGTGCTCAGTTGTGAATGTCAGTCATTAGAAATGAGACAGGGGTTCTCTACTACTTTCCAGACACTGAGAGGAGAAGACTGCTGCCACCTTTCTGGTGTGTCCAGCTGAAGGAGAGTTCAGAGGAAGAAGCAGGGATGTGCTAACAAGACATTGATAGTTTCTGCTAGAAAGCCAGGAGCAAGCTATGGGAATACCTGAGGCAATTACTCCATATTATTGAACCTCAGTAAGATGATATCTGCAGTTTGTTTTCTTTGTAATGAAATTATTCAGTTACACAGACTATTGATAGCAGAAAAGGGGGTGGCAATCACTGAAAAATCACTGTTTTCAGTGCTCCCTGGGGGCCATGTGAGTTCCTCACAGGCTCCATCAGGACCTGGCAGCCAGCGCTCACCCCACTGCCCCAGTTCCAGACACTGGGCACATCTGTTTGGCCAATATCCTGCCTAAACTATTTAACTCATATTTTAAAGCATATTACTTGCTTCTAAAAGCTGCATGAATAAATGGCAGTAGCTCAGATATTGCCCTCAGTCAAGTTTTCTGGTTTTGGGTTATCTGCACTTGTTACAACTCTGGTCCTTCAGGAATTGTGTATCAAGGTGTTTTGGCTGGTCTTTCCAAGGTACAAAATTAAATAGAATGATGGTATTAAAAACTATTCATCATTATCAGAATAAAGGTATTGAAGAATCTGTGGCATTTAGGAAAGAATGATAATATATGGGACAACATTTAACAACCATCTGTTCTGATATGTAAATTAAARTGACAGGAGATACTATGGATTGAAAAAGCGTTTAAGTGCCAGACATTTACTTGGAGAAATTATAAGAATTTTATTTTGGAATAGCTCTAGAAATCTGCTATAGGCTCTCAGGGTGAGGTTTTATTATGAACAGAAACCTCTATAATGTTACAAAGGAAAATAAATGCTGTCAGCAACAACATTTTTATGTGACATTTCTAGTTCCAGAGGGACACAGCAGAATAAATGTTGCTAATTATGGTAAGGCAAATATTTCCGTATGATGAAAAATTGATCTAGGCACCAACAGTCAGTAATTTGAGAAGCTTTTGAAAAATTWTCTGTCCATATCAAGGAGACATTAGTCTCATACTTGGTTCTTCAGGTGTGAAGTCAGACACTCAAACTGTTGCAGGCTGCACCCAGACCCTTCTGCTAAAAGGCTGACTACATGAGCTGAGAGTGATGTTGAGAATAAACAGAAACCTGGAGATGAATATTTTCTTATGGGTGAAGCAAGGAACACAGATCTCCCTTCTCTTCAGTAGGTTATGAAGATGGCTACTTGGGTTATAATGGACAATAGCACATCTTCCTAAAGTGAGTTCTTTTCTGGAAAAAATTCAATTCAGAAAATTGGACCCAAGTTTGAAAGCAAACTCCAGAAGACAACACCCATGCTCAAAGCCTCTGTTTTCATAAAATTGTTTTGCTAGATTTATTTATTTATACTCAAGTGAAAGGGATGGACTGGGATGCTGTGGAGTTTCACTTATGCCCCCACCTACAGGATGCTGTACTCTCAAAACTTCAATGGACAGTCTGGAAAGCCATTTTTTTCTGTCGTGTCAGGTTCTAAATTAATATTCCAGCTCTTCTGTTCAGAAAAACAAACTGTTCTCTAGCACTATGTAGTTCTAATTRGGAGAAGACAGAATTAACATTTCCTAAGGGTGTCTCTCCCAAGACCAATGTGACTAAAAACATGTGGATACAGAGCACCGCAGGGATTCTGAAACTTGCAGAGCTCCAAATGATTTATAATATGTACTTTGATATTCAAATAGGCATTAAGTGATTTGAAATTAACTGTGGACATTATCTCATAATAAAGCTAGATCTAAAAGTGTGTAAATTTAAGGAGTGAAATAATACAAAAGATTTTGCTGTCACATTGTACCTCCATTTTATCTACAGTATAAACAGAATGTGAAAACTGTGTTGAACTTCATAGTGCCATTATACCTGGAAAAACACCGAAAATGTTGTTTAGTTTTTTATCCCCCACCTGTGAGCTGTACAGATTGTATTGCAATGAGAGCAGAGAAACGTGATGTTTAATTGTTTTAATTTCTTTACATCTTTCTGAATKCTTAAAAAGCAATTTGCACATCATTAAAACTTTTACAATGTCAGTGCAAATGATCCACAGTGAAGGAGTGGATCTGGAATCTGTAATGGAACCCAGGAGTCCATCCACTGAGGCCCCATCAACTCTATCTAAAAATATACATTATAGCCCAGAACTTACAGTTACAGGCACTGCCATTGGCACAGTATTCTGGGGGAAGAAAAGCTTATATTAGGGTTCCCATTTTTCATTCTGCCTGTTGCAGGTTTGGACAGTTTTCTGAGCCACAATACAGTWTCTATGACTGCACAATTTTTTGCTGGCCCTCATTTCTGTCCTCATGAGCAAACAACAAAAGCCCATACGTTTGGTATAGCTGAGCAGCTCCTGGTGTCTGTCCTGCAGGGAGTATTGAATAAAAACTGGGACATGAAGAGGCTTCTGAGCTTACTCCATGGTGGAGCATCAGGAAGAGGCAGTGGCTCCCCAGGGAACAAGTAGCTAGTGAGGACAACAAAGGGATTTCAGCTAGAATCAAGGCAGTGAGGTGAAGGAGAAGATGCTGATGAACCATTGGAGAGAAAAGCCTGAGATGCTCTAGCCTTGTCCAGACCTTCTTCTGGTGGTTACGCCCATAAAGAGGACAGTCTCGGCAGAGCTGGAGGATCTGGAATGTTCACAGTTGTGTTGAATGGTCAATGTGAAAAGAGACTGAAGCAGAACTGTGAGCGTTAATATTTCTGTCAATGAAAATGACAAAACAAAATGCAGCAGTCACTTCTATTGGAAGCTAAATTTACAGGGCAGAGGAAAACTGTATTTGCAATGCAGTCACACTGCATTCCACCTATTAGATCTCAGATTACAGAACTTGCTCTGATGTAATCAGCAACATTGACTACTCATTTTTGTGCCAGAATGATGTAGCCAAAAAGAAAGAAGATAAGCCCATTTAATAATTCCTAGAAGTAATACTGTTTAATTTAGAAACAAAAAGTTGGATTTTAGAATTGCATTGTTTATGTCTACTTAAATGCCTCATGAGATCATGTTCTTAATTTAGTATTTTATCTTAAAGAGGATGATAAAAAAGTAACACTGCCAACAGAACAAAGAAAATATATTTCTATTGAATTGTAACTCATTGTATGACTTTAGAGAGTCTTGGTAGATTGCCATTTAGCTGAAATATCTATATCTAATTTATGTACTGGGGCTTGGCATTAAGAGAAAAGGAACCAATAAAATGCTTTTATTCTGGTACCATAGCAAAGTTTAATACTGGTATTAGTCTTTCCTAGTTTCTGGTTCATGACACATTTTTTTTTCTCTCCTAAATCTCATTTAACCAAGGAAAAGAAATCCTAGAAATAATTTTGAAAAGGCATGCTGATTTTATGCAGAATTTAGTGAGGATATTTTAAAGGGAGATCTCTGTATCTCCCTTAGTTCGAAGCTGCCGTCATCATGTCTTTGCACAGAGATAGTACAGGGTATCGGTATCTGTCTCTCTCCCTCTTCCAKGCTATATTTATAGCATCCCCCTGGCCATAAAAGGTCTGGACTAGGGCTCTGACATTCCACTGACTGCAGGCATTATTTTTGTTCTGGACCTTGAAGTCCAGTCCTTACCCCTCGTCCTGACTACCTCTTTCTTTGCTGGCTTCATTGTTGCTGTATTTTTGTGCTATYCATCCACTTGAGAGCTATTCCATTTGCTGCCATTCATTTCGATCCTGGTAAGTGGGTCTTTTATGCCGGAAGGTTTTATGTGTTCAATTATTTTTAATCTGAATCTGTAATGCCAAGTTGATAGTAGCTCCCTTTATTCTTCTTAGCTCAGCAGTTSAGGGATTTGTGGACGTGAATTGAAGACATCTGAAGGTTCAGCTATGAAATAAAAGGAAGTAGTGCAGGGGCTTTTTTATTTTCACTGAGCTATGTTTGAATATTGTTACAGTACTCTCAAATGAAGCATGGGTTACTGAGAAAAAGGAGGAGTTTGTCATGTAATCTCCTGTGGGCTTAGAGAATGTTTAAATAAAATAAATGTTTCTAGTTGTGTAGGATGTTAACTTTTCTCTGCTTACAAGAGTTTCTTTTTTAAATCTATTTGACTGTTTTCATTGATTGATGGAGTAGATCTTTAAAGAATTACACAGACTGATAAACAGCACAAGAAGTAATGCCGGCAAAATCACTTTCTTTAGTGTGCAGCTATGAACTATGGGCAAATACAGAACTGTCTGTCTGCTCAGTAAGAATTTTAAATACTCACTTCAACAGATGCTAAAATAYAGCTCTAAAAACTTCAAAATCATGTGATTATGGCCACTAATATTTTAGTGAAGTTAGGAAGTGCTACACAGATCTTGAGAGGGAGTGTTGCCCTCACACTGAAGGGGGTTGGTAAGTGCACACAGACTAAGTGGGTGCAGGTAGCATGGATAAAACTTGAGAGATGGGAGTCAMTCTGATAATCAGGCAGTGCTTCAAACAGGAACAGAGTCCTTAGAAGTTTCCAAGTTATTGTCCTCTCTGATAGCATCCCACTACTGTATCTGATCAGACTAGTGCAACAAGCTCACCCTGGCCTGTGAGCAATTCCTGATGTTTCAGGGGAAATATAAAGCATAACTCATAGTGTGATAAAATACCTATGAAAGGAGTTTCCTTTTATGTGATGTGAGTCAGTGTTGGCCTTTGATCTGAACCAGGAGAGCTGACTGAGCTCAGTGCCTGCCTTGCTACGTTAGCTGTTACTCCTGTCATAGCCTCTTACTCCTGAGGACAGTGCAGTCCCGACCTTTTACTGGTTTGGAAGAAAATGTTTCTTTTGTACATTTTAGCTTGTTCTTTTGTTCTGATAAAATGTAAATGAAATGCTTCATTTAACTGTGGAATGGACAACACATGCAGCACTTTATACTTTGGATCACCTTCCATTCTTTGAAGCCAGGAGAGCTGTGGGAGTGTCTGAGCTGAGTGGCTGTTAGCACTGTGGCTGTGTTATGAATGATGAAGCCAGCCAACACCTCAAATAAAGCTGGTGAAGGCAACTTGTAGTACTCTGCAGAAGGAAAACAGGATGTTCTTACATTCCTTCCCTTTCARTGTGCAAGACAATATTCTTCTGTATGCCTAAACCTTCCTGGGCCGTGATCACARTGACTTACAAGTCCTGAAGGCAGCTCTGCAGAACTGGAAGAGGAAGGCAATGAAGAAAAATGAAGAAAAAAAAATTTTCTGAAACAAGGGAAATTAAGAGGAACTACATCCTACTGGTAGCTAAGAAAGTGAAATAAATAACMCAGAATAGTGACAGGTATTACAAACAAGAATACCAGACAGAATAATTGCATTCTTTCAGATTGACATGAAAAAATAGCCAGCATGAGGAATAAGGGAAATAACAAGGAATATCAGTTTTTGCCATAGAGAGGAATGGGCTGACACTCTTTCCCATTTCTTCTTYTTCCTCAGATAAAAATAAATGCTTAATTGGTCTCCTTGAAGTCAAACTTTCTCTCACTCTGGTCAGCATATCAGCAATTTCTCTTACATAAAGAGTTTCTGAATGAGTTCCTTCCTTCCTGACTTCCTGCAACTAAATGATCTATTCAGTTATCCTGCAAAGAGCATCTCCCTTGTAAAAGCCCTAAAATATAAGAAACTTGTCCTCTTTGTTTTTGGTTCTTGTTGGGTTTGGTTTGTTGGTTTTTTGGGGTTTTTTTTCATACTTTGTCTTGGTTAGGGTGAATACCACAGCAGTTATCAAAGAGAAGAGTTTTGAAATTTGTTGACTTGCTATCAGAACCAAATACTAGAGAAAAAGCCAAGGACTGAAATCTAGGAAGCATGAAGACCAGGGGAAAAAATCACAGAATCACAGAATATTCTGTGTTGCAAGAGACCCACAAGAATCATCAAAGACCAAACCCTTGCACTGCACAGGACAACCCAAATCTAATATTTAGATTTTCATGAAATCATGATTGCTGTCCAGTTCTTTGTTTTATGTCAAAACATTAAATCATTGTTCATTAATATTAAAAAAACAAGAAGCTGAACAATTTTYCTGTTGTTGTGATTGATATTATTAAGAAAAACAATAACAAATTCCTCTCACCATTGTTTTTGGATCTTCTTTGAATCCTTCTAAACATTTTCTCATTGTAGCTCATTTCTATTACTATCAGGTACCTTYWCAGGGACAATTCTATTAGCCATGTRAGCCTAAAAGRAAGAGARRGRAAGGTTATYATATGRGTTAYTCAAGGCAAGCTTGTATGTCAAAGTAGGAAAAGTCAGTTATAACAACAGCAAAATAAAACAAAAGCAAAATAATGACTGAATTGCTGACTTTAAAACAAASMAASAAACAAACAAACCAGGGAAATTCTTTCTGCACTCAACTCYCATCCCATTTTGAGAGGGGAACTACCTCTCACCTGGTCAAATTTCATACTACAAGTGACTATAAAACGATCTACTAATGATGTGCAAATTAAAACTTAAATGGGCCTATCATTGGGAGGAAGGGTCTTGGCAATCTTGAACATGATATTCTAGGTTAAAAACAAGAATTTGGATTGAGGAACATGATATTATTTTACACATTGCACACAGACTGTATCCCTGATTAAACTGTTAAAGTATAATAAGTGATAAACCATGTTAAATTGAACCCTGGTATTCACATACAAAACAGTCAATGTAATGGACATTTCAAGAAAAACTGATATCCTTCTCAATCTTAGTCTTTTAATTCAGTATTGTAATAATAAATGGAACATTAAATTCAATCTGAAAATTGGATTACAAAAATAAATGAAATGTTCCTATATTTTTGTTTCAGCTTTTATRGCTTTGTTGGAATTGCTCATGCCTTTAAAAGTAATTTATTGCTWTATTATCTCTATTGTAATTGAACAAAATTAGTTACACAATTTCTGAAGAAGCCAAGCACACAGAGTTTCAGTAGTTTGCAGTAAAAAGTGAGTTCATAAAATTTCAATAGTTTGCAGTAGCAGGGAGGCCAACAGCAGGTGAACAGACACAAGAGTGCAAAGRTTTCTGGTCATGATGGGTGACGTGAGCATCTCGAAACTTGAATATGAACCTGTCTGAAAATCTAAGCCACATCATAAAAAGATAACCCTAAATTGATTGCATCTGATTTTTCAAGCTCAGTGTTAGTTTGTGTGAAGTTGTGTATTATTTGTACGGYAACTCAGGAGTTTCCTTGACAATAAGCCTTTGTTTGACCTGTTCTTTTTCAGATATTATCCTGTTTATTTCCATTCAGAAAATCACAGTGAACCCCAAAMTTCAAAGGCCCCCATGATGTCTTTACCTTTCTACCAGAGACACCACGAGCACTACGACCGCGCGTACCGCCACAAAGCGCTGTCGTCCACCGTCAGCCAGTACCAAAAGGAAACCAAGAGCAGATCGGCCGTCTACGCTCAAGGATCTGCAGCTTATGCCAGGAGTTCCACTGCCTCTCGCCACTCGTCTGCAGCAGGCTTCAGCCTYGACTCCTCAGCAGCCTACAGCCATGGCTCCTCAGCCTACGAGCTGGATTCGGCAGCCTACAGCTATGGATCCGCAGCCTACGACCACTCTGCCMTGCACAGTAAGAGATCTGCTGCCTACAGCCTGGACTCGGAGGCGCTCAGCACCAGCTCAGCTGCCTACAGCCGTGGATCTGAATCCATCAACAAGCTGGCTGCAGCCTACAGGCTGGGATCTGAAGCCTACAGTTTGGGGTGAGTAAATTACAAACAGCATTCTGGTGCAAAAATGTCCAGACACTTCCCATTGAAAACAATGGCAAAACTCTCCTCCTCTTCCACGTAAAGTTTCTCTATAGCTTGGTGTTAATGTGTTTCCTGGTCTGGTGTTTTCCATTGGCTCTGGCAATGGGAAGGACTGTGGTCAGCTTGGTTTGTCAGACTTACTCATTTGTGATGGTTGGATGATGATCATAAGAAAAGCACTAGCAATGCTGATGTGGCAGAATGGTGACATATTTACACTCCAAACTGGTTAGGCACGAGGTACCTCTTCTTCCAAGCTGTTTATCCAGATTAGTACAGCTSAATTTAATATGAAGGKTTGAGACAGGTTTTGGGTTGAGGCTGTCTTATGTGGCCAGGTTGGAGCAGTAAGAGAAACAAAGCTCTTCATGCAAGTTTGACCTGACGTGTCTATATATGAATAATTCTTCTTTGGCCTAATGGCTTCACTTTAATGCTGAGTGGTTTGAGGAATTAAAATTTTCACACTCTCTATTGGTTGAGGCATACTATTTCCAAAATAGGAATAAACCAAAGTGTCCATCTTGCATGAGAAGAGCATCTATGCTTAGATACCATGGTATGCTTTTGTTTTGCTTTGTTTTGTTTTTTAATTTAAGATAATAAATCTTGCTCAAGCAATTACATTAGTGGAATATTTTTKAAATAATAGCCTTATATTATTTGTATGCATATATCTCAGAGATTTACAGAAATTAGGGAAGCATTWAAGTCAGATTAGAGCAGCTGTCAATAATAGAGGAAATGATCAACAAATTATGGCCCAAAACATCTGCTTGCTGTTTCATTATTGTAAAATTAAGAGTATCATTAGCAGAACTGATCAAAACTYGCYCASCAGAACATTTAAATTTTRAAAACTGAAAATCCTCCAAGGACCRTGGATAGGGGTGAAAYTGTAGCCAAAACCAKTGAGGCAAAGACTAAATTTCCCACAGAAAAGAATATCTTGTAATTCCAGCCTTCACTTGGCTTTTCAGGAAATTCAGGGTTAAACCTCTGCCAGGTTTTGTTCAGGAATTTGAACCTCAGGCTGTTACAGCTCAGGTGAATGACTTTACTTGACTCCTCGTTGCAAGAAAGACATTGAGCTGCTGGAATGTGTCCGAAGAAGGGCAACAAAGCTGGTGAAGGTTCTGGAGCACGAGTCTTATGAGGAGCAGCTGAGGGAGCTGCAGTTGTGTAGCCTGGAGAAAAGGACACTCAGGGGAGGCCTTATCACTCTCTACAAGTGCCTGAAAGGAGGGTGTAGCCAGGTGTGAGTCAATTTCTTCTCCCAGGCATCGAGGTGACAGGAAACAGCCCCAAGCTGCACTTGGGGAGGTTTAGATTGCATATTAGGAGGCATTTTTTCCATTGAAGGGAGATCAGGTATTGGAATAGGCTGACCAGGAAAGTGGTGGAATCATTATTCTTGGAAGTGTTAAAAAAATGTGTGGATGTGGCACTTAGGGGCACATTTAAGGGTTTAAGGGTGGGCTTGGCAGTGCTGGGTTAATGGCCGAACCTGATGATTCCAGAGGTCTTAATGATTCTGTGATTCTATAGTTGTCATAGGCTGGGTCATATTCAGGCTTTGCTGTTGAAACAATTTTACTTGCGCACATAATTAGCCACTGAGTGAAGCAGTGAGAACCTCATKTATAATCTGCTGGTGAAGGGAAGAAAACTGGGGATGCTGGGGCAGAGGGTTATGCTTCCAAAAAGAGCTGGGTAGGGGAAATATCCCAAATTTCTGCTGCAGTGCAGTTTTGCCTGCACTCTCTTGCTGAACCTAACCCTTCTTGAAGAAAAAAGTCCCACAAAAAAAAAAGAACTTCAAGTTGTGAAAACTGATTGTTAAAAAAAACCCTTTTCTTAGTCCCAGTTACAAGCACTTCAGTTGTCATATGAGTTTCTTCTGAAACCTGTAAGTTCTCATCAAGAAGAACTCTAATGTAAGCAGTGTCATACTTAAGGAAATTGAATTGCTTAGGTGAGAGAGAACTTAAAACATTTCCAGGCTTCCTGAGGTTTTGCTTGAGATAAAAGCTTTTGGTTTTAAATAGCATATTTGCATACATCTAGTACTAGACTTGCCAGTTGAATGATCAGAGATAAGAGTGTCTCAGCTGAAATTTCTCTATTTCTGTGATCTTGTCATTGTGTTGGAGCTTTGAGAAATTCAGTGCTGCTACATAAGACAAGGACTCTGGAGATGGGACACATGTGATTCCAATCTCTCTTACACAATCTGTCTTAATTAATACGGAAGACAATATTTCTGAATGAAAATCTCAAAATTTAACTTGGGTTTATGGTTAATATAGCCTCCATGTTGGTATTTGTTTCTGCAATTTGCCAGAGGTAAGTGGAAAAAAATAGTATATTAAAAATAATAAATTGGAAATGCAATTCTACAGTTAAGTGTAGTTCAAATTTGAAGGAATTCTTGCCAAGTTAGTACTGTCTTTCCCAGATAACCCAAAACACTTCAAGGGGTAATGTGGAGACAAAAAACGTTGCTAAAATAAATTAGGAAAATCAARGACTTTCTGTTTTCATTCATATGAAAGGAATGGACTAGGAAAAAAAAAAAGAAAAAGGAAAAGAATTTTCAAACTCTTTTAAATTTTTARAAGTAGAAAAGATCTTGAATTGAAATGCTCTATCTCAGTGACCACAACAGTAGTGCTTGCTTGAAACTAGAATGGATCCACACAAATCCAAATCTACACAAATTTTTTCAGCTAACGATTGATGATTGCATATCAGTGAATATTACCTATATATATATATATATATATATATATATATATAATTCCATATTATATATATATATATATATAATATGGAATCAAATATACATTTATGCATAATGGATATAGTTTTGCAAATACCATCAAGCTCAATAGAAAAAGTCGAACACTGGGTTTTATTCAGGTCACTTCTTATTTTCATCTGAAGTAGSTTCTGCTAAACTTACTGTTCTCACAAAATTTAAGTCTTATCCYTTTCTGTAGTCAGTACAGAAAAGTGTTAATGAAGCAGCAGTGTTGACATGTGGTTAGTGCTRTGTGAGGAATTTACCATGGGGAAARCAGTGGAGAAGGACCAGGGACTGGGTAAYCTGCAAGACCTTGACCCAGACCTGGTTCTCTGACATTGAAGCCTTGCTTGGGTGGAAAACRTGYCCAGAGCGTGGASAAAGGCAGCYTGAAGGARMCACWGYTTGATTTTTCAGGAGGACAAAAAAATTTCCATGTTCAAGTGTCCTGTCCCTTCTCCACATTTCAAGTCTTCTTCACACCACAACAGCTTGAAGAAGTACAAGGAGAGAAATGARAACTGGCAAAATCAAGAGCAAGTATGGAAGCTTGCAGCTTCTCTGGTTGCAGCTGTCCAAAGGCTCAAACCCCTGGTGTCTCACAAGAAAGGGAGTCTCACCATGCAGAGGTTGTCTCTTCACACCCAGCCCTCCCCAGCCACTGTCTCTAGCCAAGCACTTCTTTGGCCTCAGCAGAGGCAGGAAAAGCGACATGTGCTGCTTCCCCTGAGGGATGTGTATCTCTCTGATGTTGTGGCCCTCTATCCTCTTCCCTATCCAATCCTTGGGAGCTGCCAGTAGGGGCAGATTAACTCCTGTGGGAAAATTCTTCCATGCAGCGCTCCATCCCTGTGTGCTTCTGAGAAGCTTTGAGTCAGATCTGCCAAAGCTGCTTACAGCACTACAGGCCTGTCAAGCAGGACTGCTGGATTAAACGCCTTTAACTCTTTTTTGTGGAAGCTCAGTGATTTGCCTTTGCTCAAMCTTTCACTGCTTTTTCACGTGCTGTTCTCCTGTCCAGCAGTATCAGATAATCCCATTGTGTCACAGACGGATTATCTGCCACCAAAAGGGCCAGACACCTGCTTAGGGGGAAAACAGAAGTTACTGGTGTGGCTCAGGCATTTGCACGGATTTTGCAGGTCAAGCGAAACAGCAGAGAAGACGTGGTGGAATTCAGCAAAGAGAGGAGAGGTGCCTTTCTAATTTGCAATTAATTAGACTGCCACTGAGAGCCAATGCTCCTCTGAGCAATATTGTAACGGGGATCGGGACAAGGCCGAGTAAATAATACACTTCCAGAAACATGAGAAGACCATGATCTTGGCACTGCTCATCCTTTGGTTTATTATCAGTGAGGGTTAAGAAGCTGGCTTCCAGGTGTCATACCAAAGTGAGGAAATTGTTTTAATGAGACCTGCCATGTGGAAACAATTCCCCTTCAAATAAAATCGTTGTAGAAGCTGTGTTAGGGAATATTGCCAGCAATATTGCCTGGGCTCATGACAAACCTGTCAGCAACTTAAAATGAATACAGTCACCAGAGAGCACTTCTCATTTTTAGAGGTTGAATTTAAAGAGTTATTTTCTGWAAAGAATTTTTATTTTCCTTTCTTGTAACTGGGTTTGCCAATTCACTATTTCCTATTTACAGTAAGTTAAAACACTGTGTATTAGGAAAGAAGCAGCTGCTAAAAAGAGAGCCTGGACAGTGCCTCTTGGCTGATGGAGCTTCTCCAGCAGGTGCAGCTGGTGCAGCCATTGTCTATATTATYATCCCTTTCTGCCTACAACAAGATATAGCATTTTGTAGAGGTGTAAAAGAGTTTACACATGCTTTTTCATGCAGGAGTGAAACAAGTAAGGAATGGGGTGTCGTGGTGTGCCCCCAGAACTATTTCTACACCACTGGGTGCACACCCTCTTTGGGCAGTGTAGGAAACCTGTCCCTTTCAGGCACAGAAACAGGGACAGTGCCTTTGTATCCTCTGTCTGAGAAGAAGACATCAAAACAGAACAAAACATCTGTTTGGGAGTTTCAGGTGCCCTGCATAGTGTTTTCTGTAGTTCTTCTGTTGGGCTAGAGGGAAAAGTTAATAACATCTGTTTTTCACATCTCTACAGGACAATGTCTGTGACTTTTACAACTCAGTGACTCTACTGAGCAACTAGAAAGATGCTGGCATTGATATTTTAACATGCTGAAAACCACCCTGAAGTGAGGACAGTAGGCTTGGGTCACCAACCTTCATCAGCCAGTACAGATCGTATCTGACCTGGAAAAAAATATACGTATGCTAGCTGGGCATATCAAATGAGACTGAAAGATGTTWAAAGGTCATGGTACCGTTCCTCCCTATGAAACTAGAGAGCACTGATACCCTGCTCCTTCTCCTCTGGGGAGATTCTGTTCCACATATCAGGTAAAAGGTTGGAACATTTTAAAATAAAGGGCGAGATTTTAGAATCTGGTTCAAGAAACAGGGTCCACCTTTGGGCCGTCTAAATAATGGTTTGAGGCAGGATTTGGTTCTTGTGTTGCACAGGAAGAAATAGTAAGAACACAAAAGGAAAACAGGGAAATAAACCTCATGATAGAACAGTGTTTAACACTTGTTATTTTAGCAAGTGAAGAGCTCCATTTAAATATGTGTTACTACTAGCCTCCGTAGTAGCTCTGCCACAAGAGAAGCAACTTACAGGATTTGAAAAGGAGGAATATTTTCTGCTGCTTCAAATTTGTTCATCTCATCTCTTGGTTTATGCAGTGCATTTTAAGAACATCTCGGATATCTATCAGAAAACTCCACTTGGGTGCTCTGGTATGGTCATGAGGGTGAGATGTTCAACTTCAAACACTTGGAGTGCTTGAATAAAAAACAGCCACCAAACAAAGTCTATAGCAATTCATTCTTACCTTTTCAATAATTGTAGACAATTATAAGTGAAAGATAGGAAACCCTCACTACCACACAGGGAAGACATCCACCAAAAGCTTAGCAGAGAATGATGGGAACTACTCTATATGCTTCCCATTAATTCCCTACATGAGTGTGTAATCTGGACCTTAAATGAAAACTAACTGACAACAATGCCAAACTCTCCTTTAGGAGTAATGTGTTGGTCTGGATTTAACAGTGCTGTAAATGCCTGAGYTGAAATTTTCACCACATTTTAACTRTTTTCATGAAAATAAGAAACTTCTTGACATTTTAAGTTAAGTTCAAATGTTACTGTGATCCTTTTTGATCTAGAAACAGACAGGAATCAAGTGGCCTCCTAACAGGTTCAGCATAAAGCTCTGAGGAAATCTAATGGCAGTCAGAGTCAAAATTCCAGGTTTGACCCATTTTAAAATAGGGCAGGAATAAAAGTCACCTAAGTAAAGATCTACAGCTCCTTACAGGCTCTAGTTCAATTAAGAAAAATTATGAAAATAGTTTGCCTTTGATGTTTCTTATGACTTTGGTGAGTTCTCCCAATGCATTTGTGGTTTGCCATAGGGATTGCATCACACCGTTGTCCAACCCTGGAGTAAGGCCATTGCACACCAGGTTTCAGTGTGTTTGTTCATTGTGCTCTGCCTGGACTGTTCCCCAATGTTTTCTGCTTGGATTTCTGTCCCCAAAGCTGGATTTGCCTCTCCTGTGCTCCATCCCTGGCTGCCCTGGGCAGTGCCTGGTGTCAGAACCTAGAGCCTCCAGCATTTCTCCTGTAGGTCTGTGCCTTGGCTGACCCAGTGGTTCCTGACATGGAAAACCCTTGGCTCCAGTCCTGTAGTGTGTGCCACTGGCTGTGCTTTCCTTTGCATGAAACCCCGTTACAGGGGGAGGAGGAAGGGAGGAGAAGCAGTGCACGGCTGCTTTTAGCCCCTGTTCTGAGCACCTCTTGGCAGCAGTGCTGCAGGCTTGGTGATGGTACTGCCTGGGGAGCACAAGGAATTTCATTAAGGAAGAGAGTGAGAGAGMTAGAGAATGGGGGTCTGATTTAACAGGAACTGCATAGGGAGAGAACTCAGTCTGGGCAAAGGGATGGACACCACAAAATGAAGGAAGGAAGGAAAGATGGGAGAATGAAAGTGGACCTGTGTCATCTCACACACAGTCCCAGTGGATAGATTACTAGCACGTATTTTGGAAACTAAGCACTCTTCGTGTGTTGGTGGTGGTACTTTTGCAGGGATGCAGCCTAAGGAAAACATTAGCCCAAGGATACAATATTATATTACATCATGCATGTGCAACATTCTCAGGGGCCCAGCGTTAGCACGGGTTCTGATGTGTGTGCAGCAGGCTGTGTGCAGACACAGTGTAAGCCATCCGGGGTGTGGGAAGCAGGTTATCCCTGACAGCAGCACATGGCAGGGMTAATGAGCCTTGCTGAGAARCCCTAATTCTGCCTCTGTGGCTGCMTRKRTWAGCAGRGAGCTCACACTKTGTGGGCAAATCCCCAGCCCAGAAGCAGACTCACCTGTAATTTTCTGTGGTGGCATTGCAAGACAGGTGAATAGATACTTTGGCTGACAAATAATTGGCATATTCCATAGATATGGGAATTAGAGGTGTGTTGTTTTGGCMAAGGAGGACTGGGTGTTTGGAGCTTGGTTTACACAATTTATAACTGTTTTAAAAATTAACCCAAAATCATTGCCTCAAGTATGCTTCACATTCTTCAGGATCCCTCCCAGGCTGGTGAGGAATGGGGGAAACCTTCCTTTTGGTTTGCTCTTCTTCCTTTTCACTCATCCTCTATTTATCTGTGCTATGTTAAATGGTGCTGCTTCACCCAGCTCTTCTCTTCCAAGGGATTGGATTGGCATGGAAGAGCAACACTGGTTTCTGARCAATGCCAACACTGGTTTCTGAGCAATGCCMTGCCCTACAATTCCTRCAGAGAGGCTTAWAYRCATAMTTACTGTGAATATATTTGCACACCACTATTTTGTTTCAGGACCAGACAATTTCAGGACTGTAAATTTTGGAAAAGTAGAGGTTATGAGTTCCCATATAATTTTTAGAATTACCCAGTAGTCTTGGTGACTTCATGATCTATCAAAATTGGTATACAAACTACTGAAACCATAAGCTATTAAAAGTGCATTGCTACCAGGTACATTGTTTACCTATTTAGACTTAATATCAGAAGGCATCAGTGTTATGTTTGTAATGATGAGACTGTCAAAAGTACTCTTAGTTATGTGTTTAATAACTCTGGAACTATTGCTTTTAAAAACTATAAGTTCCTGATAACAAAACAAGGCAGCAAAAAAATTTTACTTCAATTGTATTTTGGAGTGTATCTTAACAGCTTTTTTCCTGAATTTAACAATATCATTTTTTATTGCAGACTGAAAAATTCCAATTTAATGATAGAGGATCAATCCTATAAGATGAGTCCCAAAGCCAAGAGAGCAAAACAGAGCTTGGTATCGGAGGACAAAGAGAACGAAGCCATAGACTACTCAGTGCCCATATTCACAGGACGGTATGTTCATCTTCATTTTGTTTAGTGTCTTATTTCTTACATTTTATTTACAAATTATAAAATAACAAATCCATTAATCTGTCTTTGTGATAGATAGATTGGTGATAGTTTGCACTTCACATGAATGGTAAAAAGACCAAGAGTAGTCAAATGACTGGCAGAAAATCAGRCATTGATCATCCAGCTCAAGGATAAATGAACTTATGTGTCCAGACCTTGTTTTGAACACATCGTCAGGGCTGCTTTCTATGAAATGAAAATATAATTATAACCCTGCTTATTTGGAAGCTGACAAGCATGTTGTCCACATTATTTAGCTTATTCTTTTGGTTTGACGGCTTGGGCTGTAATCAAACATCTCTTACCAAGCATTAAACATAAAAACAATGAAACAACGTGCTAATGTCTTGTCCTGGCACAGGGAAARCCTGGAATAAAACCAAATGCTTGTTCAAATCCATTGTAATGATTCCTACTGATCTCATGTGTTGGTGCTATTTACTGCATGGTTACTACTGATGTAATTCATCTTACTGCAGTGGTGTTCTCAGTGAAGCTGAATGTGAACTTTATGTGGCAGCCAGAACCAACATGAGCAAAGAGGCTCCCCTGTCCTTTTTGGGGTATGGCATTATGATTTTAGTAGAAGCCTCCAGCAGTTCCAGCACAGTCACTTGTTCACATTAATGCRTATTATGGTGTAGTGTGGAAAACTGTTACGTGCTTAAAGGCCAGGAGAAAATTTTCTTGCCCACCTGGAGTTGAACAGAAACCTCCTTTCAACTTGTCTTCCCTCAGCAGCCAGGCATTTTTCAAGGGATACTTCCAAGTAATTTYTGGGAGCCAGTGCTTTTCTGACTACTGCTTAATCAGCATCCAATGGCACTTCTGCTTTATGTCCAAACTTGTGGTTTTGTGTGACCTGAGCTCCAGTTTGTCAGTGGAGGATGTTATTGCTCTGGCCTTTTGAGCTTTTGTGATGCTTTTGTGATGAGACCAGTGGTTTTGGTTTTTATGAACTCTCTCCCACTATTTCAGAGTAATTTTTTTATCACCCCGTGTACATTCCTAAGTTGGTTTCATTGCTCTTTGATCCAAACAACATTAAGAAACMCACTGTTGCCTTTTAAAAAAATTCCTTTGAAGTTTCATTTGTGTCTTCTGTGAAAGAAACACATAAAAACGTGAGTCTCACACAAAACTTGAGATAACATATTCTCAAGGCTTCTCACTACTTTTGTATTTCAGCCATACTTACATAGCAGATTTGCAGCTCACCATCATCTCTCTCCCATGCCCTCAAGCACAAATATCCTCCCTTTTTATTTTATCTTGAGTCTACATAAATAAAATGTATAGTGTTGGGCAGTAGTTAAAAAACATAAGCATTGATTAYTACTTAGCTTTTTTACAGGCTTCTGTGATCTAAGCACATCATGTTAACATCTTAACAAATCTTAAGAAATCATTAAATTTTATTTTTTTTAATTCATACAATAATATTCAACTTAATATGATGGTGTGTAGCTTCATTTATTTGTGCCTGTGCAATATTTGGGATCCTACATTAAAATATACTGTCAGATTCTTTCCTCATTGTTACTATTACTCTTTTGTTGTTGGTATCAATCTTACTTTTTGCATATGRCAATTCAGAAAGTTGTGTGTGCTTTTCTGCCACTGAAATGACCCAAAAAGCTTTAATTTTGGTTTGGGTGGAGGGTTCATTTGCTTGCTTTGTGGGGGTTTTTTGTTCGGGGTAAGTTTTTTTTTTGTTTTGGGTTTGGTTTTGGGGTTTTCTTGTTGATTTTCATCATTTGTTTGTTTAATTAGTTAAAAAGAGCATAAGATTGTTAGAAGGCTCAACTCAACACAGAATGAAATGGTATCTGGTTTAGGCTTTTGTCTGTTGGCATCATGCTCATGACCACACGCCAAGACTGTGGAATTGCATGCCACATTCYTGTCAGATATTTATTTTTGTTGCAAAGATAACAGGTGAAACCCATTGAACCATGTGCATGCTATGTGTCATTCCCAAATTCCCCTGTGAAACTGATGTGTTGTTTCCCWTGGGCAGATAGCTGCTCAAAGGAATATTATTTATAAAGGTCATCTCTCTGTGGATTTGTTGGAGCTGGATGACCTTCACCAGGTGATGTGTCACCATTTCCATTGTTTAGTTCTATTTTGGCACCCTCAGGTTCTGCTGTAGAAAACTACTTTGCTCAGATTATTCATTTTGCAGCTGATCCTCTTAAACACCTGGGCTAATCCTTGCAAGAGAAAATTATGGACAGCTAGCAAGTATTCTTGACAATACCCAGAGCTTGGTGTAATGCCATAAGTGCTGAAGTTACTGTGTGGCTCATGGTWCTATTTGCAATAACAGGCCAGTGCCAAAAGACCATAGATGGCAGATAACCTTAAAATGGTATTTTGAGTGTGCCATTCGGGGTTGTATCTGTTCGAAAAGGATTTTCTACTGAAACCCCTGAGACTTGACTGTAAAAATCAACTCTTAAACAGGACAGTTTGCTGTTTTAGCACATTCATCATTTCAGGGAACATGTTTCTCTTTGATCTAAGATTATAACAGGAAGAAATTATTAGAAAATCTAAATATTTAATACTGCTGATCAAAATCATCTGGGGGATTACAACTGCAGATGACGGGGATGAGTCCTGTGTTAGTCAGAGAATATTCATCAGCTCCCAAAAGATGCTTAATGCCTTGAGAAACCAGTCCATACTGTGAAGTTGCTGATATCTTAATTACTGTAATTAAGGAGGAAATAGTATCAGTTTGCCATGGAAGAAAAATGCCATGGATTCATTTAAAATGAATGTAGGTAGCGGTATTCATATTCATTACACCAATTTTTCAAAATTGTTTTTAAAAATCTCTTCCATATATCTGCAGTTTCAGGTGATCTTTGTGGGGGCAGCTGATGTGCCTAAGTGAAGGGAATCTATTGTTTCACTGATTTCTTAAGGATCACCCTCTTAAAGCAGACTGAAACACTGGAAGTTGGGTTTGAGGGTGGTCAAAGCTCTATGCTGTTAAGAAAGATTTTTAGTCTTTTCAGCAATTTTAAAATKTAATTAAGTTTACTGCACATTCCACTGCTTGACTGTCTTTCTTCTCACCAAATTGCCTTCACAGAAAAGGGCTGGAGAGTTAATTGTGAGCTTAAATCCAAATTTTCTTGGGTATTRAGATATGCTATCAAATTAATAATATTAAAGAAATCAGAAAGAAAATCTTTATTCCTAATACTTTTGCTTTGTAGTAGTAAAAAGTGTTTTATGATAAAAGAAAGGCTGTGCTTGAGTGCACTCGAGAAAGAGAGGTGATGTTTCTATAGAGCTTGCAAGATGGCACTTAATGAGGAGTTAAACAGAATTTRTTTTCAGTGTTCTATCTAAAGCTCCCTTGAAGTAACAAAATTCAGCAGGAGGGTATTAATGCTTCTTCTTCAGTCAAGAACTCTCCTTGTATATGCAGTACTGGAGTAGCTGTAATGTCCTGACAGTGCCAAAACAATATGGATCAATGGTACATCCATGTGTGAGTGTGGAAACAGGATTACACCCATTGAGAGTTCTTTGTGTCCCACCTCTCTACAAACCCCAAAGAGGGGGCTTCAAGGAAATCCTTCATTATCTTCCTGAAAGCAATATTAGATTGAATTTTCTATGAAAGAGAACATTTTGTTGACTACAGTAATATGGGGGATTTTTAAAAACCACAAATGAGGACATTATTATACAGCTGCAATTATCTCCTGCCCCTTTGGCATGTTGTTGGGAATGTTGCAGCTCCAAGTTAATAACTGCAGATCTATGGTTATKCCTTACACTCATCTTTACAGAGATGGAGATAAAGAACTGCAGCAGGATAATGGTTAAACTGAAAATGTGCATGGCATATTTATAGGGAGAGGCACTGAAAATGGCCATGACTTTCGACAGTGAAATACTCAGCCTTTCTGCAGAGCCCCTTGCGTGTTTTTGCTTTGAATACATACAAGGCTGTAGTAGCAGAAGGCTGTTGGCCACTGCASTGGTTAACTTGGTAGCAAGAACTGTTTGTCAGCATTTCCCAATGAGATTCTGCTCTTTGAAAATTCTTTCAGAGAAGTAAATATCAGTGGTATCACAGACACTGAAGAAGAGAGAATTAAAGAAAGTGCTGCGTATGTTGCCAAGAGGAACCTTTTTGCCACAGGTGAAGGAGTCAGTGTCAGCAAGGTGGCCAAGACAACTTCTGAAGAGGAACACCATGAAAAAAAATCAAGGAAAGTAGCGATCCGGGAGTCTGCTGAACGTGTGGCCATGAAGAAAACGGTAAAAGAGTAGAAATGAACACTTAAACTAGAAAAAAAAAAAGACCCTTTTGTCCTTTGGTGTTTGTAAAGTGCCTAACACACCAGGACCCTGATTTATTCCATGGACAATTGCAATAATGATAGTAATAAACCAAAGTATTTTCAACAGAAATCTTTTGAATTACTTAGAAGTCTTGTTATTTAAGTATCAAAAGGATAAGGAAAGAGGCACTGTGCCCAAGGCAGGCACCAGGAATGCTTCTGTTGTGCTTCGGGGAAAGGACATGGAGGGGTCTGTGTTCATGCCCACACACATTTAAATGGCACAGCATCCTTCACCTGGAGGATGAAGCAGCAGAGAAGAAAGGTGCCAAAATATATATCTTGCTCATATATAGGTGAATGGGTGATTTCTGGACTTCTATGGCCTGAGAACAAGCTTGTCCAAAGTGTTCCCCCCAGAGTTTCAATCATGGGGTGTGAATTAGGACAGAATTAGGGTAAATTAGGTGTAAATTGGAGAGGAACATCTGGAACTGAATCTCTAATTGTGTGCATTATTGTCCMACTTGTTAAGAAATAATATTCAGAGCATAGTTACAAATATGTGGCCAGACTGGTAAGACATGYAAGTGCAAATACGTTTCATYTAGCAAATATATTACTTAATTTATRTTAYTATGCTATTGAATAGCATAGTAATATAAATTGTTTTGAGCAATATAATAATTGTAATATATATTGTTTTGAGCAAAAGAATTGGCAATATGCTTATAAAATAACCTTATGACATAAGGTTGGAAAGGGTATAAAAACTTTGAAGGACAAGGTAAAAAATTCAAATTCATCTCAAAAACTGAGGAACGGTGAGGGTGAAATTTGATAACAAGTGATGGAAATCACTACACACAGAAGGAAAAGATTGAGTAAATGAGGAATACCTGGCTAGGTAGAAGGATACCTCAGGATGAGAGAGTTATGAAAGGTCACAAATTTGATGCCACCCAATTTAATGTCAGTTGTATAAAAACAAATGCCAATCTAGTGTATTATCAGTAACACATAAGGAGCAGTTTTTAAATGGTGTTGGAGTCTGTAGGACTTATGATAATGAGCAGTCACTGATGAATGTTGAGGGCAAATAGAACCTCAACAAGAGGTTTCTCAACTAGAATTGAGAAACCATCTCAAGGAAAACTGCTATTGCCCAGTTTATAAAAGTCTTATTTTAATAATCTGAATACAGGGACCTGTAATTCTCCATATATGTGAAAGTTAGGGCAGAAAATAAATAGTTTTGTTTGCAGAAAGCAATATTTATACCACAGTAGGAGTTTTTCCAGCTCTGTGGATAGTCAAGCAGTTGAACCAGTTACYTTGGGAGGATGAAAGATCCCAGCAGGAGGAAAAGTTGGAGAGCAGCTCTGTCAGAGATGACCCAGGCATACACAGCCTTGYATTATATATGCAAAGTATGTAAGACATCTGAGTTTCAGGCCTATTTTCACCTTTCACTCTGTATTTAAAATGATTAATGAGTAAGTAAACGTGGAAAATTACTTTACTTAGAATAGTTTTAATAACACAATAGTTTTAGTTATTTTGAAAGAAGAACTTCTGGAAAATGAAAACWTTGTTTCCTGTATCCAGGTTAGAAAAATACATTAAGTATGTCTATCTGGGTTTTTAAATTGTGTAGTTTTAGGAGGGTTGTGTGTCTATATTAATAATTTGCTGTTCCAACTGCTGCTATAATCAAGTTTATAATACAGTGTTTCTGTTCCAGCTAGAAGAGACTCAGGCATTCCATAAAAAGTTGAATCAAGATGGCCTCTTACATGCTCCTGAGTTTATCATCGAGCCTCGTTCCCACACTATCTGGGAAAAAGAAAATGTTAAATTTAATTGTTCCGTGGCTGGCTGGCCAGCACCCCGTGTTACATGGTAAGTTTGTATCCCTGGCACTGAAAATAACCATAATCTGAAGTCATCTCAATGCATGTGGTCATTTTTATGGAAAGATATAAGTTAAATTAAAAAATCAGGTACTGATGACAGAACTGTCAACACCTTACAAGTCACATTGTACAGAAAAAGAGCAAAATATTAAAATGAAATAACAATTGTAGTAGTAGTAGTAATAATGAWAACATTAATAATATTCTGGTAGTAGTAGTATTGTAAATTAATATAATAATATTTAAAATAGTTGTGTAACAGCACTAGGAATACATAGATTTTTAAAAATTTGGTAGAGACATCAAATATATTCCTTCTGTCAAAGATGAAGGGAAAATAGCAGTTTAATTTATATACTGTCTTTCATAACGTTTCCCAAATACTTGTGTTTAGTCRACAAATGACACTGATGTCCCTGATGCATTAAAGCAGGCTTTGTTCAAGAGCAAAGTTCTCAGCAGCTGAGCAGTTACAGTACCGAATCTCCATGAAACTGAAATGCCCTGCTGATGATGGGAAATCTCAGTAACAATGATATGTTCATAGCAGACACATCATCAGTGTCTAAAGTCAATGATTTCACGTAAATCCGGAACCATCCAAATAAACTGAAAGCTTTGGAGTCTATTGRAATGTTTTACAGAKTCACTGAATATGCTGAGTTGGAAASGAAACATCTGCTACATAATGATGCTATGTAATAATCATATATTGCAGTTTGTTACTTGAATTGCTTTAAAGTGCTCTGAATTTATTTAGGTTTTAAAAATCTTAATCTCAGGGCTTGTCAAAAATTGCTGTTAAGAGCTATGTTAATAGGCCAGAGCGGAGTCCATAAAGTCACTGATCTCTCTCCCTGAATTCTGACAAGTTATAGCCAGGCTCTGCCTGAACTCAGTTTTCCGGTCCTGTAAGGACTGTGAGTGGCACGTGTTGACATTCCTTCTGGAGAGAATTCCAGACAAACCCTTCAGATCTGGTCTCAGCTGGATATAAGCAATGGTCAGCTACACTCATGGCTGTAATCCAGCTYTGTAACCTGAATCCTACCCAAGAATTCAAGACCTGGGTCATTTTCACATTGGTTGAGATTCGCCTTATCCCCAAAACCTGACATGGTTAAACCGAGCCTTCAGCTGTCTGCCTTTGCTCTCACTGTGAATCAGCCTTTCATCTAAGTGCTAAATGTGGATGGTGGAAATTAATACAGCATTTTACTGTACTTCTGAGTTCCAAAGGGATTTCAGTTTTGCCACAGGCTACTGATGGAAAAAAAAAAAAGAGTTCACATCCATTTCAGCAGGTGTCTTTGCTCTAAGATATAGAACAGTGCTGACCTGGATCTGTCAGCTTTCGTTCAGCCTTTCTAACAAAATGTCAGTAGAATATTGCAAACAGTCATTCTTTGTGTAAGAAATGAAGACCTTTTCATGCTGTGCCTGAAAAGCTATAAAGCTTTATGAACTTTCTCTAAAGAAAATCTTACTGCCTGCTTTGACTGCAGCTGTTTGACTCCCTTGGACCAAAAAAAAAAAAAAAAGCATATGGAAAACCAAGGACATTTGAAACCAGTAGCAGAAAGCATAAACTATCGGTGCCTAATGACAGTGGGAGGTTGCAGTCCCACATTAGCTAATGACCTGGCTGCTCTGGAATCTGCATTTCCAGAAATAACGTGTRGTCCTTCTAACACCAGCTCTATTCTTTCTATAGATGAATATAAATAAGCAAAAATGGAATCAGTTATTTTTTACTAACCTGATAATGAAGACAAAAGAAGTGAAAGTCTTCTTGCTGCTGGCATGACTCAGTTAAAGCTTGTTTCTGCACAGCAACCCGTGCTACCAAACAACTCTGCTGCCATAGGATCCAAGGGTTGCCCAGCACTTTGGAAAAAAATTAAAGATATTATGGAGTTAAGTCCTGTTTACAGTATTTTGTATTCCCTGGAAAATACCAGGAAAGGAGGGCATTGCTCTATTTTCTAAAATATTTGACACACTAGATGTAATATAAAGATGCCCTGATGTTCCCAGGCAGACCAGTTTGGAGGGCACCAGCTCACAGACGAGGTGAAGAGTGGCAGTGAATGTACTACTCTTGCTTCATTCATGTATTATTCATTGCCCAGGCCAGGATAATGGACTAACAAGCTCAGGCTCTCTTCTAATGACTGATGTGCAGAATTGAGAGCACTGCCCTGCACTGGGTCCCTTTTCATAGACTTTTGTTGAGAGGAAGATCAGGATAAAATGCATTAGGATTTACACTCCTTACTCACTGAAGCACTTTGACAACTCCTAGGGTATTACTATGCCCAAATATTTGTAGTGAGGGAAATATTCTTTAATGTACAACACTGATGGTACTGAAAGATAATTTTCAGATGTGTTGCTGATATAGCCTCATGTTGAGGTATACTCAACTCATAATTTTCTTGGTAAAAATTAAAATGTTAATTACTGGTTTGTTTGGTGAAATGGGGCTGGTCACTGACACCAGATTGGTTCTCTTTCCTGACTCAAAATCGTGAAAGATTTAAAATCTGAAATGAGAATCAAAMCTCTTTGTCCGGTYATCTGTTSTGAGGRGAAAGATTTATTTAAGSTCCATCAGAGTAAGAGATGAAGATACTTTTATCTATCATCCTTTATCATTCCACTTTCTTTATGTATGTACCTTATGGAGAACAGGGAAAGCTATGCTAAAGTAGGACACTCCCTTAGGAAACATTTTTTCTTCATGGACCTCAAATCAATGCRAAATGTACTGAACACAATTCAGGATGCAATTTATTTATTAGACTTCTTCTAGCTAGTTTATTCCATGTTACCAATGCCTGCTTAAGACAGGATTCATTCATTTACTTGATTATACTATGTAGGGCCCAGAATGAGTGACACTTTATGCAGCAATTGAAGAAGAATAATTTATCATGCACCACTRTTCTTCCAGCATATGAGTCTCAAGCTGTTCATATAAATTCTGAAGTTAGCAGTACCAGTTCACCACTGATCAGTACTGGTTCATTCCTTCAAATTATGTACTGAAAATTTTGGACAGTAAACCTTTCCTACCTGAAGATACATCTGTGCCAGAAAGTACTCATAGTGTAGGCCAGTCTAACCCTGTTAAGTTGCAAGTAAACCAAAAACTTAACTTTCTACCTGACATTTTTGCGTATATGAAAGTTTTAAATGTAGGTCAAATATGCAAACCAAACAAAATGTTTATGATAGCTAGTAAGTGGCCTACAAAATTTTTATTTGCAATTTACAAAACTTTGATATGTTTCTCATGTGACTCCTCCTTTCCTTTACAACTTGAAGTTCACGCTAATACGAACTGATTTTCATCCCACTCAAGACTATTTTCTTCTTTTGAGGATAAAATCTCTGGATGGAGCAGGTGAAAGAGAAAGAGAGAAAGGTTATACTTCCAAAGATACATAATGTCTTCCCAGAGAGTTAGACTTCAGTTGATCCWGGAGAAATATGCAGAAGCTGATGTTCTACTTCAAATATTAAGTACTTGACCTTTTAAAGCACAGAATTTCTTCTTTTTGTGACACACTATTTCTTTGCTTTTCCATAGGTACAAAAATAACGTGCCCATTGATGTACAGACTCACCCTGGCAAGTATATCATTCAAAGTCGATAYGGGCTGCACTCCCTGGAGATTAGCGAGTAAGGAAATATTAAATAWTTTAACAAACAGCTTGTGCTGAAATTTTGCTATAGATTGAGACCTRCAAAAGGTGAACATACCTTTGGGGATATAAGAGATATCACATCAGGTGATATCAGAGACATCAGCTTCATGAATTCTGTCTACTACATGTTGGAGCAGCTCTGGTTTATCACAGTTGAGGACATGCAGTTATTTATCTGGATTATTTATCTGGATATTCTGTTTGTGGCTGAGTCAGAAATGTGGGACATTAATGATTACTTTTTCCATCTGCCTGCATGATGAATACAGTTAAACATGTAAAAATATATGAGTTAACTGTTTTTCAAATATAGTAAAGTTCAGGATTCTTACTGAAATGAGGAATAGAACTGGGATTTCCTCACTTAGACACAAGAAAGATCTTTAACAGTACTCATCTTTCAAGTGGGAAATTTTTGCAGTGACTTTGCATTAAAAACATTGCAAACATGAGACCTAATCAACAGCAATCTAGATCTGACAATTTATATAGCGGCAGGTATTCTTTGGAAATATTTTATGAAATCTACTATTTCTACAACTTCTACATGAGGCATCTCTTCAGAGAAGACAGTAAATTAGAGATGAATATTATCAGACAGCTTTTCTTCTTGTGCTGTACTCTCAATTTCAAATATGTAAGTGAAAAACTTAATGGCTACAATCAGTCCAGTGTCCAGTGTCCAGTATGTCTGTCTCCCAAGCTTATACTTAATAGATTTTCACTCAGATTTCTGAAGTTTCCTTAATCTAAAGCACCAGATAGCCTATGCCAAGGGGTAAATGGGTGCTCTGTCTAATAATTTCTATAATTTCAGATGTGAATTTGATGACACTGCCCAGTATCGTGCCTCTGCCATGAATGTTAAAGGAGAAGTTTCGGTTTATGCTTCCCTCGTGGTAAAGAGTATGTTGCAAAATATTATTCCTTCAGGATTTTTTTGTTAAGATGCCCATTACCAGTTTTGGTTTTGTGGCTCACAGAGCCTTTGTCTCTTGTTGATAGTGACTGGTTTTGTCTTTTTCTGYGTAGGGTACAAAGGAGAAATTGATGCAAGTCTTTTGCATGCTAGAAATCTTTCCCTCTCTCCATGTAAGTTACTMWATGTTTGTTTGACRCTTCCATTTATAGCTGTGACTTCAKGAYGAAGCAGAATATTTAGTAACATTATTTTTAAAAGAAGAAGTTCTGATTTACAAGGGCATGGAGCTCTACAATTTCAGATGATTTACCTGGGAGAAATGGCATTGCCTCTAGGTCTGTTTGCTTATATAAGAAATATCCTGTTAATATTGCTCTTCGATACAAAATAGAATCTGTCAGAGAGAGAGAGACACTTCCTCTTTTGTAAGATGTAAAACATGGCGTGGGGATGCATGTGCCTGTATAGAGTAGGTGACTTAATTGTTCTCATCTGCTGCTTATGTGGTTTTAAGTGGTGAAARTGCACAGAAAATGCATAGAAAATATTAAATATCCAGAACCCAATTCGACTATCTGGTATATATCGAGGTAAAAATTGTAGTTTGTTTTACCTGAGAACCTCACATTTTAACGCGATTTATAGAGTTGCATCCATCCTTCCATGAAAATAAGAAAATCCACCCATGTATGCTGTGTGGGTGAAGGTGCCCTAGGAACCCCATRAAAGGTCTGACAGATGAGACTTCTAGACTTTTCTTCTGTTGTAGTAGCACAAAGAGAATCAGAGATATTCTACAAAGGCAATACTAGCTGGCATGTACATACCAATGCTCTGAAATAATAGAAACAAGATTATGTACAACATTGCAAAATGCAATACATTTCCAATAAAATTTGGGATCTATCACTTCATTATGGGAAAGAAAGATCATAATTGCTATATATTCATTGATCACAGGCAGAGAGAGAGTTATCAATGTAGGCTAGTTGAGTAAAAGGAAAATGTGACCTTAGGTTTTATCAGCTGAGCCATTTTCAAAACAAACATGGAAGCCCCTCTGCCATGTATGTGCAGTACAAATGAAAGGCACTTAGGATATTCTGTCTGGAAAACTGCTCAACTTGGGACACACAATATCAGAAAAGGTAAATTCAGGAACACGCACAGAAACAGGCTACCTGGATGCCTGAGGGACTGGAGAGCTCATTTTATGTTAATAGCAGCCCCCAGAAAKGCTTACTAGCTTACAAAAACAAAAGCTGAGTGGACACATGACTTCTCTGAAATAGAGCAAGGAGTTAAAACAGGGGAAGGGAGGAATCATACAAGCTAAAGATCAACTTGACCTGAACAAATAATTAATCACAAATAGAAGTCTTTGTRAGTTATAAAACAAACCTTATGATAAAACAACAGATCTGACATACTGAAAATTCTAAAATTAAATTCTGCAGGAGTCTCTCCCTGGTAAAATGAACTAGCTGTAAGAACTAGAGTTGTATGAATAAAGAAATAGTCAATTCTCTGCAATAGAAAGGGCTTGGATCATCCAACACTGCAATTACCTCTGAAGATGATGACTTAATATACATATTGTTCCTATTTATACCTTGAACTTTACCTGGGACTGTATTCATAATCACCGAGTACTTCTTCTTCCTACTCTTGTCACAGAAGGAAAGAAAACCAGATTTTTTTCTTTTATACAGTTGCTGTTACCCCTCATGGCTATGCTTCCAGGTTTGAAATCAGCTTTGTAGACAAATTTGATGTAGCCTTTGGAAGAGAAGGTGAGACAATGAGTCTGGGCTGCACAGTTGTCATCAATCCTGATATCAAGCGCTTCAAACCAGACATTGAGTGGTACAGAAACGGTGAGAATGTTTGTCAAGAAGAAACATAAACTTCTTTCATGTAAATCTTTACTTATTTCAACTTATGTGAATGTTACAGTTTGGTCATCAATTTCTCAKGTTTTCCAATGGTAATATTTTCTCKTTTTCAAKCAGAATTSTTTCAAAATTTAGTATTTTGGTGTRAAACCACAGAAAACTGACAAAGCACTCTGTCTTTTTGGGATTTTTTATTTAAAAAAAATTAAATTAGAAGCATTTTTATCAGATCCAATATCTATTTATAGAGCTCATATAGCTTTTACTATTTATTTATTTATACGCCAAGATATTTTTAAGTAGTTGCACAAATGTGCCATTAATAGCTGATAAAAAGCTATTGCTTTCTGAAGTTACGCTTTCAAATCAAAGACAAAGTTGACATAAGATAAGAATTAGATGCTATTTAYGACTGTTTTCAAAGACAGGGTGTTGTCCAACAAGAGCAGTCTCTTTTGTATTTCTAATCTATTCCAGTATTAGCTCCGTGTAGAGAATTTATTCCTCCGTAGATCCAGCTGGTTCTCATCATGAAATTCTCTGATTCCCAGGTGTTCCTATTACACCCTCCAAATGGGTCCTGATGCAGTGGAGTGGGGAGMGAGCCACTTTAACACTGACCCACGCAAACAAGGAGGATGAAGGTCTTTACACTCTGCGGGTGGCCATGGGAGAGTACTACGAAGAGTACAGYGGTTATGTCTTTGTTCGAGGTGGGATATGGTCTTGTGCACAGAACTCACTTCAGAGCTGAGCAAAACACGTTGGCAAAATCAGTCTCAGATATCTCAGGTGTTTCCCGCCCCTCCAATAAAAATGGAATAATAATTTTATATTAAAATATTCTAGCAATGTAGATTCCAGTTGTTATCACTGGAAAAAAAAAATCAGTGCATATGTCAGGCTTTGGTGTCACGTGCTGGAAAGCTTCTAAACTCCACTGACATTCTGAGGAGGAAATTTAGGGTATTATGTTCAGTACTGTGAACTCAAATCATGAGGAGGAAAAATCYACATAATAAGTTAAAAATGTATTTTTGTAAACTGCTAAGCTAGCTAAACTGCACTATTTTWATCAAGATTTTGCCTGTCATTTGAGGGGTTCTCTCTAATGCACATTGCAAGAAAAAATTCAGTGGAAAGGAAACACAAAGATCTGCACCTGGAGAAGCATAATCTCCATAATGCAGCAGTGCAGGCTGGTGTCTGTCTGCAGAGCTGCTTTTCAGAAAAGATTCTGGAGGACACCAAGGTGAATGTGGGCCCTTGTCACAAAGAAAGACAGTGGCATCCTGGGCTGCATTAGGAAAAGCACTGCCAGCAGGCTGAGAGGTGACCCTTCCCATCTGCTCAGCATTGCTGAGGCCCATCTAGAATGTTTGATCCAGTTCTGGGATCTCCCATACAATTGAGACACGAATTCACTGGAGTGAAGGGCTGGGAAGGTGATGTAGGGCTTGGAGCATCTTTCATGTGAGGGAAGGCTCGGAGAGCTGGGACTGTTCAGCCTGGAGAAGAGAGATCATAGGARGAGTTTATCTCTGTGGATAAGCACCTGATGGAGGGGAGTAGACATTGGAACAGGTTACCCAGAGAGGCTGTGGAGTCTCAGTCCTTGGATATACCCAAAGCCTGATTTGACATGGCCCTGGGTAACCAGCTCTGACTCTGCTTTGAGCCAGGGGCTAAACTAAGCAATATCTGGAGTTGTCTGCAGTCTCAACCATTCTCTGAAATAATGCAGCGAAGAGTAGAATTAAAACGTAAATTTTGTTTGCTTGTATCATCAAAAACTTTATTGAATTTCCATTGAGAAATATTTCTTTAAAAGGAGCATGGCTATCAGGTTGTGTGCTGATTCTATATCTGTCCCAGCTGCTCAAAGCAGCTGAAGTGTGTAATGCTAATTCAAAATGCTCTGGAAATTCTTGGCTCTGAGACCATGTCCAGAACAGCTCCTTGTTGTCAAGTCCAGCAGAGCTGTGTGAGATAACAACCTGCTCAGAAAATATAGCTGAAGCAGATGTTTTCATCAGCTAAAGAAAGAGTCTAGTACCTGTGACAAGAAATAGGCCTTCTCTGTCTTTATTTGTTTCACACTGTGCTGCCGTATAAATTCTGATCACCCTCAATCCTATTGCATCTTCTAGCACACATCTTCAGTGTGATCTGACTGAACCCACAGCCCCTTTCAGCAGGGTGGCCAATGGGTGTGTTTACCAAATTCTAATTACATTTATTATAGTCTACCTTCCTATTTAAATAGCCCCACAGGCTTGGTTGGCTACAGTATTCCTCATTGCTCCTCCTAAACTGTGGCCAAATTTGCTTTAAATGTCAGCTGCAGTATTTTAGCTGGAGAAGTTGTCTTTCTGTGTCACACAGAGAAATCTTTCTGTGTCTCAGTGGAAGGGAGGCTCATAATGTWATGTGTTCAGATGGGCTTCGAGAGCCCTGTGTGACTCCTCTGCCTTGGCTACAGGTCATCATTTGTCAGCGAGCCATCAGGGATGAAATCCTAGCCTCCTAAAGGAGCAATGATCAGCAATGCTGGCTCTCCCAGCTGGTTCCCAGTCTGCCTGGGAAAAAAAACTGTGTTGTCTCATGTTCTGTCAAGTGGTAAATAAGGGCAATTAAAACCTTTCATAAAGAGATCACTGAAGACATGTTGTTGTTACCGTTGATGTTCTTATTATTTTCTGATGGTAATTGGATTATTTACTCTGTATGTTGCCATTTTAAGAAATGCATCTGGTTACCTGTAATTAGAACCTGGACTTAGCAACTTTGGCACAGCTCCAAAAGCTCCGTGTGATGCTACTCTGCCTATAAAAGAAGACACAGTAAAGTGTGGCTGGTTTTGTTTTGGTTTTGGTTTTTGTTTTTGTTTTTGTTTTTGTTTTTAGCAAGACTATTGTTTTACCTAATGAAGCATATTAAATACTCTTGTAAGGCATTTTTTTCCTCCAAATCACAAAAAATAGGGATTACTGTTTATTGTAAAACAAAATCCTGTAATGCTTTCAAATRTTAATCCTTTATAAGAACTCTGGGGTTTATGGAATGTATGAATAGCACTCATCAGCAAAATATTTTTATTCAGGAATATATGCCTTAGTCAGGTCTTCTTTTGAAGTAGCTCACAATTGTACAAATTGATGTTATTCTGTGGAGAAACAATATTTCTTATTTGAAAGTCTTTCACACACTCTTCCTGTAAAGATTATTTTTCTCTATGTGAAAATTACGCCACCTCACAAATCAGACTGTGTAAACAGTAAAATTCCCCAGTGCCCAGCACTGTGCTCTGTTTTTTAAAGCTTTAGATAAGACATGATCAGAAGCTGATGCTGGAGTCAAGGACCTTTGACATCAGCAGTCCCAGATTTGTGATAAACACTTGAAAGGAACAATACACTCATCCCTATGAAGGTTACATTCCACAGAGATAATGTATGTGTAACATAATTCAACTTCAAAAGGTTTTGATACTTTGCAGTTCATAGCCAATCAAAATCAAACAATGAAGGACTATGAGTGGAGATCAAATATTTAATTCAGTATTTTTATATCCAATGGGTGAATACTTTTGATTCAGCTATTGCCTACCTGCCAAGTTTTTTAGTTCAACAGTGTCTCTTGCAGCTCCCTAACCAGAATACATGGTACTAATTCTATTTATAATGCCTAGGCAAATTACACTTGCAGTATACTGTAACATATTAAGCATTTGAAAATGTTGCAAAGAAAAAGCCAAAACCYAGAAAAACACTGGCAATATAAAAGGAATACTTTTTTTTTAAGCCAATAATGGGACTTCTTTTTTGGTTGAGTAGGAACACAGTTCAGTCCTTAAAGACTAATAATTGTGAAAGAATAGTGGCTCACATTAGAAAACATATTTCTCCATCCTCATAGATGCTGATGCTGAAATCCCTGGAGCCCCTGGTGCACCACTGGATGTGCAGTGCTTGGATGCCAACAAAGATTATGTCATTGTCTCCTGGAAACAACCTGCTGTCGATGGAGGAAAYCCTATCCTTGGATATTTCATTGACAGGTCAGTGAGCATGCTGGACTCAAGATTTTGCATTACTGCTCATTCTAACTCAAAAAATTAAAAGCACATTGAAAAAAACTGAGATCAAATATTGAGATCAAATAGTCATTTGTTATTTTCATTCTTCTTGTCAGCCAGAAAAAATTATTTTTTTTTAGGTTGTCTTGGCCTGATCTAACTTTCATGGAAGTAATCACATCTTGCTTCATTTAATTGCATGGAAAGGATTTTGTGAGATCTGCGTAGCTCAGCCCTTGCTGCTTCCTCTGARGCTTGAGAGGCCTCAGAATTTTGTAGGGTTTGGTAGCTTACAGKATCTTCTCCTGCATCAGGCAGCTGTGGCTCCATCTGTACCAGAATTCTCTTGCCTCTCTCCTAATAGTTACTATGTACCAGAAAGCAAAATGTTATCTCTAAGATGCTTGGATGTCTTTCCCGTTTATTGTTGATATTCAAGCTCTTAGATTCACCAATTTCATGGAAATAATTTTTTAAGAAAAAGAAACCTCCRTGTSTTACATACAGTGGCAGGAACTTAGMAGYCYGTGTTTTAAGAAATTGAGTCAGTATTTTGAGACTTACAGTGATTTTCAGTGCTGGTAATATTTGTGTGAATTTCAGTAATAGAGTGTATCATTAGTAATATGAGGTTCCTCTGGGTTCAAATGCATGTAAAAATCCCCCAAACATTTTATACATAAAAAGTGCCATTATATTATGCCCTTGTATACATATAAATTACCTATCTATAATTACATATCTCTAAAAAGAAATGAAATAAACGTGCCATTCAAGTATAACGTTACGTTTGATAATTTTTGAGTCTCAGTCGCTGATGTAACTAAGCTCTTCTAGGTGTAAGCTACAGCTCTTTAGCATTCATTGAAAAATCCTAAACAAAGCACAGGAATAGATTCTGAACAATAATCCCATTTAAAAGTAGGCTRTTGAGGGATGTTAGCACTGAGAGTAATTGCAAGAGAACTGGCATTTTGCTTTTTCTCTTGTGTTTACCTCCTTTATTCTGCGTTTGCTCCCAAATTCAAAGCTGTGTTACTGCTCTCCAGTGTTGGATCCCACTGAAGGAATTTAGGGACCCAAATATTCAGCCAGGGTAGCCCCTAAATAGCTCATGGAATGAGGGGGTGGCCTGAGCCAGCAGAACTGCTCTGTGCTAATGCAAGAGGCAAAGCTTGGGCTTCCCTTACCCCAAGCAGACACCAGAACCACAAAACTGCCCTGACTGGGAGGGTAACAATTCTCATGAGAGATTCTTGCATGTACCAAGAAATCTGGGTAGGAACTGTAACATTCCCTTTGGCAGATATCTCACTAGCAATAAATAGCATTTCCCAAGCTGCAAGGTCCCATTACTGTTGACCATATTGCTGGGTACTGGAAAGCCACCACCACGGGCTTCCCCTGCTCCCTGAGCTGAAGGGGCTGCTGGTCATGTCTTCCTTTTGCCAGAAACCAGCCTCCTGATGMGTGTGAGTCTTCACAGTTGTGGGACCAGCACCACCACACTGGAACTTGTCAYTGTGCACCCCAGGCTCCCCTGGGCTGGTATCTGGAGCAGGGTCTGATTAAGTGCCTGACTTCAACATCGTTCACAGCCATTTCTGTGCTGGGCTGGTACCAGAACTCCCAGTGGGGGTCTCCTCACCCCATGAAGCCCAGCATCCTGTGGGATGTACAGGGCAGCATTGTGCAGGAAAGATGAACTTGTGTCCTTCAGGCAACTGCAAGAGATGCAGAATTCCTATCCCTGCAAGTATGCTAAAGCTGACACTCCCCACACATACTTTGGAGAGTTTGAACAGTGGAGGGGTTTCTGCTCCTATCCCTTCTTCAGCTCAGGAAAGAAGGGGTGCAGCTGTGAGGGATTTAGTGCATGCCCAGCTGGTGCTTCAGCCTGACGCCTTAGTGCAGCTGCTTTGATGTCACCAGGATAAAATTCTGCTGAGGAAACTGGTACAGACCAGCCAATGAACACGAACAGATGGTGAAGCTGCAAAGGTGTGCGGGTGCCCTGAGCTGGTGTTTTTCCCTTCCCAGCACTGCTCTTGCTGTTTGTATTTTTTAGGTGTGAGGTCGGCACCTCCCACTGGACCCAGTGCAATGAGAATCCCGTGAAGTTTGCTCGCTTTCCTGTCACTGGTCTGATTGAAGGCCGTTCCTACATTTTCCGAGTCCGAGCTGTGAACAAAGCTGGCGTCAGCCTGCCATCCCGGGTGTCRGAGCCCGTGGCTGCTCTGGATCCTGCAGACAGAGCCAGGCTTAAAAGTAAGATGTGCTTTTTACAGGTTGMCTGAGAGGTTTAGAAGTCATAAATCATTCCAAAAAAACCAACAACAAAACACCAAAGTATGACTATCAACTCATAAGCCTTCGAAATCCCACTAGAGGGAGCAATGCAAACCAAAATATTCTGGAGACAGCTTTGCCAAGAAATCATCTCAGTGCTCTTTGCACTGAGTGTTCTATCTGCTGAAGTGGCTTTGGCTGACTGCAGTGCTGTGCTCCAAACTTGCAGGAAGGGGGGGAAAAGGCACAGGAGAGTTTAATTGCCTAGAGAGRCTTGCTTTTGTTCCACCAACAAAATAGCTGAACAGATCCTGTGAATAGTCTCTCTCTGAGCCACAGACAAGGGTGGCTGATTCTGTGCTCATGTGACAATCCAAGACTTGCAATAACATCAGAACAAAACCAGGACAGCCCAACAGATCCCAGGCTCTCTGCTGTAAGGACAGCATTTTACAAGTCAAGGGTATTTCTCCTGCGGCCTCACAATGTCTCAGACATTTTGCTTCCAAATCGACCTCTCTACCTCTATTTAGGCATAATCATTGCCTAAAATAATTTTAGACTTTATTCTAAACCTATTTCTACATATTTCTGAAGTTTTCCTATTTAATATAGTCCAGTGTGAGGGGTTATTTTATACAAAACTACAGTGCTCCCACAGTCCCAGTTTGTATGAGTTAGTGTGTATAATGCTGCAGCCAGATGATCGAGGTTCCCATTCAAGATAAAACAAAAGGTCAGAGGAAGGAGATTTGGCACTGCCAAGAAACACTGCACTCAGTCAGACATGTGAAACCCTAAGTCTGGGGTGKGGGAGGGCTCATCTTCTCAATGGGCAGCATGGAAGCTGGCACAGGAGATGAAGTCTGGCTTTGGTGGCCTATTCCTATTATATCTCCCCCTCTCATCCTCCATAATCTTTTCTCCCCACCTGCTCCCTCTCTTCKTGCATCTCCAAAGCAGATCAGCCAATGCAAGGTGAACAATGTGGAGGCAGAGAACAGCACTGGCCAAAATTATCTCTGGAAATGCACTGAGCTGGTTGAAAGCTGAATGCAGAACTGCAATAGTTTGATAACATTTTGGTTGCTCAGACAGCCACCCAAATTTATCAAGTGGACATGTTGAGTCAGGCTGAGCCRTTACTGTTTGTGACTGTGACCCTTGATTTAAAAGCTTGTGATGTGAGGGGAAGTGGTTAAAAAGAGACAAGATGCAGCCTGCAGGAATTTGCCTGTAATAATGTAAGTGAGCTGTTAAACCAAAGGAATACAGGATGGAAAATAAAGCTGAAACTAATTCTCTGAAAATGATGAGCTGAGTGAACCAAATACCTCTGCTTGTCACCTAGGAGACTTCAGTGACATTTCAGGAAGGAATAGATGTTTCAKTGGATTAAGCTTTCTAGCTCTGTTGACTGCTGATCTGCTCTCAATATTCAAGCTGGGAAGCCTACAACTAGCTTGGGTTACTAGCTTTATTACATGAGCAACAGCCACAGCATTACCCAAAAATGGAGCTCTTAGTTTTGAACCATGAAAGGGTCTGTTTTCTCATTGTTTGAAAATTTCCTGGTCTCCTATTTCCTTGTTATCTCTGACATTTGTTTCAGGTCACCCTTCTGCTCCTTGGACTGGACAGATTATTGTGACTGAGGAAGAACCTGCAGGTAAACAYGGCCCTTTTGCCTACAAAAGTCTAATGTGAAGCTGGCTGAGTAATTAGGAAAACTCTGAGTGAGTTCAGTGGACTTTGGCACACACCCAAAATTTGTTGTTCTGAGAGCTGCTTGACCTTGAATAACTCAACGACTTGGTTGTGGGGGTGAGGTTTCGTTATTCAGGACTTAACAAAATCATGCTTAGAATTAAAAGAAGGAAATTTAAACCAAGTATTTAGGAGATTTTTAACTATATTTTACAAAAATATCAGGTGATGACATATATTAATACTCCTATTTTTTAATTATGATGCTGATTCTGATACAAAAATGAGAGAATTAAATTCGAGTTCCCTTTCCTTTTCTTCTTCCCTGTCTGTCAGAGGGTGTTGTTCCTGGTCCCCCCACAGACCTCCGAGTTATTGAGGCCACCAAGAACTATGTTGTGCTTAGCTGGAAACCTCCCGGACAGCGGGGCCATGAGGGTATCATGTACTTTGTGGAAAAGGTAAAATTGGACAAAATCAGGATCATGCTCTGGCAATATTCTACATTTGTTTTGTCATCTCTTCTGGACTTCTGGTCAACTTTCACTTCTGTCTGAGACTTACAARTTAGGACTAGGATTAGAAGTTCATCAAGACAACGGACAGTAGATTAAGATAAACTAGGAATAAAAGAAAGATGGGAAATAGGACAGTAGATGAAGAACGTGTCACACCCTGTAATAATCTTCTTGAATTRTGTCATTGACCTACCTGGAGTAGACAGAACAAAATTCCCTCTATAATGTGAAAGGACAGAGCAAAGTCACATGCTTATATATACATATATGTCTCTCATATGTATATATGTATATATATATGTGACACATATTTATTTCTATATACATGTATCTCATATATGCATATGATAAATATATATAAAATTTGTATAATTAAGCTTGTCTGGCAGGACAGATGATTAACATTTTGTAGGGAAGCATTCTGCAAGAGTTTCTTGGCATCAGCACTTTCTATTCCAGCTGCCTTGTCATGTTTATCCTCTACATTAGCTTTCCATTTGCTTCACCTGCTTGACAAAATCACAAAAGTTCTTTTCTGATTTCCTAGAACAGAATCAGTTTTCATTTCAATGTTCTGCTTTTTGAGGTGTTTTTGCATGGCTGCTARCCTAGAAAATTCTTCACACCATCACCCTTTCTACTTGCATCTCTTGGCTCATGAACTTTTTTATCAATGTTTTTTCCTATCAGTCTAGAGGTGTCATCAAGGGATACATAAATATCTTCCCATTATGTGTTTTCCATCTCTCATACAAAATCTGGTCTAAATAGATGAGTTTCACTTAGCAACAGCCTTAGAGAGGATGAATATATGAATTTTGAGTTGCCATATAAGAAAGCTTTTTAATAACCGATTGCATGCTGAGTGCTCAGCACTAATGTCACACAGYCAGTTAATATTCTCCTGAGAATTTTAATCCCTCAGAAACCAGAACCATTACTTGAAATTATACTTAATGTAAATCAAAGCAAAAATTAATTGCTAGTATTAGTGTTATAAATGTTGTGGTATGTAGAATTCCTAGTCACAGAAGTAAAAACAATCCACAAATTAATTGCATATATTAACTTTTTTTCTGGAAAATGAGGGTCTAATCCTGATTAATTCCGAAAGCCACCCCAAAAACATTAAGACTCCCACAAGAACATCTAGAAGAAAAGAGGTTTGGTCTTTGCATAATGCTGAATATCTGCAGAACTGATTTTGAAAGTGGTCCAGACTGGGTGAAGTTAACAACATCACTTCCTTGCAGAGGAAAGGATATAGCTTTGGTATATTAAAACCAGTAAATTTTTATGTATGTTTTCTGGAGCAAGTGGACATCTGGCAGATTCATAAGCTTTGAAATGTGTTCATTCTGTAGAAAGGCCAAAAAAGGGGATGTATCTCCCTATTCTCCACATGAATTTGGTGGTCCAGTGAGACAGCCTTGTTGTGTGAGGCACTCAGCCTTCAGACACTTCTATTCTAAACGTGGTTTTTGGGTTTGACTGCAGTGCGTTGCTGGCACAGAGGAATGGCAAAGGGTGAACACCGAGATCCCCGTGAAATCCCCTCGCTTTGCAGTTTTTGATTTGTCTGAAGGCAAATCCTACTGCTTCCGAGTTCGCTGCTGCAATTCAGCTGGAATTGGTGAACCCTCAGAAGCAACTGAAGCCACTGTAGTGGATGACAAACTTGGTAAGTGTGTGGTCGTGTCGATTAAATTACCTCCATGGGAACTTTTCAGTTTATGGTGTAATTGTTTTGTCTGCAGGCAGGTAGCTGCCCAGAAAATAATTCAAGCATGAGAAGTAGTCAGCGATTTATTCCCTTTCACTAAAATTTTGTTTTTGTTTGGGTTGTTCAGCCTTTATTGTACAGTCAAACAACAAATGCAAACCAAGGAACTTAAGCTGCAAATAATGATGCCAAGAAYGGCAAAGACTGCAAATAGCAAAAGAAAATGAAAACTCAAGGAAGTACAAAAATGTTTTGTTTTACTTAGAGTCTTTATTGAAAATAAGCCCAGACATCAGCAGAGTCTAACCTTGCTTGTTTGCCAAATTAAACAAGAGTGAAGAATTTAATACTTCCATGAAAGCAGAGASTATTTTCACTGGAAGAGAAGTCAAGATGTTCAATACAGTAAATCATCAGTAGCTACACCTACATTACCAATTTGTTTCCAAACAGCAATGTGGATTTCAGTCCAATTCCCAGACSGTCTCTGTTCACTTCATATTGACTTCTTGGAGCCCTTGGATGCACATGAACTACAGTTTTTTAGAGGAGTAAAACATCTCTTCTCAAAAAACACTGTTGACACACGTTGCCACTTAACAGGAGCCATGGTTTCTGGCTTGCCCTGGGAGCTGCACAAGACTTCATTGTGCACCTAGTGCATTTTCCCTTTTAGAAAGATCCAAATCACATCTCTGGTGCAGTTAKTCAGCACAAGGGGATAAACTAAATRCAGTTTWAAGGAAATGCACTGAATCCTAGGCAGTAGAGAASTGAGGAACCTCACCACCAAAGTTTTAAACCTACTATTTTGTCCTGACAGATTACTTAAATCAGAGAAGCGTTTTGTAGATTAAATATGTACCAGTCATGCTAACATAATGAAGATCAGAATTTCATACTTATTTTATTTGTAAGTTTTAACTGGCTGGCCACCAATTTATTTCTGCTTATCTCGCACAGATATTCCCAAAGCTCCTGGCCGTATTATGCCAACTAGGAACACAGACACTTCAGTTGTTGTCACTTGGACAGAGCCCCCAGATGCCAAGGAGCTGGTTGGGTACTACATTGAGTCAAGTGTGGAAGGATCTGGTCGTTGGGAACCATGCAACAACAATCCAGTGAAAGGCACAAGGTAATTAATTGTAAAGCATGGAAATTGTGGTCACCAGATTCTGATTTACTGGATGTTTGTGCTTTCCAGCCATTAGTAGTAGTAGAGCTAATCTCTSCATGGCAGCCAGCAGGCTGGAATCCCTCTTGCAGATGAAGTTCATAAGAAGTTATAAAAACATATTTCAAACTGTGAGTCTTGTCCAAAGAGAAATTATAATCAACCTTATATTAGAAATGATTAGTCAAGGGCGAAGAAACATGGACATTGCTAGTGAAGAAAAGAGAAGCAGCTTGCTGCTTCTAGCTGTTGTACAGCCTATCAGTTTGATGAAAAACAGGGCATTGAGGAATGACTGAAGTTACAAATGTGGAAAACTTAGCTGCATAATGTTTGGAAGCAAAGTGCTTTGTTTTGGAAGACTGCTCTAAACATTTCTGGACTGTGTATCCAGACTGTCAGGAGGACATGTGGACTGTATCCCACTTACAATATTATTTTCTGACTGCTCTTTCACTTGTACTCATTAAGAAATCAATGAACACTCTAAAATATCAGGTACAAACTTGCATTTCTTACCAATATGAAGCTTGGTCTCTGGTCAGAAAAAATAATTAAGATTTAAAACTTATAGAGACAAATCAGATTTGGTTTTATTTGAATAAGTGTGTAATCTTCAGAGTCTGAAGGAGTAAGTGCAGAACTTTTTCTCAAGTGGATTGATGTCAAGACAAAAGTAGTCCCTTCTTGTTATGAGTGATTCTGCTTATTTGTACTTGCTGTTTGTGACAACCCTTATTAGATAAGTAAGACTCTGCTAAATACTCCTGACCAGCTTTGTTGTTTAGAAGGGCATTGTAATGCTTTGTATATCAGAAGTACCTAAAACCTCACTTGCTTGAACACAGGCACAGCAATTTTAATGTATTCTCCAGTGCATTTCTATTRCATTTATATTTATGTGTGCCAGTATTACATCCTTTCATATATATTTCTATGATTTTTGTTGTAGTTATATTGAAGTTTCATGCTCTTTGCTTATTTTAAAATATGAAATGTGACCTTTATTCACCACAGAAATTAAAATATTGTTCTGAGTTATTATATATTGTGTTATAAGTTCACTGCACAGTGTGATATAATGTGTATATAACATACAATTCCATTGTATATAATATATAATGTAGTCATGCACAGGCTATCTGTTAACGCTTGGTTTTTCTGCCTGAGTCAATCTTAAAGCATTAGCTGTATTTCACAGCTTACCTTATGCAGTGCATTTTGATTTTTTCTGCACACATCCTGGTGAAAGCAAATTATTTGGAAAAGTCTGGTAGAATCGGTAGGGAAAATTCTGCTTTGAAAATTTTGATTCAGGTTTTCTTTTTTCCCCCAAAATAAAACTTTGGTTTTGTTTTCCACATTTTATTTGCTTCATATGCCATTGCATGATGTCAGCATTGGTAGTGTAATTGCTAATGCATTATGAAGTAGAACAAAATAAAAGTAACATGAAATAAAATACACTTAAAATACTTATTGAAAAATGAATGAGGTTTTAAAGAAAAAAATTGTATTTGCAAACCATTCTGTCCCTAAATAAATGATTCCTGTCTTTGGAAATTTTGTGTTTTCAGGATGGACACCAGAGAAATTTAGGAGGGTTTTTCTTAARTGACAATTAGGTTGTCAAGTCGAAAACTTATTCAAATAAAAGAATTTGCCTGACTTGGATTATTGTCATGTATAGAATCAAGAAAGTGAAGTACAAAAATAATCTAGCCCCTGTACAATGCCCTGTATTTTTTTTTGAATTCTGCAATTTTTCATTTATGATTGGAATGGATTTATGGGAACCTGTGTTACATGTGTCTTTAATTTGTGCACAAAGATATCTGCAARAAGGAAATATAGATCTTAGCTGTGCAGATTTTTACATTTTTCTATTTGGAAGGATGGATTTTATACACTGGCAGAAGTGAGACAGACCCTGTGGTAACACAGAAACTTGTGTAGTCTCAAGAAGAAAAGAGTGTTGAAAGGGTGCACCTAAAGAGAGAGGAGTTTAGACATTATTTTTGTTGTGTGGTATGTTCTGCATTCCCTGATCTTCATATAAGTAACTGGGGTCGTGGTTTATCCTTGGTTTTTCAGAAACCAGAATAAATTTTATGGAAGAAATACTTTCTTTTCCCCCTTAAGATTTTTATTTAATTTATATTATTTTCTAAATATTCATTTACTGGTTTGATTTAGATTCGTTTGCCACGGGCTCAGCAATGGTGAGAAGTACATTTTCCGAGTCAGAGCTGTTAATGCAGCCGGGCTCAGTGAATTTTCACAGGAATCAGAGCCTATAGAGGTGAAAGCAGCCATTGGTAAGCTATTTTCCATTGCCTTTTTCAATAGTATTAAACAGTATTTCAATAGTATTTTCAGTAGTATTTACTTAATTAAATGCGTTCTCAGCAATTATTTGTAACTAATTAATTGCTTTGTTTCACAATGTTCACAAATAATTTATTCATAGATTCTATAATCTCACAGACATAGTTTCACAATCACTGCACTCTTGTAGACTGCTCACCTTCACCATCCAGTTTTCTTCAGGTGTTTGTTGTGAATCACTGTACGAGAGCACTGCCAAGTTCACTTCATAGGTATCCTGGAAAATGGGAATGTCATTTTGATTCTGTAATCTGATATATCACCTCTAAGGCACACCATCTTATGTACAGTAATTTCCTAAGAAATTTGTTTCCATGCCTCAACCTAACACCCAGTGCAATGTGTCTTTTGCAAACCTTCTATAACCCYGTGTGTTCTCCCCTTGCTGATGGATTGCTTCTGTTTGCCGCTGCCTGAACTAATCCACRAAGATTAATGAGATCACTGGGCTAGAATAAATTGCATGTCTGCAACACCCTCACTCCCATTTGTATTGAAGCTGCATACCTCTCAGCCTCAGAGCAGAGATACGTGGCCTGGGGCAATTTTGTGAGATCATCTTGATAGGATCAGAAATGTGACCTGGAAGATCTAATACTAAAATATTTGTAGCAAAGTAAGAATATTATTAACTTTACATCTTTTTTTCTGCTCTAGACCTTATTTAAGAAAGCAGTATTTGTGAGCAGGCTGAGAGGTATTCTATGCATTTCAAATTTTCTTGAATTCAAGCTTAACCTTTTGTGTGTATTGACTTGTCATACTTTCACTGTATTGTTTGCTGCATGCATTTCTTAATTCTGTTGCCTAAATGAAGAAAAAAAATGTATTCTAAATCCAAATGTCTTTGCTGTTTTCTGGCAATTGTAGGGGAAGGATTGCCTCATGGTGTGTGTCCTGAACTGAGTGGTAAAGCTGCTGGACTAACAGACCGCACTACCAGCTGGGAAGGCATGCATGGGGCCTCCCAGCCTATCTTTGACACAGATGCTTTGCTAAAATGCAACGCTAAATTTAATAGAGAGACACTACCCAGTAGCTGTGACAAACTGGGGAGTACAGGAGACAGTAACACCAGAGAAATGGTTAAGGACGTTGTCACGTCTGCACCACAAAAAGCTGCTGCTAAGCAGGCAAGTAAGTCTCAACCCAGGGATCTCTTGACAGTGGAAAAAGTTACAAAGAAGAAAGATACAGGTGAGAATGAAWAAAATAAATAGATTTTGCTGCTTTGGTAGGTCCACTTCAGACTGCTGTAACTTCTTTTCAGCTGTGCCACAAGTGAATGTGCTCTACAGTGATGCATCTTCTATCAAACCCATTAATTACGTGCTCCACTCTCCATTAAGATCATTATGCATATAATGGTATTGGTGATCTCTTTACAAAATTAGTGGTTACTGAAAGTGAAACATAGGAACATRGTTAGTAATCTAATGGCTTGTTTGACTATATATTAATGTATCCAAATCACTTCAGTARTTTGTTAGGAATCTGGTTACCTAGTTCTCTGCTTATATATTTGAGAAGGAAACAAAATCTGATTATGATGGTAAGCATAAAAATCTGTGTTTCATTAGGATATATGGAGATCCTTTGTGGATTTTAGCCTMRGMTACATCTGACACRCTGTGCTAATGAATGTTTTGTTCTCTGATASTGATAAGTAATGAGAAAACCTATCRARTTACAGGCACATACACAAAATTATGTTTTAGGTTTTCAGGTCCTGAACACTTATTGTGCCCAAGATATGTGGGACTTTARTTTCAATYAAGTCCTGGTACCCAGCCAGTGAACTAAACTCCTCCCCAGGCCTCTGCAGTGAGATGCAAAAGGCTGTGCAAAATGCTCAACAGAAAACAAAGTAGAGGCACCTGGGGCTATTTGACACCAATACAAAACATTACAGATTAAAGGAAACATATATGATGTGGGATTTCCATCCAAAGTACTACTTCAGGGTCACAGCTAGGGCTTTTCGCTGGGATGTTACGTATTGGGTGTGGGTAAGCATTTCCCTACTAGATACGAAAGAAATATAAGAAAGTGGGTTGGGATTAAGTGAATGATTTCTGCATTGTTAAAAAAAATCAAAGAAGGAGGATTATGCCGCATATTTTTAATGTAAGTTCCAGTAACAGACATGTTCCATTTGTGGTCAGTCTGCAGTGCCTATGATCACTGTGCCTTCTTTTAAGGTAAGGTCATATGCTGGGTGCAATGATAAAATTTTCACAGTGTGTAAATTTAAAAGAAAGAAACAGATAAAATCAATTTTTGGGAGGAAAGAATGTGAGACTAATTTTTTTTTTTTTAAAGGAATGACAATGAATATTGTAAGTGTCAAAAGGGGGGTTTGCTTTCTGCAAAAGAAAACAAATCATTGCATCTCTAATATTTTTTTAGTTCCTCATTTTTCACAGTATTAAAGTGAGTCCTGATCACTTGCATCAGAGCTGCAATTGCCACACATTCTTTCACTATGTATCAGCTTGGTTTTTGAAAGCAAGGGATCCTGAGAACTAATTCCTATGCGGTTTGGACTTCTGCATTTGGTTTGTGGATGGTTTTGTCCTGCATTTCTTATTCCATCTCCAGAAACTTCTCTCGAGCACATAAATATTGTCCAAATCAGGAAACACAGGATGGGAGCCGCCTGAACACGGTAAGTGAAAGCCAGCCTGAAATATTGCCTCCTACTCACACGTTATTCACCTTGAAACAGCTCCTCCATCTCCACCTTATGACATYGTGGTACTCGAGAGTGTTCGTGACTCGATGGTGCTGGGATGGAAACAGCCTGAAGCCATTGGGGGAACTGAAATCACCGGCTACTACGTGAACTACCGGGAAGTGGTGGATGGAGTTCCTGGGAARTGGAAGGAGGCCAACATCAAGGCTGTTACTGAGAGGGCATACAGGGTAAGAGGTTAATTCCTGTTATTGCTGGGGGAGTGGACAGTATTTTCAAATCAAATCTCAAAGGGAGGTTGGGATGAATTACAATTCAGTGTTTGGGTAACTGTTCAGAGGGTTTAAATACATGATGGTAAATTTATTTAGCTCTATYAAACTTCTCTGAAAAGTTGTTTGTACACTTATTTGTTAGTCTGGCACTAACTGTAAATTCACTGACGTAGTCTGATATTTCTRAGTCAGGTCCTCACAATAAATGGAATTCCTACTGTTTTGGTGGACATATCCCAGTACTTGCTGGTGCTGAAACCAGCTCTGTGCCAGCTGCTTTTTGTGATCAGTTCTTGACCCAATTTAGGGACAGAGCTAACTACAACCTTGTTGAGCTGCTTTAGAAATGAAAAGCAATGCCAGGGCTGAGTTTCACCTCACTGTGAGGACAACTCTTGCCTTACGTGAACTTGCTCCGTACCACGGGACTAAGATGATTGTTGAGCAATACCCTGTTTCCTCCCTGACTACCAAAGTGCCTGCCAATAGAAAAAAGGGGTTTGCAATTTGAGKGTGCTAAGATCACTCATGTGTGCTCCATCACTGATCAGAGGAAAAGCCAAGATAGTTATCACCTTAAGTTGTCAATAATGCTTTCCATCTTCAGGCACACTGAAAAGCATGCTCCCACATTCAATAAYTGTCATTGTGACTTCCTTCTGAAGCTTGAATCAAAGTTAATAAGTACCATCTTATTGATCYTGCAGATCCAAGACCTGAAGGAAAACATGGTGTACCAGTTCCAGGTGGCTGCTGCTAACCTGGCRGGGCTTGGGAGACCCTCCAAACCCAGCAATCCCTTCAAATGYGAAGAATGGAGCATTGCTGTGCCTGGTAGGATCCTGAGTGGGACAATTATCTAATGCAGGCAGTTTGCAGGGGAGCCAACGGGGCACTGAAGTTCATGCCCCAGCACTTTGATTTAGTGCCATTACAATGATGCATTACATAAACCCTATTTAATTAGTAGCATTTTACAAGCAGCTTGGATTTTCTTTGTTTGTTTGTTTGTTTTTTTTTTTTTTTAATCTTTCCTGCTCAGTTCCTCCACGGTGTCTGGCACTTTGCTTTCTAGACATAAATAACTCTCTAAGGTACAAGGTGGAGAAGAATGAGGTCTTGTAACCTTTATCTAAATGTATCACTACAAGGCCAGACCCCTGACCTTTWAATATTCATCAAAATGAATGAAAACAACCTCCACTGACTTCAGTGGACTTTAGACCAGTCCTTGAAGCAGCACATTAGTTTAACAATTAACTTATTTCCCYGAGTTTGGAGATTATTTGTTGATTTTGTAAGCTCATGAATATTTGACCAAGATACCAATCTCAACCAATTTGATTGGGGTTTGGGCTAGTCTTTTTAATTGGCATGGGTTGTGTTTACATTAGGTCCAGATATGACACAGAGGAGCTAAATGTTATGCAAGTCCTGWGTACAGCTCTAGGTTCTGTCTGATTTTGGGTTCTGGAGTCTTATGCTTTGGTCCCTTCAGTATTTATTTTGACATCACAACTCCAACTTTCACCTTTCAGGGCCACCTCATGATGTCAAATGCACAGAAGTYAGGAAGGACTCTCTGGTTTTGCTGTGGAAGGAGCCAGTTTACTCTGGTCGTAGTCCCGTRGTGGGTTATTACGTTGACATGAAGGAAACTGAAGCAAAGGAGGAACGCTGGAGAAGTGTCAATGAGAAGCCGCTTCAAAAGAAATACTTGAAGGTAAAAAGCTGAAGATTCAAATACGGGGATAGCAGCACAACCTCGAGGAAGTCAGTCATGGATAGCATCATCCTGTGCTGATCATGGCCCCACTTATCAGTCGGCCAAGGATACCTGCATAGTCAGACAAGAGAGTAACTCCAAAGACAAACTGACAAGCCTAAAAATACAACAAAGCACTGCTAAACCCAAATACCATTCTTGTGACAGGAAGTATCCCTAGCATTTTCTGGCTCAGAGGGTAACACTGTAGGAAAACAGATGGCACAAACCCAGATATGATAATGTGGCTAGTGRCTTTTCTAATACTCAGTATCCTCTCTTCACATGTCACAGCAAGTTAAACCCAAGTTTTTTTGCATTTATTATGGCACATAACTTTGTGGAATGACTTCTAAATAAGAGCATCAGTATCTCAGTTCTAGAGATATGTCTGAAGTAGAGTTGCTATTTTTATGCTTTTCAGAATATTTGAAAGACAAATCACTTTGAAGTGTGATCCTTTCATATATGTTTTGAAGGAGTATTCAGAGGTGATAAAATGTCAGTATAATTCCTCAAGTCACTGCAATTAAGTCTGTACAATTAAATGCCCTCTTGTTTCTAAACAGGTGTGGCTGGCACTTATTTCCCTGATAATTTCATTTTTCAAAGCCAGCATTTATCTGCAGTAAAAGACTATGATGTTTCAAAGGTCAACGTACATGAGTTAAAAACATTCTGTTCCAAAACCAATGCTCCTTTTGCAAAGAAATCAATGAGAGCAGTGACGCTGCCTGAACATTAACCACGCACACRAGGAAGGAGCAAGTCACACGGATTAGTCATGTCACTCTGGAGCTGAATCTRAAAAAAAAAAAGAACTGGAAAAGAAAAACAAAACAAGAAAGGAAATGGAATTGTCAAATACCTAGACTGATCTTAATAAGTATGAAATTAAAATCAGTGTTTTTCAACATATCATCTGTGTGTTTTTGGATTCTCCAGATAAGTGGCCTAACTCAAGGTGTGAGCTACGTGTTTCGTGTGCGGGCAACAAACCAGGCYGGTGTTGGGAAACCATCAGATGTCACAGATGCTGTCATAGCTGAAACACGACCAGGTTTGTTAGAAATACTTCCTCTTTGTCGTCATATTGACACAGGTTCCTGTTTGTGCAATGTRTTTACCTGCAGGCTACATGCCAAGAATCTGATCCCTCTCAAGTCCAGCTTTTTTATGAAGCAAGATATGAGTTGAGGGCCATATCTTWAATTCCTTGTCTGGTATATTTTCAGGTCAGAACAGATTTTCTTATCATAACTACAAGTTCAGGAATATAAAGATACAATAAAGTTGTAAGATTTGCAAGTACCTAGCGATAGGTGCATAAGCAGAGGATCCAGTAAAATCAGTTCAACCAAGCAATATTGCAGATGTAAATTTTGCCCTTCCTGTACTAAACTGGTTGCTTATGCTTTATCGTTCTTCTTTTTGTACATAATGTACCTCAGGAAACAGTAAAAGAAACTACTTTTTTCCCTTGGTCTTTAAAAGAAAGCTTTTAAAAGCAYAACAGAGTCACTTTAGAGACCACTTCCAGTAGGAACTCAAGTGCAACTCTTTGTTGGAGTGACCCTTGAAGTCTGGCTCCAGTGTGTCTGTAAGACCAGAAGAAACACAGGAACCAGTGCAGAGGCAGCATCTCCATGCCTGGAGCTTCAGGAGCCCCCTGGGATTTATTTAACTGTACAAGTAAAATAGGTGACTGGTCAGAGACAGCACCCTTTTGTCACCRAGTCCCTGACAGAAAACACAAGCAYGGACTTGTGGCTTACTCATCTATAGACTACTTTAGAAGTTCAGGGTCCTACAAGAATTCCCAGATATTTTAACCAAATCTGGTAAAAGATTTGTATGATGTAAGAAGGTACAGGGGTACAACCCAGCCTGGATCCACCATGTRCCCTCTTGTCCTCTGGCAAGCTCCCTTCCTACCCCTGCAGACTTCATTTCCCTGGGATCCTTTCCATGTTTCTGACCCACAGGTTCATTTTTAGATTTTCTGTTTGCACAGCAGCACTTGCCCAACTCTCACAGATGTCCAGTCCTTAAGATCAGGGCTGCAAAAATTCTAACAAGTATTGAGTTACAGCCTTCAGTGAGGCTGTGAGCCAAGAAAGYCTGAAAAAGGAGGTCTGAAGCTGGGGGTTGTAAAAGAGTTGGAAAACTCAGAGTGAGGAGACTGAAGTGACTGCTAGTGAGGTTGGGATGGGAAAAAGGGACTGGAAGAAGTAGATGGTCAGTTGAAAATGTACAAGATTGGGATACGAAGACCAAAAAGCATGTGTAAGTAAGAAGGGTTTGAAGCAGGATCTTTGCAAAATATAGGAATCCTAATTTCAGATCTATAAGCTGCTGAAGCACCAGGGCTATTTCTATCCCCTGCAAGTGAGTGAGAAAAAACTTAAAAATTTGTTCTTGAAAACTTGAGCAGAACATTTTGTTTGCAGACCTCACCATTAGAGAAGGAGGGTCCATAGGTATAACATCTGAGAAATCACCAGAAAGACAAGATTTAGSCCAGTGACAACCCAGGGAAACTAAAAATTACTGATGTGTACAAATCTACTTGACCCATATTTAGAGCTGAAATCTGCTGAAAGAGCATCCACCAAACTAAGCTTCTTAAAGGTATTAAGAAAATACAAAAATCTTATTTAAAACAATTATTTCATAAGACAGCCTCCACCTTTCTTACTCAAACCACAAAAATGTCAAGATCATTCAAATTTTTTAAAAATTACCACAGATCTTTTGGTGCTGCCAAATRAATCCTGCCTGTATTACCACCTTGGATGGAGATAAAATATTGTCATTCCTGCTGGAATGTTACTTTTGGCAAATGTGTAAAATCGCAAGACAACTGAGATTTCTAATCAGAAGTTGCAAGTAAATAATACMCTGAACAAAAATACCTGCATTCATATCAAGGGTACCAGTTTTCTTTATCAAAAAAAATGTGTAAATATAGTGATTCAATACCTTGCATCCACCTTCTTTTCTTTGAAAACCATGTTTAGTTTGTACAGTTATCTTCAAAAATTAAATTWAAAATAYCCACCATGTAAACAAATACCCAMCCAGGCCACTTTTTTTGAGCTGTAAGTTTGGCTTTTGACAAAAGCACTTCAGCAACCATGGATCTCACAGGAAACAAGAGAAATCCAAGAGCAGACTGMAACTCTTCCCCATTGCTGCCCTTARTCTTTGTTTACCTTGACACAAAGCAAAACTATATTATGAGCCTGCATCAGCCACTTGAAAAGGGCCTGAACTTCAGAAACTGATGAAACTCTGTCCCATCCAACTTTTCTGACTAAYTGTATTTAAAATTATGCCATTACCTCCTGTGTTTCAAAGATGACTGCTTTACTTCTTYCCTTTCAATGCAATGAAATGCTCGGATAAGTGGAGATGTGATATGACACCTAAGTATTTTATTTCTTACTATGACTCCAAGAAAAGCACTGGATGACATGTTGAAACCACCAAACTTATCTAGAGGAGGGAAATTAGGACTGCTAGTACTATGGCAGCTTCTTTGGCTCTGTTTTGCAGGATAGGTGGAGAGGTCTTCAGAYGTGGTTAATAATTTAACTTTTACTCATACAAATATTAGAGATAAATTCCGTCTTCACTTCTGGAAATAAATGCTATGCATTTTTGTCATAATGAGAATGCTTTAAAACAAATGCAAAAGATTCTATTGTTCAAATTAACCTTATGGCTGTAYTTCTTTCCACATCACATAAGCTGCCATCAAAAGATTCATGTGCTAATGATCTACAGTAAAGCAAACACTAATGAAATTTCACGTGATGAATTCTGCACATAATAAATTAAATTACAACARAAAATTGCAAAGTAAAATATTTGCAAGCCTTAGACTTCATTTATCACATATTGGTACTTAATGTGCTTTGCTACTGTAAGGGCTGGCACATAACAGTACCAAAATGGGAATATTAATCTCATCTTTCACAAATTGCTTATGGCAAAGTGTAAAGATGAAGAAAGCAGTGTGTACACAAATTGTCATGACAGGARCTGCTCGCAGTGCTGGAAAAGATGTGTATAGTATTAGGACGATGAAACACAGAAATCTCTTGTCTGCTTGAGGGCCACTAAGAAYGATGCTGAAAATAAAGCATTTAATCTCAGTGTCAGGAGTAAGGCTCTTGTCTSTAAAGTACAATACTTGGTGGAGAAAGTGTGTCATTAGTATTCTGGGCAGCCCAGAATTGTCTTAGCCCAAGTAACAGGACATGAGTGCCCTATTCAGATGCGAGATCCAGCTCAGAGCTGCTCAGAAAAGAAGGCTGGATGTTCTCCAGCACCTCTCAGTGCACATGCTCTCCCTGACATTCTCAGACAAGTTGTTGAAATGAGCWTTAATGCCACAGATGACAAGCTCACTGAGTTGCCCAAATCCCAGAAGAAATTCCCTCAGCTCCACTGGGGTGTGAGGGAGCAGCAGAATAGAGGCGCCTTCAGGTTGTTGACCTGGGATTCACCCCCAAGGCCTTTGAAAGGACAAACTGGGTCACCCTGTCCAGCTGGAGCACTGAAGGTACTGGCARGACTGGGTGGGTGACTTAAGCAGCTAATTGCAAATATTCACTCCCTTTGTGGGCCCAGGATTAATGGTGCAGACGGCAGCAGGGCTGGATGCCAAGCACAGCAATTAAACCAACCTCCCTGAGCGAAGCCAGTGTCACYGAAAATGTGCCTCAGTCACCAGTGTGCGCTGCTGGGGTGACTCGCCTGCTTCCTCTTCCTCACCTCTTCTAAGGCCACATTTGCACATTATTCCCTGTATGGCTCTTCCCTTATTAGAGAATAGGAAATTCATTCTGCATAATGAMAGCTCTAACTACTCCTTACCATGGAAAATATTCCTATGTAATATTTCAAACATTTAGTGGATTTAGAGGCTTGGTTTTTGCATCCTCTTCAGGCTTTTTCACAGCAAATATTACAACTCTAAGSATCTCTTAGATGGTTAGGTTCACTCAAATCGGTTGGTTTATGATGCTTTTCAACCTCTGGGTGAGAAAAAGAACGATTCTTGTGAATCAAGGATCAAGGATATCAATGAGTGTAGAATTTGTGCTCCGGCTGAGAAAATGGCAAGGATCTGYTTAATCCACCATCTGAATGATAGCTATAGGAATTTGCTGACTTCTCTGAGAAACTGGAATTGCCTTGTTCTGYTCTTTAAGGAACCAAGGAAGTGGTGGTTGATGTAGATGACAATGGAGTMATTTCCTTGAACTTCGAGTGTGATCAGATGTCTCCAGACTCTAAGTTCATTTGGTCCAAGAACTACGAACCAATTGAGGATGACTCTCGACTGAACATCGACACCAAAGGCGGAAAGTAAGACCCTCARGGGTAGCAATAGTCTCGTGTCTGAGAGATCTAGGCTGTCACAGAAATCCATCCTGCTGWTGTATGACCTCAGGAAGAGTTAAATCTGCCTCTGGTACTTGCAGGCTAATTCCTGAGAACACCGGTCTCCAGTGCTCTGGAAATTGGAGCTTGCACAGAATGAGACAGGCCTCCTCCCTAGGCAATTTAGAGATGTTTAGGAGAGAGAAAATCTGTGCTCTGTCACCTTATAACCTGCCAATCAAGGCAGATTACTATTATTATTATTATTATTATTATTATTATTATTATTATTATTGTTATTGTTATTGTTATTGTTGTTATTATTATTTTTGTAAATCTCCGAAGAATAAAATTATCTGTCAGCTTACAAAATGCTTTTGCCATGTAACACAGCTGTAATCTTTGGAACTGCTGCAGTAAGCAAAACTTTCTCATGATGGCATCGCCATGGCCTGATTTAGTAACTTACATAACAGTCTCCGAGCCTACTCTGTTTCTTCAGGCTTTTCCCAGGGGAAGTCAAGGTGAATGCACAGGTTCAGCCCATGAAGGGCATTTGTGCTCTTCTAGTGACAGAAGCCAGATGGAAAGGCACAGCAGAGCACCACAGTCATGCTKTTGCACATGGAAACTGAGTTGTCCAGTGTGTACAGCATCCTTCCAGGGTCACCAATGAYGACAGAGCTGTGCATTTGGCTGTGCAGTCAGAGCAAAAGCTAACCCAAGGCTCTTTATATCTGGTGTTACAGACGGAAAGGAGGGGTTTGGTTCAGATGGGCTTAATCTTTTCATCACAATGCTTTTTTTTCCATTATAGGTCAAAACTTTCCTTTAAGGATCTTGGAGAAGATGATTTGGGAATTTACTCTTGTATTGTCACGGACACMGATGGAGCTTCATCAAGCTACACAATTGATGAGGAAGGTAGACACGAYGCCTTCTAAGCATGCCGAGTTTGCTTTCACATCTGTTTTTCCCTGCTGCTGTGTCTCCCAGATCCAAAAGGCATGCTCTCACCTCATTTTTTTAATGCCTTTTGCAGAAATGAAACGCCTGCTTGCCCTGAGCCATGAACGCCAATTCCCGAGTAAGTGAATCAATCGTGTCTGTAGGGSAGAGCTTTGCATGCAGTGGGGTATCACGAGCCTGATCTAGTTGAAGATGTCCCTGTTCATATCAGGATGTTGGACCTCTGAAGGTCCCTTCCAACCCAACCATTCTATGATTCTATGATCACAAAGCTCCTGCCATCATCAGGCAGGGAGGTCACTACTGTAATTTCAAGTGCAAGTGGCTTTGTATTGAAAAATTCAAGATTCCTTTTTTCTCTCTCTCTCTCTTTTTCAGTATGTTTGTGTATTACTGATGTTCTTCCCAAGCTACTGCAGGATACTGGCCTATATTATAAGTCTATGTAACAGCTGGAAAATCAGTATCATATTGGCTTTGTTTCTTCAGAACAGGCTTTAATACTTATTCAGCGTGCCTGGACTGATTTGAAAACCAGAATTTAAAAGATTCTCTAATTTTACTCCAACAGAAGCTAGCATAAGTTAAATTTAAGGTTAACAAAGTTGGCAAGTGTAGTAAATTCAGCGTGTAATGATCTATACATACAGAATTTTCCTGCTGAAAGTCATTCTCTCCCTCTTTCCTGGAACATTTGACAAAATATGAACATGCTTTCTACTGCTGGGATGGTATTTTTGTCAGSTCCACAGACAATTATGATATCCTGGTAGTAGCACAATTTGGTTATTTTCTTTGGAATGTTACTTGAATAAATGGGGGGAAAATAAGATTGGATTGCATAATAGACCTTAATGCACGCAACAAGATGAGACCTAAACTGGGTCTCATTTTCTCCCCCTATATTCTGTTCTTTATCATTCAAGGTGCTAAARCTCTTGCCTGCATTTTAAAAGCTTCAGCTCAGTGCATGCACTGCTGGCACCTCTTCCAACTCAGCCCACATCGCACCTCTCAGCCCAGCCAGTATCTGACTACAGAAATGGTCTGCCTTTTTGCCTACATCATCTCTGCTTCTCATTTCCTTCTTCATGTTTTTATCATCAGCTCTACTCTTCTCAACACGCTGCATTGCCCTTTGATAGCTTAATGGCAGCCCAAACATACCCTTGTTTACTCCTGCTCCTCCCAATTATCTTCTCCTAATTACATTTTCACAGTGGAAGTCGGTCACTGCAAAACCTTGCTGCTGTCACGAGACCTTACTTGCCCTGACCCTTCCCTTCTGAGGACTCTTCCACACTTTGTGCTCACTGCTAACGTCACAAAATAAGCTCCTCAGGACWCAGATCGTGTCCTCTTTTTTGCACTGAATTGGGTAACAGCATACTCAGAGTTGTGCATGAGCTTCCAGAAGGCACAGGCAAAAAGGGAGATCGCTGCAGAAAGTATCTTTAAGGAGGAAACTGATTTGCTTTGGYCRCTCCAGGCCCTGTGCACACTTCAAGAAAAATATATATTACAGCTAGAGGTTGAGAATTGGCTGTGTGTATGCTTGAGCAGCAATTAATGGGAATTCTGCTTAGAAACACAYGCAGCCAGTAACTCCATGGGAAATGGGTTGCTTGAATAACAGCCTTRCTGAACCCAGCTATGTATGGGTATGGCAGTGTGTTGGTGTGAGGTAAAAAGGAACTCTTCCAGCTCCTCAATTTAGCAACTGCCCGAGGACTGCCTGTCAGTTGCTGCCAGTAATTTGTGATGCCATACAAATAGGATGTAAAACCACTGGAAAATGCCTAAAATAGCTGTTAGTGCTTATGGAAATATTTTAAAATAAGACTTTTGCTCATGGCAGACTGTAATGCAGATTTGTCCAGTTACTTTGGGCTGAGGAGTAATCAGACTTTTCTCCAAAAAAAAATCCTTTTGCATCCTTTCAGCCCTTTATTAAACAGCTGCTGAGATACTTTTCTCTCTTCCATGTTAGACTAAGATATTCTTAGTTAATAACAGGCAAGCCAAGTGGGGGTTTAAAATTGCYGTAGAGCTGACAGTGAGACAAAAGCCGTTCAGCCTGATGTCTATTCACACTCCTACTTGCTTCCTGTAGCGTTTCAGCTGCTTTGTTTTAAGAAATTGTGCAAGTCAAGAGATTCCTTCTGTTTCTTACACACCAAGTGATGTGCTGGGTGAGGAAGGCTCACACAGACCATTCTCAGAGCTGGGACACACTTCCATGGGGTTGTCTTTGCCCTGCTGCCCCTCCAGGCTCCAGGATTTTCCCTCTTGGGTTAAGCATGTGCCTTTTTCCATAATTCCCTTTGTTTCCCTTYGGCTGTTGCCTCACCTCCCAGGAGSTTTATTTTTACCAGAGACAGAGCCTGTGCCACTCAGGCACGCAAAGCACACTCGTGGCTGTGGGGTGTGGGAGGGAGGAGGGGTGAGCRTGGCAGAGGAAGAGTTGAGGGGCCCTCACCCCCTGAGTTTGGCAGTGTTGTGGGATGGCAGCCGTGCTCCAGCAGGCACCCCGGTCATTTAGAAGGGTACAAAAAGAAAGATGAGAGAAATCAGACAGTGCTTTGATCCCAGTCCTCTCCTGCTGCAGCTGAGCCTCTGCACACACTGAGCTAAAGAAACCAGCCTGCCCTGGGAGGTGTGTCTTTACACTTTATCATCAGACTGCATCATCATGTGCTCTGCAACGTGTTTGTGTGCTGTYCTCAGCTCTTCCACGCTACACCCAGGGAGTGCAGACTTTACACCGCTGAGAAAGGAGAGCCTGGGGGAGAGTTCACACACAGCAGCACACGTAATCCTCAGAGTATGATTTCTATTGAGAATCTGAACATCCACTGAGACAGATAACATGATGGAAGTCAATAAAATGAGCAATGTGCCCCARTGTCAGAGTCTAACTACTCATGCTTAATGCTGCTGCTGATGGTGCCTTAAAGAAAAGTTAAAGTGAWAGCAAGCTGAGGACTCTTACTACCRGGAACAAACYAAGTGAAAAACACAGRCTAATATTACCTRTGGTGTRGCACGTGATTTTTGCTTTCATTTCCCTGTTGACACATTGAATTGGTTTATATATGGGAGTTTCGATTATTCATAGGAAAACAAAATTACTGGGAAGAATGACGGTGTGTTGTGATACTTGGTGAATTCTGAAGATGGAGGTTCAACTCAGCAGATTTTACAAAAATCTCCCAACCTGCAGCTAAGCAGCTGACTTTCTGACCTGGTTTTGTGCTTGGTTTTTTTTTTTGTTTTTTTTTTGTGTTTTGTTTGGGTTTTTTCCCCTCTGAGTCAGTTCACTGTCTTGCCGTTATATTATCAGACAACTCATTAAACATGGGTCTGCACCACACAGACTCTCACAATGCTGCATAGATACTTGCAATTGACATTTGAAACAGCCGTGTATTAGAATGGAGCACAACTCAAATCCTGAACACTTTCAGTTTGAACAGACCTTGTGATTGAAGGATCMAAAGATTAAATCTTATGTACACGTGGGTGAAGAGGCATTTGGTCAATATGAAAAGCTGTTATTAGCATTACCTTGCACACAGGATTTCAGTATGGAAGGACTAAAGTAGATTTCTGGTTATAGAAGACAAGAGTTGTTGGGGCACAGGCAAAATATATGCCTCGTTCTTTTCCTTCTTCCTTGTAGCTGTCCCACTYACCTCTGAGCTGGCAGTGGAAATCTTGGAAAAAGGAGAAGTGAGATTCTGGCTGCAAGCTGAAAAGCTGTCTGGCAATGCAAAGGCCAACTTTGTGTTCAATGATAAGGAGATTTTCAATGGAGAGGTAAGGCTTTTCACTGCTTACAYGTGTTTGCATTTTCATGAGTATCAATAAGGATTAGTGTCTCTATTTTCAATATACTTCCAACCAGTGCTCCACTCTGATACATTTTCATGAGAAATACATATGTCATGGAAAGCATAATTAGAAAGATTTTGTCCTTAGCTCTCAGCTCCAGATGAATTCTACTGGATGCATTTTACAAAGGGAAATTAAATGCCTTCCTGCTGCCTTGTGAGTACTAYGTGTTCTGTTAACTGTGGTGTTCAAGGAATCACTGCAATAGCCCAGATTCAGCCTACCTCCTTCAGCTGTGGCAGTAGAATACCCTTGTGCTTGGTTCTCACCTCTCTTTGTGGTTTGAAGGAATTTATTACATCATAGAAAAATTCCCAAGTGGTTGTTTCCAGCAGAAGAACTGGTTACTCCCAAAGACAGGACACGGCATGCTTTTGTTGCAACACTGATATCAGAGAGAAGGCAGAGATGGAACATTCTAGACATAGACGTATTAAACAACCATCCTCAAAGAATCATTATTCTGAAGAGATGCTAATCTAAATCTTTCTAATGAGAAGGAACATAGTACTCGCTGTACGACAGGCATGTTGTTCTTGTACAACACCAATAAATACACAGATTTATTTATTTATTTGGCTGTATGCTTGGAGCTGGTGTTAGGGATAGTGAATCTAGAATAGGATAGGGATCTGRACAAATGGGAACCCAAATAAGTGGGAATCCAAACAAAGAAAACATAATTTCTCCTAAAGAGACAATTATGACATTTCACAAATATTTTGTCTCTGATATGTATTAATTGTTGTTTTGCTTTCCACTCCTTAAGAAATATAAAATGAAGGTGGACCAGAAGACAGGCCTTATTGAAATGATTATGGATCAACTTGAGGAAAAGGATGAAGGCACTTACACTTTCCAGCTGCAGGATGGAAAAGCAACCAATCAATCKAGTCTTGTCCTCATTGGCGATGGTATGTTAATCTGTATTACACAGTGGGCTAGAAAAAATTATAGAGAGGTTACCTCAGTGGTCATCTTCACTTTCCACTGTTTCCAACACTACTAGATGTTCCATTTTTTTATGTCACAGTTTTGCCTGCCTCCTACAGGACGGGCCATGTGTGTGAACTGAAATTTTTAAAATGATGGGAGGAAGGGGAATTGTTACAGAAGTGTAAAATATTGCAGCATGTTGTGGTTTGCTTTTCTACGGGCAGAATTTAAATTTCCCATATAAAAAGCCCGTTCAGCCGGGAACAAGCAGCTGCACCTGTCAGAGCTCAAGCAGCTGCTGACTCTGCTGATGCTTATTTGCCTTCCTAGCAGGAGCTGTGTGACTGGGGATTGMACATCATCAGACAGGACACATTAAACTCCTGATGACTGTAAGCAGCTAGGAAAGTTGAGTTAGCCCTAATCAGCTTCTGACATTCTGGAATGWCCACTGAAAACCCGATCCTATGGCYAGATTGTCACTGATGTCCAAAGGACAGAGTTAGACCAAACTGTTACARTGACATTCAGTGCCCTAGAAACCACACATGAAGTTTAATCTTGTATTTCTTTCTGGTTTTAATTCCTAGTATTCAAGAAGCTACGGGATGAAGCAGATTTCCAGAGAAAAGAGTGGCACAGGAAACAAGGTGACAATATGAATATTTATAAGAATAACACATGTGTTCATCTGCTAAGAGTTTGTTTGTATTTATACATGTTAATTTGAATTTGAAATAGAAGTGTTTTGTTCTGTTACATGATTACTTTATTCTGAAGAAGAAATARGAAAAATAAAACAACATTAGAATATCACGGCGTTCTTGCCAATTAAAACACATCTGTCTTTCATTTTGCATCATGAATACCATGGATGTGACCTTTAAAAACATACCTGTAATTTCCAACAGGTCCTCATTTCGTGGATAAACTGGGATGGGAAGTTACYGATGAGTGTAATGTGATGTTGAAATGTAAGGTAAGGGGCGAGGAAAACACTGAGTACAATGTCCAGAGTACATTGCCCTACCACCACCCAGATGGTGAGGATGGGAAGGGACTAAAGACATGGCCTTTGCTTTTGTACTCCCGACTGTGTGCTGGACAGTGACAGAGCYTCTGAAGGTGAATCATGCTGGGGCAACAGCTCACTGCATGCAACCAAATACATGGGAAAATAGCTTGAACTTCTTTCTTCAGGTCTATCAGCCTCCCACTCAGAGAAGGATAMCTGAAAAGGAATGACAGGTCTTTGTAAATCTAGGGAATTACTCATTTTTGACCTGTTTMTGCAAGTAGAAATTCCCTGGGCAGGAGCCACTCATTTCTTTGGGTTCCTTTTCTCTTCATTTTCATCCCTGCTGTTTTCCCTCTTGCCTCCCTCAGTTTAAAATGGAGACCTGCAGTAACTCACTCAATCAAGTGGTAAAGCTTGCTTTATTTAAAATTCTTTTGTGAGAGACCTGAACAAACTAACTCATGGARCAAGCTAACCCATGGAACTAGCTAACCCATGCAAAACTGACTTTCCCAGCTCAAATGAAGAGAATAATTGCAATGTGGTTTTCATCCATCTCAGGTGGCTAACATTAAGAAGGAAACACACATTGTGTGGTACAAAGATGACAGGGAGATAATGGTAGATGAAGAACATGACTTTAAGGATGGTGTGTGTACRCTGCTGATATCAGAGGTGAGTGCCTGTCCTCATTAGCCCTCAGCTGAAATTAGTGTTATGAACTCAGATGAATTATATGATCTAATCTGTACTCCAGCAGAGCACTTTAAAAAGGAAGTGGGTTTTAAAAATGGAAAAGCTCACAAGGCGTCTGTGTTTTAGCAAATGTCTGTCTGTAACTGCTTSTTCGGATTTTCAGGAAATGATGACAGAAGAGATAATAAGCTTGTCACTTCCTCTGCATGTCAATTTARCAACAGATTGAGACCAAATTTCCTTTTTGAATAGCATTTGGAAAGTGCTTGTCACTCAGGCTTTCAGAGTCACCAGAGTTTCAGTCACCAGAGGGGTCTGGTCCATCCAGCAGATGTGGCATGGGACAAGATCCAGGATGCCCTTCCAAAGCCCTTCCCACCACCCCAGCCAGGAGCAGGGCAGTTGGGGGGCACCAGGRCAGCCCCAGGCATCGGGTACCTCCCTGGGGACAGGGATGGGATATCAGCTGGGTTCAGAAGAAAAATCTGGATTTTTCTACAGTACCTATTCTGAAAGCAGTTTTTATTGTTACAATATTGCAGTTTTCTAAGAAAGATGCTGGCACATACGAGGTCATACTGAAGGATGACAGAGGAAAGGACTCCAGTGAGCTAAAGCTGAAGGACACAGGTCAGTCTGCATGCTGTCAGCCACTCTGGTGGATAGCCTGACCAAAGGGGGTTCAGAGTAATAAGACATCTGCTCATGCTGCCTTCCTGTGGCTCTGYTCCTCGTGTATACAAGATCATCTGATTAGAAAAACTGAGATTTTTCAGTTCAAATAACATTTGAATACAGCTTATTGCATCTGGGCTCTGTATAATTTTGGGAGCATACAATGGCTAACGCTAAGCAAAATGAGAACAGATTTCCTCAGGGGGCCATCAATAAGCCTACAAGTATAGAAAAAATAATACAGATAATTTTAAAATATTTTTATTATTTTTTTACCAATTACTTGGGGCCTTTCCATTTATTGTGATTACTATATTTTAAACATTTCACTCCCATCCATTAGACTGTATGTAGACGGGTTAGCATTCCAGCTGAATAGTGTTATTTACAAAAAAAAAAAAAAAAGTTTTGTTCAGCTGCAGCAGCATTTATCAAGGCTACACTTCACTAAAGTCTGGAAATTATGACATATCAGGCTGCATTACTCAGATATCTAATACGCTTTAAAAGGTAGCTTTTTCCAAGATTGCTTTTCCAAACCTTTTGGGGAGAATATTTCAGAGCCAGTACTTGTCGTACTATTGACTGTGCTTGAACTGCAGACACTGAGTCTTAGTCTCTGGGTTTTATTTCCACAGCTTTTGCAGATCTGATGAATGAAGTATGCAGAAGGATTGGTAAGCACTTAATYCTTTTTTCGAATGAATGACTCATTGTGGCAGTCAGTGAATGGCTGTATGGCTGCATAAAACCATGTGCTCTTCTTTCAGCTTTATCTGCAACAGACCTGAAAATCCAGAGCACAGCTGAGGGTATCAGRCTGTACTCCTATGTCACTTATTACGTGGAAGATTTGAGAGTAGGCTGGGTGCACAAGTAAGTACAYAAGAGCTTTGCAAAACAGTGCCATTTTGGATTTACAGATTCAGAAAGAACCTGGATATGTGAGAGAGAAGGGCCCAGGTTTCTTCTCATCTCTCACGGGTCCTTATCTCATGAGTTTGTTTCAATCAATTCCGTTCACATGAAATCAGAAGGAGAGCCAGGTGTGGCGGTTCCAGGCGCTSCTGTCATTTCTCTCGTCAAACAGTCCCATGCCACAGGATGCCAGCAGGATGGTGCAGCTTCAGGAACCTGTCACCTCCCCAGTGGGGGCTGCATCTCTCCCTCACTCTGTTTTAAGGAGTGATGCAAATATAACCTGTGAGGCCATCAAGCTTCAAAAGCAGCCAGCACCGTGGGTGCAGAGATACCCTCCCTGGAGGTCTGCTTGTCCAGAAGCCACAGCTCAGTGGAACTGGGACAAGCAGGAGTATCCCCTTAACGCATGGCTTCATTTTTAGCAGGCAAAGCAAACTCCAGCATGTGCCCGGGGCAATGAAATCCAGACAGTCCCTCCTGCAAACACTACAAACCTAACCAACACAGACAGAAGGACTGAGATTTTAAAAAAGAATTTGAATGCCCAGCTCCCCATAAAATTAACAGGAGTTGCACATCCAAATCCACGAGAGAGCTTTGAGYTCTCAGCCAGCACGGTTTGCGCTGGAAAACCCAGAGAAGCAAACAAGAGAAGTAAACAATTTAGATAATTTCAAATCTATTACTACTATTCTTGCTGTTTCACTTCCTGTAGACATGGTAGTAGTTAGTCTCTATGAYGGAATCTGAATTGCTGATCTCTCAATGAAACTCATGTAAATGAGGCACAGAATACYCAGGATGTGCTGTACCAAGCTTGCTGTAATTATTGACACTGATGTTRACCAGCACCCTGTCAGAGAAATGAAAGCACTCTGAGGCCTTCTTGTTCCTTGGCACCCATTTTGAGCTGGTATCATCAAAAGTCCTAAGTATTTCAAATCAGTGTAAGCACATATGAAGTATTCCAGGGTTTTTCCCCCTTTCTCCTTTCTTCTATCTTTTCTCCATTTYATTTTTAGAAACTTGTTTTATCTTGAAGCATGCCAAATTAATCTAYAAAAAAATAGTTTTTTTCCCTCCAGTGCATTCAAAGTTATCAGTTTAAAGATAACAAGGAAATGAGTATCTTGTTTGACAAATATCCTTTGCATCATCAAGGGAAATTAACTGCTTAGCTAGGAAGCTAAAAATGGTGGGTTTTAGGTTGCTTTTTATGGAAGAAGATATATTTATATCAAAGTGTGTTCAAATAAATGCCAAACAGAAGAGCATCAGAAAACATCCCAGGTGGGCAAACACCATTTGTGACAAAAGTGGAGTTTTTTGTACATATGGACCTGTATGGTTTTGTCTTGCCCAAGCAGAGCTAAACCTATGCTAAAAAGAGAACAGCAACAGTTGGGGATGCCTGGGCTACCCTTCAGAGGTCAGGTTTTAGACTTGCAAGCTTTTTTGTGGCTCAGGTTATAGATTGAGATGCATAATTTTTGTGCAAGCTCTGAGGACAAATGGACAGGGAAAGACTGTTGCACCAATTCTGCCCAGTTGGCTCACAATTCTAGCAAGGATTTGACTTCAAAAGTTTCAGATTATGGTGGCATACCATAGCATCTTGGAAATCATCTAGAAACTCCAGATGTGCTCTGTGACTCAACGTGAGCAAACTCTTTCTATACTGCAGTAAAACAAAATGGTAACAACTCTTTTGTACTTTTCAGTGATACCCAGATTAAGTTCACAGACCGAATGAGGACTGGTGTCACCGGGGAGCAGATCTGGTTGCAGATCAATGAGCCAACTCCACAGGACAAAGGCAGATAYATAATGGAACTCTTTGATGGCAGTGAAACACACAAAAAGACAGTGGATCTTTCTGGACAAGGTAGGCCATTCCCTCTGCTAACATCACTGCTRTGTGGGCACTGCACTGTTGTAGGGTAGGAGCATCTACAGCAGGGTCTTGCTACAGACCTGTCACTGTTTGGGGTCTGTGTGTGCACCCACCAGTCTGGCATTTGGTGTAGGGACTGCATCAACCAAGCCTAACAGAGTTAAGAATCATTTTTGGACAACAAATCCTTGGGCACACAATGTAACTCTTGGGGATGGTGCTGTGCAGGATCAGGAGTTGGATTTGATGATCCTTGTGGGTCTCTTCCAAGTCAACTTCCTCTGTGATTCTGTGATTTCTTCTCCCCACCCCATGCCACTTGTTCTCCCCAGCCTGTGCTCTCAGGTCACAAAATACAAACAGCTTTTTCCTATTTCAAATACCCACTTACAGTTTGCCTACTGAGATGCCAGCCCAGTTTCTGAGCTATTTTACAAAATCCCTTGTGTTGCTGGCATTGAYTGTGAGTTTTAAATACGAGTTGTAACACTGAATGCCTTCTGTGTGTCTCTCTTCCAATGAATAKTTTAAGGAGGAAGTGAGGGACAAGTTTTTTCACATACTTTCCTACTKTATTTCTTTGATGGGTGTAATAAAACTCCTTATTCTTCAGAGATGCCAAGACCTTTTGTTAACATGAGAAAGGAATGTTAGGGGAAAAATTTGCATTGACCGTTGGAAGCTTTTACTCTCAGAGATCTCTCATATCCTAGAGAATAGATTAACTCCTTCCAAAGTGCTCTCTCCATTCCCAGATATTCGATCCCTAAAAGCTTCACTTTTTGTCTGCAAGCTCTGTGTAAGGGTGATAACATTTTAATCATCTCCACGCTGTTCCTTCTGTACTCTATCTCCTCTTGCTCGGAAAAGACATTTCTTCTTCCCTTTCAAGCAGGAGAGGTTGACCTCCCCCATGATGGCAGCTTACCTGAAATTTTCAAAGGAGACACCAATTTGCTGTTTGGTTTGCTCGTAGCCATCAGTGTAGTGCTTCAATCAGACATAAAAAACACCTTTTGTATTTTGTATTCCACAAACCAGTAGTCTCTGAAGTAGATGTGTGCARGATGACCCAGCGTGCATCGCTGGCATGCAGGAAAAAAATACAAGAACTTCACAAGTACATCCACAATATCTGTAAATAAATACACAGATATTGGGAGTGCATGCTCAAAAAAAATTTTAGATAGGGATGTGTAATATAAAAAGTTTGGGAGGTCACAGATATAATCTATCATTTAGCTGATGTATTGGACATTTCTTCCTCTATTTTGTGAAATTACTTCAGCCTACTACTTTCCTGTTCTCTCCTTCTAGGAGTCAGTCTTAAATCCTGACTTCTGGAAGAAAAAAACTGTGTTTATACATTCGTATGGATATATGATAGATGCCATGTACCATATGACCTTTATCACTTGAATCATTCAGCATTTTAGAGTTTGTACAACATACATGCATGCAACCATTAATATTTTTTAATGATGTCTACATTTAAAATTTGTTTATTCATTTTAATTTTAAACTCATGTGATGATTTATATGTAAACCTACTTTTTTCCTCTTTATAAAGCATTTGACGAAGCCTTTGCTGAGTTCCAGAGATTAAAGTAAGTATTATGCCGTCTAAATATGGTAATTGCAGCCATAAAATAATAACAGTATTTGTTTATTTTGTGCTGGAGATAACTCTATCTTATGAAASAAGTCCTAGTCATACAGAAGCCCGTAGGAGTTTTGCATGTGACTTCTTCGGTGCAACTCTTATGTAACAGTCAGGTAGCAAAGAAAAAGCAGTATTGCCAAGCAATGAGAGGGATTTTCCTTAATGGATTAAAGGCTGTTAAAAAGATAATATATTTTTCAATCACTCTGAGTAAACCTTAACTGAAATGGACTTTCCCTTTGTTTCTTTCAACTCCAGGCAAGCTGCGATTGCAGAGAAAAGTAAGTGGGGCCTTGTTTGACAATGGTTGCAATAAACTGTTTGTGAGGATTTTCTTCCTCTCCAGGAAGGCTGTGTGTTGGGAAAGGGAGGGCATGTAAACATGTGCATATGCATGTGCTCRTCCTAAAACAAGTTTGTCCTTATACCAATGAGAAGTAAGTGACCCTTTGGTGATTTAACATTGGTGCACTTTGCAGCTAATCACATTATACTTTTGGGTTAGGTTTGTTTTGCTAAGCTCCTTTTCTCAATACCAGTTAGCCTTCTCTAAAAATTAACTTTACTGCTGGGGTTTCTCATATGCATGTTCTCTGCACAAAAGTCTCTTTGTTTTCAAAGATGGAGGAAATAATTTGGCTAGTTTTGAATGCTCTAAAATGTCAAATGACTGCCTTATTTCCAGAAATGGGTAAGAAAGCAGCAGTAGCTTTTGAATTGCTTAGGATCTCCTTCTTTTGCCTGTATGTCAATCCCAACAGAGCACTAAAACAGAAGTATGTATTAACTATTTAATAATCTGTAATAATAATAACTAATCTGTTATTAGACTTCAACTTGAATTATTAAACTCATTATCCTCCCTATTTACAGAAGAAGCCATAGAAAATGAATTGTTCCACTGCAAATGACTTTCAGGCCTATATAAATATGAGGGYAGAACTGGCATTTGAAAAATTATTTGAGAAAAATGTGTAGCAAAGTACAGGAGGAGTTGGATTTGAACAGTAACCCCTGCACATTCTGGCTGAGACAGCGCAAAGGGGTCAGTGATTGCCCCRACCTTTAATTCCTGACCGTGGACTATCTATCCATGAGGAGCTGGAATGTTAACTGACATAACACAGTCCCTTCCTTGGTCTCCTGAGGCTGTTATCTCTGTGCTCCAGAGCACATCTTCTACAGAACACATCKGAAGAGAACATTCTGTACAGTCATTTCCTTCCTCTGCCAGGCTCCACCCAGAYGTAAGGAACAGAATCCATATTCCAGGATAAGCGCACTGCAGCCTGCATGTGATAGGCTCATTTGTATTTGTCTAAGATTTCTATGGCATTCTGAGTTTAAAACTAGATCAGTCAGGTATCGGTCTCATTTACACAGAGATACACACAAATGGTGGAATTTAATTGCTGTCACTAAAAAGGAAATCTGTCTCGGGGTTTAGATTAAAAGCCAATCTCCAWCACTTTACCAGGTGTCATTCATTTCCCTTTGGACACCAAACGCTTTTAGTTTACTGCAGTAAAAAATTTGAGCACCAGATCTCAAAAATGTAAACCTTTTTTGTGCACTCAGAATTAAAACTGAATTGATGTCAAAATCTGCAGGACACAGCACATGTACTTTAATTCCTCTCTGGAAGTGATTGACATCAGCTATTAACACATCTTTTGCTGTGAATTCAACATTTTTAAAGYCCAAATGGTGTGCTAAAAATGCTGGATAGTTCCCTGCTAGCACACATATCAGAGATGAGTTGTACATAAATAAGACAAAAGGAAAGGACTAGAAGAGAAAAAGAACCCAGCACACAGTTGATTCTGAGACACTAAAGAAAATGTCTCTTCTTTATTTCCAGATCGTGCACGGGTACTTGGAGGTTTGCCCGATGTTGTCACTATCCAGGAGGGCAAGGTACAGTAAATCAACTGAAGCTTTACACAACACCCCAACAGCTTGAATGCCTTTTGGTGATGGGCAAACATTCACCTTTTTTTTTTTTTAAGGATGCCATCTTTAAAATCTGCTACATTATTTATTCATCCCCTGCTTTCTGTACATAATTCAACGGACTTGCACAGATGGGTTTATGTATTCAGGGCAGTGTCTTTTCTTCAGAATTAGATAAAAGTGAGATGACAATGTGAGTTGGGACTAAAACTCCTTATATAACSAGCCCTTTAAAAATTCATGCACAGGTTTCACAGATTCTTTTTGTAATAGGGCAKCAGGGAAGTTTAATTTTTTTTACAKAGTAGCCAGTCMTTCTACTCCTTTTGCAGTTAACTTTCTTGCAATRTGGCATGGTAGTTACACAAGTAGAGGTTGGCTTTTAAATGGTGTAAAAGTAGTAAACCACAATAACTCAATTGTCATCCAGACACTAGCAGAAAAACTTCTCTATTTCATCAGAGTAAAGGAGAAGGAAGTCAAAATAAGTCACTGGTGTTATACTGGACTATATCAGGATAGTTTAGCTGAAAGATTATTGTAAGGCACTCCCAGAGGAACATCGATGATTGAGCACTGAACAGATGACCCAGAAAGTCAGTYCTCAATCTCACAATCTTTTCCCAGAACACTGCTTCTACAACTTGCTGTTTAATAGTACTGAGACCAAGAAGTGCTGTCTCTTTACTTCCTGCTGCTCATGAGCCAGTTTCTCTTCACAATGAGTGTGAACAGTGAAACAGGGCATGTGAATGTCACTGAAAACTTGTAATGTGACAACTACAGTAAGGCAGCTTCCTGGTATTTCTGGCTTTATCTGGCAGTAGGTCAAGTGGGTTAAAAGAATTTGATTATAAGCTCAGCAGAAGTGTTAAGAATCTAAAGTCTTGTTCTGAAAGGCTTAACAATGTGAGATATAGTTAACAGATAGTAGACTGCAGCAGTCCTAGGAAAATCAAGTATGCTGACATTACAAAATAAAATTCTTGAACAGATTCAGCAGTTTGAGAAATGCTGTAAAGTAGGAAGGACTTGTGTGAGCATTGTAACTGTAGATAGAASACTCAAAGGAACAGAATGAATTTGCAGATTCTCAGCTAATCAGTGCTTGGAGGTGTGATTCTCATAATGCTTTGGCAGGGTGTAAACTGGAGTATAAACTATTAAACAGTTTTAAGCTTTCAGCCAAAAGAGAGTTGATATGAACTCATGCATGAGTTCACTRAAGCAAAATGTGTAGTGTTTATAAAAAGAGTTTGTAAAAAATGAGTTGCAAAATCTTAGCCAGACACGTTGTCCTTGACAGCAAGGACATTCGTAACTTTTGAATAAATGACTGAAATACTCCCAGAACTCGAGACCAATATCCTTGACCTTATGTTTCTTGATTCAGTAGAGAAGCACTTTGAGTAGGACAGAGAGTGATCAGGGAAAACAGAGTTTGTTTGGGTGGTGTTAGCTCATCTGTCTATTTGCATATATGCTGGAAAGAGGGGAATGCAATTCTCTGTTTTGTAACTCATGCAAATTGCACAATCACTGAGGATTTTGTAAAACAGCAAATGAGGTAGCAGAGGTCTGGCAGTTGCAAGCTTTGATTGTGAATATTCCACCACAACCTCAGACTTCTATGAACAGATTGGTATCCCAAGAGTGGACTTCCAAGCATATGCATACCTCAAATTTAAACTTAACATTGTGACTGTGGGGCTATTTATTAGCTTTTTCCATGTGAGCTGAAGGGTACAGGTGAGAGCAAATGAGCCAGTGTTTACTGAATGTTAATCAAATAGCATTCCAGATGGCCTAAGAGGCTTCCACTGACAGACATAAATGCTCCTCAGCAGTGTGGTGTAATTGGAAAAGGCTAAGTGTCAGCTCACATTAGGGGGCAATCTGACCTGACAGAGAATGCTAGCATAAGTTTTGTGTCCAGCTGGCCAACTTCACCTAAGTGGCTGCTTCAATGAAGGCCGGTAAATGAGTAAGTGGACTTTATTTTTGAAAGAAGAGGTTTACGGTTCTGACAGGTACTTTCAGACATAGAAGCAACATGTAGAATCCTTCCCACCAATTCACTACTCCACCCTTCTGCCAGGAGTGTAGATCCTCACACATAGGGCTGGAAGAAGGAGCACATTTCCCTGACCGAACTGCTTCAACCCACTATCCACCACCATCCATGACTGTGACTCTGTGCTGCTATGAAAGAGGAATGGCAATGCTTGAAATACAATGACACATTTCTCTCTGCCATCTGGCTACCCTACGCTTGATAATCTGCAGTCAAAGGCAGAAGAGACAGTGAGGACACAAAGGGTTTGAATTTGCAGCTGCTGGTTGTTCCAAATGGACACTCCGCATAGTCCTGGGTTCACAAGCACAGTGCACACTTTTTGTATCATAATGAGGATTTCAAGTTGAACACAGGATTATAATCAAGGGTTTCAGTGAGCAATAAATATATATATGAGAAGAGAAAATCTGAAACAGATAGGTGAGGTCACAATGAACAATCACTTCTCCTTGCCTACCTCTCTGCCTTACCTTCCAGAAAACCAAAGACATCCATCATCTACATAGTTAATTATAAGACACATTGGTAGCTGGAGAATAAATAGAAAGAGTTGGGAACATCAAGAGAATCACTGATGTCAAGCAGGAGCTASTGATGGGAAGGTTAAGGAAAATGTAGCTATTTTAAGGAATGGTTTAGTGAAAGAAAGGAATCATCACTGCTGCTTGAATCTCTTTGAATTATGGAGTGTGACACCACTTTAAAAGCCCATGCTTTGAATGATGCCACTAATGGACATGGATATCAGCTCATCAGCACTGTGGTGGAGTGGAGCTGGGGCCACTTGGTGCAGATCTCCTGCTTGACTGAGAATCAGAAGACAATAAAGAAATACCGAGCACCTGAAGGGGTCCATATTCATTGTCTGGCTAAGGCTGAGAGCATGTTTGTGTCCAGAGCGATAAGGAAAACAGGGAACTGTAAAACCACGTTTCCCACTTGTTTTTCAGAAAGATGGACTGATAGGGCAATCAAAACCACATTCACAACAGTGGGCTACAAGAGAAGGGAGTCAACAGTCCCACGTGGTCACCAGCTGTAGGTGCTGCAGGAAATCAGATAGAGGCCATTTCCACCGTGCCATAACCACCTCTCACTTGGAATATGTTCCTCCTTCCATATCAAGAATTATGTGTGCTGAATGTTCTCATTTCTGTCCTTAGATTTGGCATGTGGGATTGATTTGATTTTTATTTTGTTCTCAGAAATATAAAAACCTTTCCATTTTAGAGGTATCAGTTTATCTATCCYCACATTTCAACAGCCTTCCAGGCATCTGTCTTCTGTCCCATCTTTCACTATCACACTACCAGAWAAGAAGCAGTGAGCTGAAGGGAAGGCAGCCAGTTAAATAGATTTCTCACTGTGGATATTTGTCTTGACAGCCTATAGAGCTGACAATGTGAGTGCTCTTCAGTTGCCCTTATTTTTGACACATTTTTAGAAAGTCTTTAAACAAAATGGAAGAGTTACTTGATTCCAGTCCAGTGAAAGCTTGTCTGTTCCTTATTTATCAATCTATTCCTAAGAAACCACAGAAGACTATTTTCTTTGCAGTAAAGAAATTTCTTTTCAATTTCCAGTCCAGTTAGATTCCCCTTTGAATAGCATTGTAAAATTAGAGCAGTGTACTATCCAATTCTTACAGATAAATAAAGCTCCAGAGAAAGGCCTATTTACCACTGAACTATCATGGGAACTTTTTTCACATTTGACACTCTGATACTCACTTCTGCAAACATTTTAAAGGAGATTGGCATAGCACTGTGACTGAAGGTGGGGGTCATCTATATCTCCCAAAAATGAATTTCTTAACTGACAAGAAAAAAAAAGAGGCCTATACATAGTATGCCCAAGAGACTTGCCAGCTCACTGAAGGTAGAAGATGCCAGTGATTTCTCCAACATCCAATTCTCTAACAGTGAAGATAATTCCTATAGTCTGATGGGACTGAATTCAGTTCTTAGGAACAGTGCTAACATCAAAGGGAAATATTTTCATGAACACAAAGGAGTAAAGCATGTATTGATTTCAGTTAAAAATGGTTGTACAGGGGTGCATAAACACTTCAAGTCTGTTAGAAGAGCTGTCAGGGCATAGTTTAAAAGGATCCTAAATTAAACAAAATATTCCGGGGCCACTTTGTTGTTAGTTATTTWAAAAAGCAGGCACACTTTCTTTACTTATGGGATATATATATTTAGAGAGAGGGAGAGAGAAAGAGAGACTGAGCTTAACATGAGCAAAAACATCTGACAGTTCATTAAATTCTCATTTCAGGTCTAACACACAAATGTAGATAACAACTAGTTTTATATTAAAAATATGCATGGAGAAACCTAATGATTATGAGAGCAGAGATGAAGGTCCATAAAATATTGAAAGGTTTTAATGGCTTTTTTGAATTAACTGAGTTACTTCTTTTCCTTTGTTGATACAGAAGAGTGACATAAATTATTGATTACTGATGATGGTATGCAACCTTTTACTTAAAGCAGGAAGCTAAATGGGGAGCTGGAATATGTAGAGAACCAGGCATTAAAAAACACAACAAATATTTACTGACTCATAATTCCTTTGTACTTTTTCTATAGGCACTGAATCTTTCTTGCACTGTMTGGGGAGATCCCACCCCAGAGGTCTCATGGCTGAAGAACGAAAAATCCTTTGTCTCAGATGCCAATTGCATCCTGAAGTTTGAATCTGGAAAAAATGTCAGCTTTTCCATTTCTACTGTGTCCACACAAGACTCTGGGAAATACAGCATTGTGGTGAAAAACAAGTAYGGTACAGAGACCAGCGATGTCACTGTAAGTGTGTACATACCTGAGGAAGAGAGAGAGGCTGAGCAAGAGAAAAAGCAGTAAGATAAAATGAAAGCATGAATTTAAGACTAGAAGACAGAAGTACAGGGGAGATTTTGGATGTTAGGCTGACATAATCTGTGTGTGTAAATGGCTTTCTGCTTTAGCAGGCAGCCTTGGATTTTTCCATTCACTTCACTTTTGCTTCTAATGYATTTGTTCATGCCAAGGAAAACAGGGCCTTTCCTAAATGTTTTCTTACTGCTAATTTCACAGAAACTAATTGTAGCATCTTAAGCAAAGCCTAGTGCATGTTGTCTATAAACACAGACCCACCATTTGACCCTTTTCCTGGAGCATCTGGAAGGAAAAGGTCAAGAATCGTTTCCGTGGAAGCAACTGATGMGGTAGATGGAAAGATCAAAAATGATCGGGGCGTTTTTGAGCAGCAGCTAGGATTTGTCCCAACTTTGGCAAAGTAGTAAAGATAGAATGTGTTAGATCACAGAGAAATTAGTGCTATTTTTTGTCTGCTTTGAGGCCCCTTTGTATTGCTGTGTTAATTTAACGAGGCCTTAAAATGGGTGCTGTTTACAGCCCTAAATATTGTTTAATCTGCCCAGACATGGCAACRGTACTGTAACATAAATGAAAATAAGGCTTAGGAGGCCAGGATACTAATGTGTGTGTGTCTGTAAAAGTGTACGAACTCTCTGCTATGTTCACAAATAAACTGAATTCACTTCTTTCCTTCCATCACAAGCTTGTTTCACTGTGTCTTGTTTTACCAGTCACTGCTCTGGCAGTTGTGCACAGTATCTTAGTGTCTTAATGCTTTCACCACTGTAATTACCTCCAGCTTCCCTTTAGATCCCTGATAATCTTCACTTTGCTGTTTGCAACAAAACCACAGTGGCATCTCCTCACACCTCTTTGTCCAGACCTTCACTACTTCACATCTCAACTCAACAAGGTATTTTTGCAAATTTCTGGCACAGAAGTGGTGTCAGGCTTTTCAAGGCAGCTGGAATTTTGCTGCCCTGAATTTTGATTTAAGGGTAATATGTAAGTATTATGTTAGAGACAAAAGTCAGTTAATTTCATCCAAACTTAATACTGGAGATTGAGAAATGACATATTTTATCAAGATCTCTTAAAGCTACAAAAAGAATCTTCACTGTTACACAGAAAAAAAATGTGGAGTTTGGGGGTTTATTCATTACACAAAAATGTTCCATAGAAAAAGATCTTTGAATGCACCTTACATAATTAAAAACTCCTYGTCTGCTCTTTTACAAAGATTATATCAGCTGAGGAAAAGCAATAGAACCTGCTGGACATATGAATGATATATACAGGTGACACTATATAAACAGGATAGGATCAGAAGCAGTTATCATCGGCCCAATTGCTACTTAGGAGAACAATGTCCCACGCCACGAAATGGTTTCAGTACAAATCTCACAACAGCACAATTCTTCRCAGCAAAATCTAAAGAACTAACATATATATTTTCAGTCTAAGCATGACCTCTGTGCACCTTTCACGTACACTCTCTTGTCTTTTCTAGCTACATGACAGTGCTGCAGTCCTGGGTACTCACTTTGGTGCAGTATTGGCATTTCTGTGGGGATGCCACTACTAAGTGATRTACAGTTAACACTTAAACCCTTATATATATGTGAGGTTTACTGTCAGCTAACATTAAAGGAGAAGTGATAGCATGAGGGAATTCTTAATGGTTCAGGTAAAAATTGATTCAGCATAATTACCAATAGTAAAAATGCCAATTTTAACAATCTTTTTTTTATTTTTAAATCAGTTTCTATAAACGGCTAATGATTATTACCCTAATCCTATAAAAATAATCCATATTTAGATCARTTTTTTATGAACTAACAAAACATGTTAGCATGTGCCTAACGTTAGTGCATGTGCTTGCCTTAATAATACCACTGTTTCAAGGAACATGTTAAGTTAATCTGGTATAAATCTCTTTTTCTTCTAGAACAGATTTCACATCACAGGGATTTTTAACATGAAATTATGCAAAATCAATGTGGTTTTGGTGTTTCATCAGTGTATGTGTTCACACAACCTTATCTCCTAAAATATTTAACACTCAAGTATCAAAACTGATGACACTATTGCATTTTAAGKTCTAAGTGTGTAATTATGTACTTTAATGAATCAATATTTGTTACAAAAAAAAGTTCAGACTATTTAGTCACAGCAGCTGCGTATCAAACAAAGTAAYAAGGCTTAATTTTTAGATTTCAAAATATAATAATGAGAAGATCTGTAATTTGAGATACAGCAAGCTTCCTGAGTTTAAAGAACTAATACAAAATTATTTTATCATTTTGCTTAGTAGGACATGAAGCCAATTCAAGGATGACATGGAGGTTACCTCATCCTTGTCCCATGACATGTAACTTATACAAATAACAGTATCACAGCTCTTCCATCCTCCAGAGYGCAAATAAGAATATGAGCTGCTCTCTGCAATAACTGATAACTGATGTTTATTACTTAGTAACAATTTTAATAACTATTGCATTTTGGCAGCCATTCATTTCTACTATTTTATTTTCAAAAATCTGCCCTTCTGCCTCCTGCCTTTTGGCAGAACTGCCAAGGAATACAAGTGGGTCACCTCTCAGGTAACAGGCTGGATTCTACTTTGCTCTGCTTTGGCAGATGTATGGGCTCCTGAAAGTTAGACTAGTACCTGCTTCAAAACGTTTTGCTTCCAGGGATTCAGTTGTGGTGGTTTCAGACCGAATTTGTGCTGCATCCACATGTCTCGCTTGTGCACGTTTTGTTCTTGCTTTGCTTCAGGTGATTGTGACGCCTGTGTCAGGGCAGGCTGACACAGCCCAAGGACACAATCAGAACAATAAAACTGCATCTAAAAAGAAAAAAACARTGACAGCAAGCAAACAGAAGGAAGGGGGAAAGAAAGGTAGGAGTGTTTCACTGTTATGGTCTTCTATTGCAATGAAAAAGCTGTTAAATTGTTATGGAGTGAACAGTCTGTGCCAATCAATATTTCACAGGTCCCAATCAATCAAGTTTACAGTATGTAGGCTCTTAACAGCAGATGCAAGGTATGAATTACCAGGTTAGGCCTAACTGAGAGATTTAAATCAATGTTTTTAAACCATGTTTTCTTCTTCCACTGCGAGTTGTCACCTTGGCTAATCTGGTTGATGSAAGTTTTTCAAGTAATAATAAATGCCTTTCAGTTTCTGAATGTAGAGGAAAGACTTTGTAAGCATGCATGCATACACAGATGGTGTTATTTTCCAAAGTGAGACTCATTTCAGCAGCTAGATGTTTGGTATTTCACCAAAAATAAGGCCTTGCCGATTTAGCGACCCTAAATGCCTAAGTGTTTTAGAAAATCCTGATCATTTAGGCACTACCTGAGATTAATCAATTATTCTCTCTTAGTTTTATGCTCATATTGAATGCAAAAGTTGGAATTATAAGTGACCACTTTTGGTCCCATTTAGAGAAAGGGTAGAAAATTAAAAGCTCTCTGGTGATTCAGCATTCTCATAYATTACTTGTATATTATTTTACTGTTCTTTTAAACTCTTACTATATAATTGCTATTTGGACATTGATGTATTCTTCACAATTACAACTCCCTCATATAGAGCATTTTAGCTCCAAATCAGTCTTAAATTCCAACAAAATCAGAACATCTGATTTTTTATAAAAATATGTTTTACATATATTTGCCTAAGTATTTTTTTTGGTATACAGGGTGTATTCATGTTATATCATTTCTGACAGAATATTTTATATTTGTATTCCCCTCACACCGTTTTGCTCCTAAGGCAAGAACAAATATTTTACAGTATTTCCTTCCTCTCTTGCCCTACTGGTATGGCACACTTTTCTCAGCAGTTCTGTAAATTAGGTGACTTAAGTGGGAAACAATTATTGCTGTACCTGTAAATGTTTTCCGGTATCTACTTCTTAATCATTGGAATTAGAGACCATAAAGACATGGGCTTGTTTTTGGTTTCACAAGAAGCAGTAYTGTTATGTGTGACACTGAATCCCCTTATATGGGTATGGAACGAGTAAAAGAACATGATAAGGTCATAACCAATGTGAAAGAAATGTTGTTGACCACAGTAAACGTTATTACTTAGGATTACTCAGAAATTTTATTACTTCTCCTAAATCAGATTTTATTAAGCCACACGTAGAAGAAATTACTGCTACAGAAGAGACACCTGATCCAAATGAAATGCCCCCTGTGGAAACAGAAAAGGATACAAAAAGCAACCAGCGCGCAGCAAAGAAGACTGATGGAAAGGCAGGAGTAGCAGAAACAGTTCCTCAATCCACAGAAAGCTTGGATAGGCAGGGAAAGAAACCACCAGAAAAAGCAGCCTTGGGTAAACCCCACTGAACTGGAATGAAGAATGTGACCTTATCACAAACTGGATAATAAATTCAAGCTGAGATTTCATGAGCGGTATATTAACCATAACTTTAATATTGAAGTTTATTAGTGGGGTTTTTTTTTGGTAACATTTGTAATACTTCCTAACTTTAAATTTAAATGTATAGTAAATGGGCACTTATGTCACAGATAATTGCACTGCAGGAATTTCTCAGTATCTGAATAATGACACATGTATTGTCAATGTGAATTTAATTAGTAGAAAATGCCCCTTATAAGCAGAGTTCATTAGAGCAAATCCTGTCCAGAACTGACATATTTATTACTCAGTAAAAGAATGTTGGTATCAGTTACATGGATGTGTTAATAGGCATTTCTAGGCCATCACAGCTTGAGGCAGACACTGCTAACTTTTTCAAGGAAATTATACACTCAGTCCTCTTCATGACATTTGGGCTCTACTTTTCACCACGACCAGTTTRGCCACAGTGGCAGACCTCTAGAAACAGAACCCATCTCCTGGGGGGCATAAGTAGTTTTCTTTTGAYCCAAGTTCCTTTCATGCAATCCTGTTTCATCAGGTGGCTCAGGATGAYATCTGTCCATTTCTTATCACCAAGACTCACAAGACCGCTTTTCAGTCCTCTCCACTTCATTAATTCCCCTAAAGCATTCATGAGTTCCTGTGGATTTAGCATTAACCCATGAACTATCAGCTGTCTCACATGCTCATTTTCCCCCACAATTTTTGCTACAGCACTCAGATTTCTGATAAACCCACTGCTCTTCTTCCCTTCAGTGGCTCAGCCCAACACCATCCCTTCTTCCACTCACAAGCATCATGTCCACTGGTTTCTTATGAGAGACTGTAGCTTCACGTCATGTAAGTGAGGAATAAATGCTAGCCAAGAATCTGTGCTTTAAATCCTTGCTGTGCTCATTCACATTCATTACGGTGTTCATTCACATGTTCATGTACTGAGGATATAGGAAAATATGACTCATTTGCAAATGCTTAGATACCATGGAAGAAGCAGAGTTCAAGCTGAAAAACAAACCAATAAAAATAAAGGTCAGAATTAATTTTGTTGCTATGCAAGCCGAGYTCAGCTTTAAAGTGACCAGAAGTTATTAAACCTTAGAAATGAAAATAAGATATTTTAATTACTAGGAAAATATTCATCCTGATGTCAACTCTAAGAAGGCTCAATTATACTGTATTGTCTTTTTCCAGATGGACAAATGATGGAACATTAATGAATTCTGCTGGTATTTCTAGGTCTTGGGTCTATGACAAAAGCTGAATTATTGAAAACACAAGAAATTCCAGTTTCTAATCTATCCTTACACAACTGTTAGCAAAAGAAAGCAAAGAGTCTCAATAGCATGTAAATGCACAGAAGTCAAGAAAGTGATATCCCTGATGAGAAGAAATTTATTTCCTTCCAGTAGAATTCCAATGGGATTCTATTCAACTATTTTTAAAACTAACATAAATTTTCCTGCTGGATGAAATACTGGATAAAACACTTCTATGTAGGCAAGTAGAGTAATAATTTTTCTGTAAACAATGTGAAGGAGTTAAAAAACTTGGATGGTCCATAGCGAGTGACAGTAGGMTGAAACAGAGAAAAAATTAGAGAAATCAAAATACAGACTTCTACACAAAATGGAGTTCAGTTAAATGCACACTGAACTACAACTAAAATCATCCTACTACACTTAGGTACGGTTTGACATAGAGCCTGACTCAGTCCTGCATCACATCTTTTTCTCCATCTATGTATTGTAGCCCAGCAGTGAAGGACATGAGCGTGAGTCCCACAGAGAAATACAGTAAGGAGTACGTCCATGGTAGGACACCCCAATGCATGTAATTTCTCATGCAACTATTACAGAAAATGACAAATATCTACTGATGTGCAATTCCACAGTGTGGCCCTTCCAAAGCAGTACAAAGCTGCAGGTTGTTTCACACAACYCTCCCTTGCCATGGCAATTATTTCAAGCTGCCTTACACTTGTAAAGATCCATCACCTCTTACAGCTCCTTTGGGTTGGGAGCTGTCTGCCACACACACCAGCAGCACTGAGTAAGTTATATATAGAACAGGCTGTACCACTGAGAGCCTGATCCAATTCCTGCAAAAACGCCGCAGGGGTCTTATCATTAGTTTTAATAGAAATCAAGCTACATCTCAGAAGAATGTTCTAAAAATGTCCCAAATCTCAGATTACAAAGCCCATTTTTCTCACTGTGAAGCCAATAGCAGATCTCTCTCACATATCATTGTAGCAGAATCAGGAATTAGCTTTTTGCTGCAAGAAAAATCACTACTTTCCTACTTTAATGAAAACCTAATGGAAATAGCTTTAACATTTTAAACTAAAATGTTTGCGGATTTTTTTGTTAAATTTGGATGGTTCCTCAAAAAGCTGGAAATGGAGTCGCATCAGTATTGTTCTACAGGAATATATTTGTTATCCAGAAGYATAGTGTTGTTATGCACAGTAATGAAATAAACATACCAAAGATTACCCTCCCCTTTTTAATTTTGATTGTTTTAGCTGCAGTGGTTCACAGAGGTATAAGAAAATGTTCAAAATTAATATTAACAGCATTGTTGAGTATGCTAAAGCTTATTATGTTACCGGGGTTGAATAATTTCTTTCTCACATTTTAAATTTATTATTTATATTCCATTCTCCATTATAAGCATGAARAATTGTTTCAGTCTGTGTGCATTACATAATGACAGAATGCAAATTATTTCTGTAGCAACAGGATCTCCTRTGAAATACACAGAATCATTTGACTACATTTAAATTCAGGCACTGGRTGCAACTTCTCTTTATTTTCTTATTTCTTACCTACATGTTCCATTTCAGCTCATATTACTCTTTATATTCAAATCTATAACTCTTTTAGAAATTCATGTTCTTGTGTTATAATAACTGTATTTAACAGCTAGAGAAAGTGTKGAAATAAGCTATATTATCTAATCACTTTCTAAAACCACAAAGGATGATTTTTGAAGMTGAAGGATGAGAAAAATGGGCTTTGACTTCCACCACAGTAAAAGCATTTTGATTCCACCTGCCCTTGAATTCTTCCAGATTTGTCAGCCAATTATTGAGGAAGATCTGTCTGTGCTCTGAGACTGACAGACATAATTTGGTATAATCTTTGAAGCAGCCAGTTGTAAATTGAGATCATCCTTAAACTAGTGTAGAGTGCACTTCTGGTCTTTGTCCTTGAAAAACAACTATAAGGTGAATGCAYAAATGATATTCCATTTAATCTACACTTACACTGAGCAGACAGACACCTGCAACAAGTCTTTCCCCACAGTTTTTTGTTTMTTTGTTTGTTTTGTCTGGCTAAAAGAACATTAAGTTTTAAGAAAGGAAGCAAAATGCTGTCTGGGGAAAAGAGCAACAAAAACTGTAAACAGAAAAATGTCAAAAAAACTGCTCCATTTCACAGGGGCTTCTAGAGATGAAGATATCATGAGAGAGCAACTGAAAGGCTGATGGAGAGGAAGGAAGGCTCCAGATTTGGGTGCAATTTTCTGCTGACTTTTGCCCTCGTCTCATTTCCCATTTCATTATGCGAGAGCTCTTTCCTGCAACCTCCTTCTGCAAATTTTCAAATGAAATGTCTTTCCTTCCTTTTTTTTCCAATCTTGCATCTTCTACCATCCAATTTGACACAGCCGTTTCCATTTACTGTTTCATCACTCACACTAATAGGACCAGAATAAAACCTCCTGCTTAATTAGGCTGTGATTTTGGCAAGGATAAGGAACTTCTTAATAGGAGGCCTGAAATCCTATCATATCTGTTATCAGAAAATGGTTTGTGAAAACACCTGCTAYTGACTGACAATGAATGGAGAAATATTGCTCAGATCAAGAGACGTGAGACTTGATTTGAGTGTGCTGGTTTAACCAAATATGCTAACTACACAAGTCCATCAACTTTTGGGACTATTGGTGTACTTAAAAACTTTGGTGGATCAGGGTACAGTTCTCTACAGCTCTGAATCCTTGCTAGCAACTTCCCTCTTTTTTCTTTTTTTTTTTTTTTCTGTTGGCTCTTAAACAGAAATAAAAATATAAACTAAACTTAACTAAATCATAACATCCTGTCATAATGTCATTCTGATCTCAGAGAAGTTATGGAAAATGCTTCTAAGAGACATGTGTTGATCGTGACTAAGAGGCAGAGATAAGGAGTCTCACAGGTTTACAGGGTAAGATAGGAAAGTTTAAACAACATGAAAGTGAAAAACAAAAAGGATATCCTGTCTGCTGTAGTAGGAGCAGGGCTGATGATGGGCATGGAATAAATGACTGCTCCAGACAGTGGTTTCTCTCCAAGTGCTGTATGTATACAAACAGGCAAAACGACAGAACAGTATCTCATCACTATCTCATCAAGCATTTTTCTTGCCTTCTGTGCAGGTATCCCTAAGCAGGCTACCTCTGTCACACACTGCTGYCAGACACAATCCACAGGTGACGAGCCTGAGAGCCACTGATTTACATATGGCTCWGGCTAACACACATTCAAATTGCTTCCTCTCCACCAAAATAACCACACCAGTTAGCAACCACTCTYGTCAWGTCCTCCCCTGTCCCTGATGGCAGAAACAATAGTGACATTTGTGGTGAAAAGGCAAAATGAACACACATGAGGTAGCAGATGACCTGTGGCCTGGAGGCCCTGGTTTAACCACAAATGGTGCATGGATGTACAGAGTTCCTATCTACACCATTCCAAACACAACAGAAACAAATCCCACTTGACAGGTCCAGCTGTGGAAGATGCAAGCCATTTACAGCTTGACTGTAATCCTCTATGTGTAAGTGCAAAAGAGTAAAATGTACAAAAGGACAGTACTGAGGGATATCTACATCTGTAGTCTTGGTCTGGAAGTGAAAATTTTGGAAAGKAAGAYGTGTTTTCAAATAAATRCTCTTTACTCAGAAGCACCTATTCTAGTTTGAAACAGAAAAGCATGATCTACCCGTCAGTTACCCCTTTTCAAGTAAAGATTTTTCTGGCTTATTCTTATAATAGGATTTAGCTTAACGTCAATATTTGAGGACACATGACAGATTTAGCCCCTGCCTCTTATCTCCCCGTGAACAGGGCTATCTGGTGTTGAAAAGGACAATCCCCTCAACTAAAAAAATAACTTCTTTTTACCACCAGCAAAGATGAGRACTCTGTTAGAGCAATTGCTGAAGTGATTATCCTCACAAGCTGAGAGACTAAGATGCCAAATAAGGGACTCGGCAAAGCAGGGAAATGATCTGCAGACTGTGTTTGCGACAGATGTTATGCTAATGTGGCTAGGTAATTATTATTGCAACATTATACTCAAACAGGAGGCCTCTTCAGGAAACTGCTGCAGCTGAAAAATGGTTGCACTGAAGGGTGGCAAATTGCTCCATTACTCTTTCTTGCTTCCCTGTATCCTGTGTCCTGGAAAGTGTTYCACGATTGAGTCAGAATTAATGACATGACAGTAACATCATCAAAATGGGCAGGCGTGAAATCTGACCTTCCTTTTAAACATACGCACAATATACTCACCCTATCCATGTAATTCTGTGTTTGTGTCTTCTTCCATGAACCACTTTCCTCAAAAACCCAGCCTGCATGTTATGCAGGGACAGATTTGTTTTAGTTCCATGCTCAAAGGGATTTAAATATATTATCTGCAAATAAGCAAACTCACTGGCTATAATCTTTTAGGCAGCTTGTCCCAGGAGGTACGGATGAATAAACAGATCTTATCCTTTTGTAGGACTGGTAAAAAAAGATTTTCAAGAATCTTTTAAGAGATATGTGGACTATGACAATAAATTTTGTCTATACGTTACTTTGCATGCTAGCATGTCTTTTTGCCAGTTGCCCTGAATGCTCTGCTGAGCAGTCTCATTTCTCATTATGTGACAAAAACATGAAACCTAAGTGAGAACCTAAAACGGCTCTAACACCAAGTGGAGCAAAGCCAGCTTTAAACAAAACTCTTGTCAACAGTATGGTGGATGAAAAAGTAGTTRGTACATAAATGAAAGCACAATAAAATAAAGTAACATGGGCAGTGATAAAACAATTCATGTTTGTGAAACCCAAATTGTATTTCAATTCATGCTACTTCTCCTTTTCTTTTCAGTTTTTTATGCTGCAAGTTGTTTGAGGTGAGAATATTAACCTGTTTTAGTACCTATTATGTCACAGTATCATTTGGGGCTCCTAAGCAATAGCATGATCCAGGTAAATAACAACACATCACCAAACCAACTTCAGCAAGCAGTGACATGAATCATAAAAGCAATGGGCAAATGAAGCTGCTGTCCTGAAATGCACACCTGGCCTGCTGGACATGTTCTGATTTTGCAATTATACACTTTCACTACTAAATAAATAAATAAATAAATAAATAAATAAGTATATATATATGTATTACAGAATCACCAAATCAATTATGTTGGAAAACACCTCTGAGATCGAGTTCAACCTGCAACCAACCACCACTTTTTCCATGGCACTGAGTGTCACGTCCACTCTTTCCTTAAACAYCCCCAGRGACAGTKACTCCACCACCTCCTTGGGCAGCCCATTCCAGGGTCTAATTTGTGAACCAATTCCTCTAATGTCCAGCAGAAACCTTCTCTGGTGCAGCTTGAGACCTTGGTCTATAGATACACGAAGACCATGGCATAATACCTATATAACATACAGCTGTATGTATGTACGCGTATGCATAGGAAAAAAGTATTTTGCCTCCTCCTGTGTGTAGGTCGGTAACTTTAGAAGGATGCAGTGACAGNATCCCACTTGACAGGTCCAGCTGTGGAAGATGCAAGCCATTTACAGCTTGACTGTAATCCTCTATGTGTAAGTGCAAAAGAGTAAAATGTACAAAAGGACAGTACTGAGGGATATCTACATCTGTAGTCTTGGTCTGGAAGTGAAAATTTTGGAAAGKAAGAYGTGTTTTCAAATAAATRCTCTTTACTCAGAAGCACCTATTCTAGTTTGAAACAGAAAAGCATGATCTACCCGTCAGTTACCCCTTTTCAAGTAAAGATTTTTCTGGCTTATTCTTATAATAGGATTTAGCTTAACGTCAATATTTGAGGACACATGACAGATTTAGCCCCTGCCTCTTATCTCCCCGTGAACAGGGCTATCTGGTGTTGAAAAGGACAATCCCCTCAACTAAAAAAATAACTTCTTTTTACCACCAGCAAAGATGAGAACTCTGTTAGAGCAATTGCTGAAGTGATTATCCTCACAAGCTGAGAGACTAAGATGCCAAATAAGGGACTCGGCAAAGCAGGGAAATGATCTGCAGACTGTGTTTGCGACAGATGTTATGCTAATGTGGCTAGGTAATTATTATTGCAACATTATACTCAAACAGGAGGCCTCTTCAGGAAACTGCTGCAGCTGAAAAATGGTTGCACTGAAGGGTGGCAAATTGCTCCATTACTCTTTCTTGCTTCCCTGTATCCTGTGTCCTGGAAAGTGTTTCACGATTGAGTCAGAATTAATGACATGACAGTAACATCATCAAAATGGGCAGGCGTGAAATCTGACCTTCCTTTTAAACATACGCACAATATACTCACCCTATCCATGTAATTCTGTGTTTGTGTCTTCTTCCATGAACCACTTTCCTCAAAAACCCAGCCTGCATGTTATGCAGGGACAGATTTGTTTTAGTTCCATGCTCAAAGGGATTTAAATATATTATCTGCAAATAAGCAAACTCACTGGCTATAATCTTTTAGGCAGCTTGTCCCAGGAGGTACGGATGAATAAACAGATCTTATCCTTTTGTAGGACTGGTAAAAAAAGATTTTCAAGAATCTTTTAAGAGATATGTGGACTATGACAATAAATTTTGTCTATACGTTACTTTGCATGCTAGCATGTCTTTTTGCCAGTTGCCCTGAATGCTCTGCTGAGCAGTCTCATTTCTCATTATGTGACAAAAACATGAAACCTAAGTGAGAACCTAAAACGGCTCTAACACCAAGTGGAGCAAAGCCAGCTTTAAACAAAACTCTTGTCAACAGTATGGTGGATGAAAAAGTAGTTRGTACATAAATGAAAGCACAATAAAATAAAGTAACATGGGCAGTGATAAAACAATTCATGTTTGTGAAACCCAAATTGTATTTCAATTCATGCTACTTCTCCTTTTCTTTTCAGTTTTTTATGCTGCAAGTTGTTTGAGGTGAGAATATTAACCTGTTTTAGTACCTATTATGTCACAGTATCATTTGGGGCTCCTAAGCAATAGCATGATCCAGGTAAATAACAACACATCACCAAACCAACTTCAGCAAGCAGTGACATGAATCATAAAAGCAATGGGCAAATGAAGCTGCTGTCCTGAAATGCACACCTGGCCTGCTGGACATGTTCTGATTTTGCAATTATACACTTTCACTACTAAATAAATAAATAAATAAATAAATAAATAAGTATATATATATGTATTACAGAATCACCAAATCAATTATGTTGGAAAACACCTCTGAGATCGAGTTCAACCTGCAACCAACCACCACTTTTTCCATGGCACTGAGTGTCACGTCCACTCTTTCCTTAAACAYCCCCAGRGACAGTKACTCCACCACCTCCTTGGGCAGCCCATTCCAGGGTCTAATTTGTGAACCAATTCCTCTAATGTCCAGCAGAAACCTTCTCTGGTGCAGCTTGAGACCTTGGTCTATAGATACACGAAGACCATGGCATAATACCTATATAACATACAGCTGTATGTATGTACGCGTATGCATAGGAAAAAAGTATTTTGCCTCCTCCTGTGTGTAGGTCGGTAACTTTAGAAGGATGCAGTGACAGTCGCACGAAGTGGCAAACACCGTGAAGGCAGCGGTTCTTTTCCCAGCCCCCGCTGTCACGAGGTGCTAATCCCGAGGCTGGGCGCAGATCAGGGCTGCAGGCAGCCGCTGCCGAGAGGGTTCCGCTCCCGGTGCCGGTGTCGGTGCCGGTGCCTGAGGGGGGCCGGGCCGGGCCGGTTCCCGGCGGGAAGCACCGGCACGCGCTCCAGGCTCCCGGGGCCGCGCACGCCGCGCACGCGCGCGCCCCACGCGCCTCCTCCCCCTCCCACCCGGCGCCGCTCCAAGGTCACGTGGCGCCCGGGGCCGGGCGCGCCCCCGCCACCCGCCGCCAGCGGGAGCGCGCGCGCGCGCGTGCACGCGCTGCACCAACGGCCGCCGCTTGGCGCAGTTCGCACCCGCCCGGGCGCGGCTCCCGCGGCTCCCCGCTCCCGTCCCTCCCTCCCTCCATCCCTCCATCCATCCATCCAGCCACCGTCCGTCCCTCCTCGGCTGGCGCCGGCTCCCGCCGGGCCTCGCTCGAGGTAAGCGGGAAGGGGCCGCTGTCGCCGGCTCGGCTCGGCTCGGCGCGAGGTGTCCCTGCCTGGCTGCGGGGGACAAGCGGCGGCACCGGGCGAGCCCGGGCGGCTGCCGGGCAGGGAGGGAAGGAGGGAGAGCGGGAGGAAGGGAGGGCGGCGCAGGCCCTGCCCCGGCTGCCAGCCCGGGCTCGCTCCCCCAGAGAACCATGAGAACCTCCCCGGAACCGTCGCTGGGAAGCGCGGCCGCCCGGCGCTCCGGACGCTGCCCGCAGTTCCCCGCAGTTCCCCGCAGCCCAGGCCGGCGGGTGGAAAAGGGAAACATCCCGTGCCGTGCCCTGGGTGCCCGGCTGGGCAGGCGAGGGGTGGGGGTGGCGCCCGGAGCTGCCGCCCGGCCGCGACACGGGGGTGGCGGGACCGCCTGGGAGCGCCGGTGTTCCCGGCTTGGCTTGGCGCTGCCGCTCTGGCACACCGGGATACGTGCCGTGCTGTGCCTTGCCCTGCTTCCCAGCGCCTTCTCCTCAAACTCGGCCCCTGAACTCTCGCTCCGGCGGGACACTCCGCCTCTGCCTCCCGTGTTTGTCCCTGTGGTGTGGGC